>NC_045439.1:36387129-36453800 GCF_002776525.5 Piliocolobus tephrosceles | reverse complement strand
ATAGATAGATAGATAGATAGATAGATAGATAGATAGATAGATAGATAGACAGACAGATAGATAGATAAGCAAGAGCTTGTTTATTCTGCTCCTTCCAGGAGTTTCCATGGAAGAGCTCCTTCTGGCCCCCAAGTTCCAGGGGAGATCAGAAATCCCAGCACACAAATGAACACAGGTGGGTCAGACAAAGGCAGCTCTTCCAGAAAGGTCCCTGATGCCCTGGTTTTCACTCATACATGCCACCGAACAACTGGCCCATCCCTAGAGTAGTGAGAAGGCCTGCAGTCCGCTGGAATTCCATCATTCTCTGGTCATTGTCTCCATGAATCCAAGACTCTCTGTTTAGCAGTTACAGATGGGTCAGTGAGATCTGGGTAGGCCAGCTTTGACTGACACAATACCTCGAGGGTGTTTTTCCTGCTGCTGCTCATGAGAGAAGCTGGAGCTGAACTTTCCCCTGTATTGATCTCCCAGGTCAGGTGAGAGTCATTTATTCCTGCTCAGACACTCCAGGGACAAGCCGGAAAGAGCATAGCATGGTGAGTAATTAGGAAGCATCTGGGCAGCTTGTCAAGATGAGCCCATGGATGTGGAAAAAGGAGGACCAAACGGGTCCCATTCTCGAGAGAGAGAGAGAGAGAGAGAGAGAGAGAGAGAGAGAGAGAGCTTTCCTTTCCACCCCAAGGCTTCCAATGTCCAGGCCCAGGCCCGACAGTTTTGATTATGTTGCTCAGTGTTGCTCTCAGAAGTCCACTTCTAGACTCCAGAGCAACTGTGTTTCCTATTCAGTCTCCCTTTTTTCCTTCCCTTTTTTCCAACCCCCAGCTCATCCAGAGCTTTTGATCTCAACTCCGAAGTCTGTTTTGTTTGCCAAAAATAGAGTCTCCTATTTCAAAACCAGTCTTTCATTTTTTAATGCAATTGTCATTTTGACCATGCAGAGACTATGCCATTCTGAATGTTTCAGACTCTCCCATGCAGTAGTGATAATGAAAAGCAATTTCCACTGTTCTGTCTCTCACTCTGAGAACAGCGGGGAATTCTGGAAATTTGGATGGGTTTCCATTTGCTTCTGAGTCTCGACAATCAGGTTTTATGACCTTTCACCTTATGGTCTAATGTCAAAATATGGGAAGGACTGAAGAAACTGGAAATTAACCCCCTAGAACATGTAGACAATAAAATAGGCAGCTGGGAAATTGACACATTTCTTGTTGGCACTGTTCATCTTGGCATCTCGGTCACTGGGGAGATCTGGAGGCACATCACACAGACAGCTTGCTGAAATCCTTGTCTTCTCACCTACTCCCTCCACCAGGGTGTTGCCGACATTTCCTTGGACAAAGAATCCAGTGCAAAACAGGAAGATGTCCTCAAATGGGGATTAGCCATAGACATTTGCATTTATCTAGGTCTCCTGAAGACTTACCTTGGGTCACTCTCTGTCTTACTGTTGGTAGAGGTTTTTAAGGGAGGCATAAAAGAAGACCCTCTTTACTGGTGGAATAAAGGAATATATGGACTTCCAACTTTTCCTCTTGTCTGGAGCCACTGCCTTCCTTCCTGTACGCTGTACAGTCCTTTGTGCTGCTTTCATTTGCATCTAAGTAGTTTGGACTGTGGAAAGTGATGAAAGTGACTTACAATTGGCCTTGGGTATCTGCTGCTTCCAACCAATTATGAATATGTGGAATAAATGCTCAAGGGAGGTGGCAATGAGGTAGGACAGGTACTGAATCAACCTCTGAGAATATTATTGGTGGCAGGAACTGGAAGTCAGGCAAGAATACAATGTGGAAAACAACGGAACCAGAGATAATTTCTTTCTTCCAGCACTCTTTGGTAGTCAGGCTGAGGGCAACATTTTATTGAGCGGCCAAGAAGAGAACCAGCAACGGAAGATGGAGAAGAGTTCTGCCCCTAGAGCATCAGATATGTCCAAACCAGTGCAGGCACAGAAGTGGTCAGCTCTGCAGGAGAGTCCCCAGCAGACAGTGAGAACTGACCGATCACACTGAAAAGGCCTGTAGAGGATCCTTTGGGAATGTTGTTACTGAATCTCTTAGATCTGTCCTCGTGTGGAAAGTTTTATGCTGCTCTTCGTCACATGAATATGAACTAGTTGCAGTATGATCACCCCTTTATAAATAGGTGGATTTCACTGCTCCATTTGCTAGGAGGCTCCCAATAGCATATCTCTCCTGAATGGGAGTATGAATGTCCTCTTGCTATTTCCCAGGAGCACCCTAACCTATTCCCACATCTATGCCTCCAACACATTCAAAGTAGTGGCTTCTAATCATTTTCTTCAAGGGAAGAAATCCTTCCTTATATCTACCCTGGTTGCAACATAAGCAGCCCCTGAGGGAAGAGCCCCTGGCAGGTATTCTCAGAAGCAGGTCCTAAGGAAAGCAGGAGATGAGGCCACTTCTCTAGTGTGGGGTGAGGGCTATCTTGGGATCTGGGCGATATGTTCACTTGCAGATGCCAAACAAAGGCAGACATCTGTGAACTTTCCAATACCTGTCTTTCAGGGATCAGCACCAACTGCATCATTTAGAGTCTCTTCTGTTGGAAAAGCCACAAGTCAACACTCCAGGCCTACCCAATGTCAGTCCTTTTCTGGAGCCCCTGGCTACGGGAATTTTCATACCTGGAACTACTTCCTTCCCTTAGGGAACTCTCAATTTTCTGCTTTAGAGGTTGCATTGCCCCAAAGTAGCCTGAATAAGGTACTTAACCTTGGGCTAGAAACAAACAGAGAATGGGATGGGGTGGGATGCCCCGAGGAGGAAGAATAGCTCAGGATTCCAGATTGCATGATTACTTCAGAAGTCAACTCTCTCTCCGAGAGCTCTCAGAAGCCGTGACCTCTGACAATTGGTACACTTTCCCATGCCACGGTCTGCCCAACTGTGAAACAGTCAGACAATACACTTACCTCCTCGAAGGGCAGAGGGGCCTATGGGCCACTCCACAAGTGAATAACCTGCCAAGCATTCAAAGGAAGTTGGGGAATGCAGCAGAAAACTGTCAAAGCATCATTGCAACCCAGGCCCCAACCCCCGTCCCAGACCCTCCCACATTCAATCCAGGCTAAAGAGTGGGGGAGGGGGGACAGGGGAGGAAGGCAGGGAGGGGGACAGGCATGCACCGCATCACATTCCTTTCTTTTTCTTCTCCTCCCCACCCACCAAGGAATTTTCACATTTACAGATTACAGTGTAGGGGTGGAGTGGTGGTGAGTGCAGGGGCCCATGGCAATTGAATAATTGTAAAATTGTAGCAAAACAGGGAAATAACTCATTAGGGTAATGAGGAGTTGAGGCTGCAGTGCTGCCCAGAAGGCGGGAAAGGAGGAATTTGGAATAAGCTAAGGCTAAGAAGGCAGAGATGATACCGAAACAGGGTGAGAGCGAGAATACAGGAGGGAAAAGAATAAAAAAATCCATTGGTCAAAAAGAGAAAGGAGGAGAAGGGAAGAAAAGGAGGGAGACAAAAATATAGTTGCTTTTTCTTTCTTCTTGTTGTTTTTCAGTTTGTTTTAATTTTTAATTTTTATTTTTTGTTGTTGTTTTGTTTTTAAAGAATCTCACACCTGATATTCCACGTTCCATCCATTTCGGTTCACCAAGGGCAATGAAGAAATTCTCTTGCCTTTCGTATTCCTCCTCATCTACTATTTTAACCCTTATGGTTTTCCTGTAGGGACAACAAGAGAGAGAGTGTGTCGACTGGGTCGGTAGATTGGTTGGTCACCTGGAGCACAGCCTTTAAAATCATTCCCCATCATTCCTGGCACATGCAGTCCAGTCCCACCATGGTGGCTTTCGACAGGACCATGGTGGATTGTGTTGTTCTCAGGTAATAAATGGTCTTAGCTTTTCTTGTCTCCTTGGTCATAGTTGTTCTTATGGGTGAGAGGGGCAGGGAGCCAGGAGGCAAGGAAAGGTGGGCAAAGGAAGGGAGCCAGAAGGACAGGAGGGGATGAGAAGGCAGAAGGCGGGTAATGGTGTGCAGTCATTTTAGACCTTGCCAACAGTTAGTAGGAAGTGAGTCGGGCAGCACATTCCACCGGGTGTCACATGGTAACAGTGGCATTTCTCTAGGCAACAGGTAAACTACTGACCCACTGGGAATGACCCAGGGTCTTCCCACAACAGGAAATATGTCAGCAGAACCCAGGGTTTGTGTCCCTTCTTTGTGTCTATACTCACTTCCATTGTGAGTTTCAGAAAGAAAATTGTAAAAGTAAAGTATTTATGAGGAAGGGATACCAGAGAGAGGAAGAGAGGAGGGAGACAGAGAGATAGAGAGAGAGAGAGAGAAGAAAGGGAGGTAGAATTGTGTGATCTTCTCATTCTTTATCTCATAGGGCTTCAGTGGTGGGAACCAAAATAAATATATATTAACCCCAATATGACATAGGAATCCTTTACTATTTACAGCTGATGCACTTCTGGGAAAATGTGAAGAAAACGATGTAGATCATCAAATTCTAAATCACCTTTGGGCTTCTATCACTTAGGGGTGATGTGTCCCCAAACTGGCTTCCTTAATGTGAATTATCATGGATCTGGGGCACAAGGTGATGGAAGTTTCTGTTCATCTCTGGGTATCTCAACAAAACATAGCATCTTTTAAAAACAAATCACCCAGGGAAGAAAAGGTTCCTTGAAATTCACTCCCCTCCAAAGACTGGCTCTTTGTCATTGGAGAAGTTGCCTTTTGGGCCTGGTTCTTCCTATGTGATTTCTTCTGGTCCTTCATGGAACCACAATGGTGGCCGGCAGGTCCTACTAGTGAGCCAGAATTGTAATTTTCTGCTTTGTTTTTCTTTTTCTTCTTTTTTGGGGCAGGGGGGAGATTGGGGGAGGGAAGGCCTAAGAACTAAATGCTCTAAAGGGTAAAGAGCATTTACCTAAATGTCTCTTCAGATCCTCTGATGTTCCTGCTACCTTCTGTGGATGTGCTTGGCTTTGCCATTTATAATGTAGTAGACTGACCTGAGGGAGTTTGTAAGGCACAGGACTTGCGGTGCATTTGTGGAGTGTGTACTTTACAAGTACAATCACATGCCACATAAAAACGTTTCACTCAATGAGAGACCACATCCACAATAGTGGTCCCACAAGGCTATATACTACCATATTTTTACTGTATGTTTTCTATGTCTAGATATGTTTAGATTCACAAATACCATTGTGCTCCAGTTGCCTGCAATATTTAGTACAGGTACATGCTGTACAGATTTGTAGCCTAGGAGCAACAGGCCCACATAGTGCAGGTGTGTTGTAGGCTATACCATCTAGGTTTGTGAAAGTACACTCTATAATGTGCCCACAATGACAAAATTGCTTAAGGACACAGTCCTCAGAATGTATCCTTATTGTTAAGTGATGCACGACTGTACATTTTTATTACCTTTTTGGGTACTTCTTTTGACATCTTTTTATAGCTTGCTCAGCGGACAAAAGGCATTTTTGCTTTTTGGATTGTCAAGAGGCATTTTTGGGGAATATTTCTGTTGGCCCTAGATATGGGACCCCAGGGCTGTCTACAAGGTGTGAACCTGTTTTTCTGCTGCAGGAACTCTGCTGTGGGATGGGATTGGGGTGCTCTGTGACCACAGGCATAGACTGGAGGGCATGAGGGACGGCTTGGAAGGAGAAGGAACATTGCCCTCAGTACTGGCAGCTCCCTGCTCCACAGTATGATCTATTCAGGAAAGGACTTCCTGACTTGCCTATTGGAGGCCTTGGGATGTATGGGGTCATTGAAGTAGAAGGCAAAGGTTCCATCTGCTCTGAGAAGCCCACTGGACTTCTTGGGGAAGCTTCCATTTGGGTCAGGATGATCTCCACCACTATTGTAACTCTCCACCCCCACACCTGGGTGTTCTTAATAGGAAACACAGAGGAAGACAAATGGGTATTTGACCTAGATCTGGAACTCAAACTTGTACTTTCAGCTTATTCAAGGTTAGGAGGAGAAACAAGTCTTAATAGTAGCAACACAGCAGATAAGGTGGCTCCTAAAGCCTGCTTTTGGGAGGGGAATGAACTACAATCCAAATCCATTGATTCTCAACTTCCTGGGATTGTAAGTTTAGCCCTGAGAATAACTGCCCTGTGGAACTCTGTGTTGAGAGCCTGTTTCTCAGTGCTGCTCTTCTGCCTGGTGCTGGGCTGTCTGGTCCCCTTTCCCCCCCAGACACCCAGCCATTCAGGAGAAGCCAAGCATTGCACATGACACTCCCAGCATTTTGACTCTTTCTTTCCCCATACTCATTTCCTCATCCCAGAAAAATTACCACTGGTCTTGAGCATCCCTTGTATGGATGCCATGTGTCAGGCTGGCAGGTGTTAGGACAGAGCTGGGGGCAGAGAGAGGACAGAGGAGAGGGAGGAGTGAAAAGAGAGCAGAAGAGAGAGCAAGAGAGGAGACAAAGGAAAAGGAACCAGAGAAGTGGAAGACAAGAGGAGGAGGAGACAAATGGTTTGGAGAGGAAGAAACAGAAGAGGAGAGAAGAATGTTAGTGTTAGTGTGGAGGACAGGGTACTACACCTTTCTGAAAACTCATATCCACCATGCGGGGGCCCATCATCTCAATGAAGTAATTCTTGTTTTTCTCATACGCCTCATCATCAATTACCTTGATGTGAATTGTTTTGCTGTGGATGGAAAAATAAGTATCATAAGCAAGGAGTAGAGTGTGGGACAAGTCAGTCAGGAGACAAAAACAGGAAGAGAAGGAAACAGTTAAAAGATTCAGAAAGGTCCAAGTTTGCCCCAACACCATAGGGGCACAGAGGAGAGTGGCTGCCCGTGGACCCCTCCAGCCTCACTGGGCTCCTCCTGGGCTTTGTGCTGCTTCATGGCGTGATCATATTTGAAGACTGAAAAGAAAGAGCTCAAGCTGCACAGGCGAGGGCTCTGAGTTCTAATCCTGGATATGCTGCGTAATCTTGGACAAATAATTTAACTGATAAACAAACAGGATGAATCATGCTTACAGCATCCCAGGGCAGTTGTGAGAGTAATGAAATAACATACACATAAAGGCTCGGCCATGAAGGTCCTCTTATGTTTGCTTCCTTATCCGCCTTGCTTTTGGGACAAGGGAAATTTTTTTGACTTTTGCAATCAGCTGACATTGATCCAAATGGTTTATTTCATAAGAGCAGAAAGGGACAAACCGGTCTGTGAAAATCTTGCCCAGAAATAGTAGAACTTCTCTTTTTCTGTATGGCAGTGACTATCCCAGGGGAGCTGGCAGGAGGGTTGGTGGGGCAGGGGGGGGGGGGGGTGGGTTTGGCTCATGTCACACATTCTGGCAATTCACAGCGGGCCTCGAAAGCTGCTGACACTGTCTCCAAACAGGCTTCTGCAGTCACAGGGATGCGCCGGCTGGATCACATTAACTCTAGGGCTCTCAGAATTACGATTCCTTTCTCAGTCCTACGACGATCTTGTGCCTAGCACAATTATATTGCTTTTCATGTTAAAAGGTATTATTCTGTTAATATAAACATTTGAAAATATATGCCCATTTAAATCACCCTGTTCTGCATTTCTTCTTCCTTCTTTCTTCCTTTGTTTATTTATTTATTGGAGTTTTAAAAACAGATGTAGCCCTGGGCCTCTCCAGATGGTTGCTTACTGCAGGGACATTTTGGGACCAGTTCCCAGGGAAGATGTTTAGACTTCTCCCGGTGGGTGTGAGACACTGCTAGGTGTGTGGGTGTGGAGCTGGGTCTCCCCTCAGTTGTGGGAATAAGGAGGCCTGAGCAGGAGCCCTGGGCAGTGGCCATGGGTCTGCACACCGTTTCAGACTCTGCTACCCCGTGACCTGGCCTTGTTGGAGGAGACCGAGGCCTTCAGCAACTCCTTTTATTCTTTTTTCATAAAATAGGAATCTTTACATTCTAAACGGGGACAACCTCCCTGCCCTCCTGAGCTTCCCTAAGTCACCATTAGACCTTTGGATGTCTACGGAGCCTCCAGTGTTCACACTGTTGATCCTGCAGAATCAGATCTGGTCCTTTGATCCTGAAGTGAATGCAACAGCAGTTACCATGACACCTGGCCCCCGCCACCCCACCACACGGACTCCAAACCCTCATCACTTGCCACACCCACCCCAGTCATGGACAAACGTGGCTCGCCACCATAGAAAGTGTGGCTCTTCAACTTGTGAAAGGCCATGATGCTTTGGCCTTCCTTCTTCCAGGTAATGGAGACAGATGACCCGGATTCAAATCCAGCCTCCACCCCTCACTAACTGGGTGACCTTGGGCAATGCTCTAAAGTTCTTCAAGTCTCGTGTGTAAGGTCGAATAATAGCACCTACTTTGTGGTGTTCTTAAATGAAATAATTCACATGAATTGCTGGGCAAGGTTTGTGTTCCCTATCAAAAGTTTCACAAATAGCAACCATTACCACTAAGAGTAACAACAATCCCAGTTTGGTGGTTTGAGAGTAATATGTAAGGAAAGCTTATCATCTTCAGCCATTAAGTCAGAAAACTAGGGGAACTCAATAAGTACAGTTGGTGAACCAAGAGGTGGTTCAAGCTGGAAATAGAAATCAGGTCATGAAAGGTTTGGATAAAACAGTATGATAAATCTTAAATGTACTATTACAGGGGTTTGGAATGTTAAGCGTGGTAACAGAGAGCAGCCCGCATATTCTCTCAAAATCTAGCCCATGCCCCTATCAGCAACGAGCTCTGGGCTAGACACGCAACATGTCATGTGACATAGCATGACTTGTGCTATTTGGATTGACATCTTAGGTGGGGACAAGAGATGCCATTGACATCTCATGTGGGGACAAGAGAAATGAGGACAGGTGTTAACTAGTGGCAAGAGTAACTTAGGTTAGCCAGCTGGAACCACCATCGGAGCAAGGAATGAATGGAGGAGGCAGGGTATAGGATTCTCCCATTGAGATCATTCCCAGAAAGGGCATCACTGTTGGGACTTATGGTATTACCTTGCCTGGAGGCTAGAAAAATCCCTTCCAGCTCTTGAACACTGGAGAAAGTTCTCACTTCTGCTCAAGTCACAAATGAGGCTTTAAGTTTAATACGAGTCACCAGCCAGATCTTGAGTTTTCTTTCCAAACTTGTTCTTTCCCATTTCTGTCAATGGCACCATCATCTAACAAATTGCCAAGTCCCTAAACCTGGAATCACCCCTCATTCTTTCCTTGCCCTCACGCCTCCCTCTCTTCCCCAGCACAGTTAATTTACTACCACCCTTCCTTCTGTCTTTAAGACCTAGATCAAAACACCATCTCCTGGCCAGGCACAGTGCCTCCCGCCTGTAATCCCAGTGTTTTGGGAGGCTAAGGCAGGTAGACCGCTTGAGGTCAGGAGCTCAAGACCAGCCTGATCAACATGGTGAAACTCTGTCTCTACTAAAAATACAAAAATTAGCCAGGCATGGTGACGCATGCCTGTAATCCCAGCTACTTGGGAGGCTGAGGCAGGAGAATTGCTTGAACCCAGGAGGCAGAGGTTGAGTGAGCCGAGACTGTGCCACTGCACTCCAGCCTAGGCGACAGAGTGAGACTCCTTCTCAAAACAAAACAAAACAAACACTAAAAAAAAAAAAAAAAAAAAAACACCATCGCCTCTCCCTTGGACTTTGCAATAGCCTCCTAAGAGATTTTCCTGTTCCTGCCTTTGCCCTCTGTATTCAATTCCTTCCCCCATGTTATAGCCAGGGTTAACTATTAAAAATGCAACCCAGGTCCTATCATGCATCCTGTAATTGTAGCACATACAGAACCCTGACCATGGCTTATGGAAGCTTGCATGATCCAGTCACTGCTGACCTCTCAGACCTCATTCATAACGTCCTCCCCTTGCTTGTGTGCCCCAGACACACTGGTCTTCCCAGTCCTCAAATCAAGCCCTTTCCCAACTAAGGGCAATCCTCTTGTTATTCCCTCTGCCTGGGACACTCTTCACCAGGGTCTGCGCTTATCCTGACCCTTTGGGTCTCTGAGTAAACATCACCTCTTCGGAGAGACCTTCCATGGCTACCTTATCTAGAGGACTCCCAGCTCTACCACTTTCGGGCACTCAACACAACCTGAAGTTAGTTAGTTACTAAGTTAGGACGTAAGCTTTGCAAGTGCAGAGAACTTGTCTTTTTTTAAAAAGCCTGCAGCATCCAGTATCTCCAGGCAGTCTCCCATTCAGGGACTAACCAGACCCCACTCTGCTTATGTCCAAGATCAAGCGAGTTCTTGTCTATCTGACTTGCTATAGTAGTCCCAGTGCTCAGCACAGTGCCTGGCATACAGAACACCCTCAATCATGACTTGCTGAGTTACTCACAGTGAATTTCTAACACACCTGAGACTTCATAAAATGAATCTACTCATCTTTTTGCAGTAAAAATATGTCATTAGACACAAAAATATTTTGAAGGCTACTTTCATGGTATGCCTGAGGATTCTCAGTGTGACAAAGAAGCTACAGACCCAGTATCATAAAACCTAGACCCCCAGTTTACTTAACATACCACATTTGTCTACTCCAAGGAAGATCTCTCCAATAGCAACCCAGGATATAACTTACTGGTTCAAGTGAGGGTTTTCAATTTTTTTTTGGGCTCCCTACTTCCAGTTCTTCTTCCAGCATAGTGGCAGTTATTTAATGGTCTTGGGGACAGATTATCCTGAGCAGCTACTCCTAGAGCCAGTAATGCTGTCAGAGGCTCCAGGACCTGCACCTGCCACTCCTCCAAGCTTTCTGCCTAGGGAGGTGCCAAAGCACACAGCGTTCCCAGAACAGACCTGGCTGAGCTGCTGGGGAAAGCTGCTCCCAGGAGATCTTCTATCAAACAACCTGCAGACGATTAGGAAATGCATGTCTGGGCTGCCTGGCTGGCCTTTTAAAATAGTCCTTTGCATTGAGGACATTCAAATCAGGCCTCTGATCCTCAGGGTACTGTAAAGAGGAAGGGTTCTCCTTAGCCATTGAGTTCTTTTAGAGTGAAAATGGGAGTAGGCAGCATTTATTAGTTGAATGGATGATTAATACATTGGAGGAGGCCTTCTTTATACAGGAAGGAAGAATTCTAAGATAATACATATGTTTACATTGTGTTCACCATCAAGAGAACCATGAGAAGAACTTTCTTATTTCATTCTTCTTATTTATTTATTTATCTATTTATTTATTTAGACAGGGTCTCACTCTGTCACCCAGGCCGGAGTGCAGTGGTGTGATCATGACTCACTGCAGCCTCGACCTCCTGTGCTTAGGGTGTCCTCCTGCTTGAGTATGTGGGGCCACAGGTGCATGCCACCATGCCCAGCTAATTTTTAAAAAATTATTATTGGCAGAGATGGGACCTCACTACGTTGCCCAGGCTGGTCTTGAACTCCTGGGCTCAAGTGATCCTCTCACTTTGACCTCCCAAAGTGCTGGGATTACAGATGTAAGTCACCATGCCCGGCCTCTTATTTCATTCTCACTTCTACTGTATTAACATAGATATTATTATTACTTACATTTTATTTTATTTATTTATATTTGAGACATAGTCTCACTCTGTCTCCCAGGCTATACTGCAATGGCATAATCTGGCTCACCACAGCCTCAACCTCCTGGGCTCAGATGATCTTCCCACCTCAGCCTCCTGAGTAGCTAGGACTACAGGTACCTGCCACCACGCCTGGCAAAATTTTGTATTTTTTTCTAGAGACGGGGTATTACCATGTTTCCCAGGATGGTCTCAAACTCTTGGGCTCGAGCAATCCACTGGCCTCGGCCTTCCAAAGTGCTAGGATTATAGGTGTGAGCCACTGGGCCTGGCCAGTTATTATTACTTCCATTTTAAAGAAGAGAAAACAGATGCTCAAAGAGGTTAAGCAACTTGCTCAGTCGCACAGCTATTAAGCAGCTGAGCTGGGATTTTAGCCTATGTCCTCCTATTACACCTACAGCTTATTTCTTATGCGGGTGGGTAAGCTCTGGATATCATTCCCAAGCTGCAGCCACAGTGAGGAGGCACAGAATTTCTGCACTGAAATCCCAGCAGCACAGGCAGGTAATAAGTGGATCTGCCTCTGTAATGTATCTTGAGTAGGTGGCCTGCTAACCCTTCGGCCCTCCCATGCCAGAAATAATCTCTGAGTACAGGCTGGGCTTCTAACTCTGTGACCTCTTCCCGCCTGATTTCTACTGAATGAGTCTTTACCCTGTCAAGAAGGGTTCTCTTTCATCACTTCTAAATGTATCCTTGCTGCTCCAAGCCAGCTAACGCTCACAGAGCTGCCTTGACCGGGGGCAGCCGGACCGAGCAGGTGAGGAGCTGCGAGCCTTTCCATGGGAGCTTTCAGAAGCCTCATATCTCTGTGCTGAGTTCTTCTTGTAGTTTTCTTTATCTTCCCCGTTGGGTGTCCCTGCCCCATCTATTCCCCTGCCAGGTTTCTGGCTCTTTGAACGTGGACTGAACCCCCACCGCTGCCTGCCACCAACAACCCAACACTGACATTTCCCTGACCCCTCCCCCAAGGTCTGAGGGTAAGGCACCTGTTCCACGGCAAGGCTTAAGGTCTCTAATCGGTGTTCTCTTTAAAATAAGTGTGTCATCTGGCCCTGAAAGCTGTGCTTCTCAAACTTTCATGTGCACATGAATCACCCGGGCATCTTGTTAATGTGCGGATTCTGATTGGGTAGATCTGGGGTGAGGCCTGACAGCCTGCCTTTCTAACAAGGCCCCAGCCTGTGCGGATGCTGCTGGCCCATGACCAAAAGATACCTTGGAGAAGTCTTTCTGTCTCTGTTAAAGACCCAGGGAAAGAGGAGCAGCAGCTTGAATGCTAGTGCCAGTCAAGGATGAGGGGCTGGAGTCAAAGTCTAGCATTTCAGCCAAACGCTGGACTACTTAGGTCAATTCAGACACTACCTCTTGAGAGGGACTTGGGAGTACATCCAGAGTAAGGTGACTAGGGTGATGAGAGATCTAGAAACCACCTTTCAAATTAACTTACTAATATTTATGTAGTGCTTACTTTGTGCTAGGCAGAGCTCTAAGCATTTTGCTTATATTAAGTAATTTAATCCTCACAACTAACCTGTCACATAGGTAGAGGCCAGGCCAGGTGCTATTTTCTCTGCACATATTATCTCATTTAATATTCATAATGACCTATGAGGTAGGTGCTATTTTTATCCCCATTCCCACACATGAAGAACCAGAGGACCAGAAAAGTTAAGAGATTTGCTTAAGGTTATAACTAAATAAGTGACAGAGCTGGGATTTGAATTCAGACAGTGTGGCTCTAAAGATTTTGCATCTAGCAGCTACTAATAGTTTAACAACCAATATGTGCAATTACTAAACCTTTAAGTCAGCTCTTGCAAGCTGGTAGGAGTCTGCTCTGGTACACCACCGACACTGTCAGATTCTCCCAATGTGCTTGAGAAAGATTGTGGTGGGAAAGAATAGTTCTGATTGATTTACAACTTATTTTACCACATGCTAGTGTTTGCTCAAAGTGGGTAAGTGTCTGATGAAGTGAGGCAAAAATGTGCTTATTCAAAAAAGTCTTTGGGGAAGAAAAGGCTTCAAGATTTGGCTTTTAAAAGGATTATGGGTGAGTGGGGAGGCAGAGTTTCTAAAATGGTCCCCTAAAGATGTTCTGCCCTAATCCCTGGAATGTGTGAATATGCTGAGGTATCACTCCTGAAATGTTATATGGTATCACAGTTACCTTTAAAATAGGGACATGATCCAAGCGGGCCTGATTGAATTGCATGAGCCCTTAAAAGCAAAGAACTTTCTCTGGCTAAAGAAGAAGGGGAAGCCAGAAAGATGCGAGCCACAAGGAAGATTCAACATGCTGCTTTGGTTTGAAGATGAAGGGTGTCTTGTGAACAGGAACATAGGCAGCCTTTAGGTGCAAAGAGAGGCCCCTGGATGACAGCCAGCAAGGAAATGGGGACCTCTGACTTCAAGCCACAAGAGACGGGATTCTGCTGTTGGCCTGAATGAGCTTGGAAGTGTATATTTCCTCAGAGCCTCCAGATAAGATCCCAGCCTGGCCGATACCTTGGTTTCAGCCTTGCGAGACCTTGGACAGAGAACCCAGTCAAACCTGCCTGGACTTCTGAGATACAGAACTGCGAGATAATATATGGTATTACTTTAAGCCTCTACATTTCTGACAATTTGCTACACAGCAACAGACGACTAATATGGAAGGCTTATTGATTTTATGGAGGCAGGAACCTGAACTAAATGATCTCTTGGAACTCGCCTGCACCATCTATTTTGTGAACAGAAAGAGTGTTTCAGGGTGTGTGTGAGAGCGTGCACAGACTCCCCTTTTGCTTTGGTATCTATTCTGGACCCTCCTTTGAGCCCTCTACTGCATGCAGCTTCTACATACCTGTGACTAGCTGGACTCATCAGAGATAACCTACTGAGGATGTGGCTTCCCCTAGGGAAAGTGTAGGAATATTTTGTCTCTACTGACCGTAAAGACCTGACTGCTGGACATGTTTATGGATGTAGACCCACATATTTGAGGACTTAATGCTCATTCTGTTAATTCTGAAATGTCTGGGTTTATAACTGGGCATCACAACCCATGGGTACCCCCTCTGCTCTCCTAATTATCCACTTTCCCAGTGCCTGGAGAGTGTGTTACCTGTGGCTAGAGGGAAAGAGACATCTGAGGTAACTGCATGATTATGGACCTAGGATTTAGGGTATGATCAGAGGCAAGGCAGTGTCAAAATCCTCAAAGGGATCACTCGCGCTGTTTCCCAAAGATCAGGGCAAAATGAGGGAATTTCTAATTTTTTGGACATTAGTCTTTTCAAGTAGATGCCTTTTTTTTTTTTTTTTTTTTTTTTTTTTTTTTGAAGGTTGTCATGCCTTGTCGGGTAGCTCTACAGGGTAGAAAAGATTTTAAAATCACAAAATTTTATTCTCCCCTTCCTTTCTTAGAGAATAAAGACTTAATCCTTCATCCTAAGAACTGGAAACTCTCTGTAATGTCCATCCATCTGTCCATCCATCCATCCATCCATCTCTGCAACCTGATCTTTTCCTTTCTTTTCTTTTCTTTCTTTTGTGAGAGAAAAAAAAGAAAGAAAGCTCTGTCACCCAGGCTGAAGTGCAGTAGCATGATCTTGACTCACTGCAACCTCTGCCTCCCAGGCTCAAATGAATCTCTTGCCTCAGCCTCCCAAGTAGCTGAGATTACAGGCATGCGCCATCACACCCAGCTAATTTTTGTATTTTTAGTCGAGACGGGGTTTTGCCATGTTGGCCCAGCTAGTCTCAAACTCCTGACCTCAGGTGATCCACCCGCCTTGGCCTCCCAAGGTGTTGGGATTACAGAGGTGACCCACTGTGCCCGGCTCAGGCTGGAATCTTACTGTCCAGAAATGCAGACATTTACTCTGCCCTGCCTCCCAAAGTGCTGGGATTACAGGCATGAGCCACCACACCTGGCCTGCCACCTGATTTTTTCAAAATTTTCCACACAAACTCTGCGCTTCAATTCTCTTCATTATGCCCCAAACATGTCATTCCTCTGCTCACCCCAAGAATCCTTCCTTCCTTCCTTCTTTCCTTCCTTCCTTCCTCCCTTCCTTCCTTCTTTCCTTCCTTCCTTCCTCCCTTCCATGATAAAGATTTCCCTCCTTCTTTGCTGCCCTGTGGTGGGAAGTGCTTTATATTGCTGCTTATGTGTGTATTCACGTGAGTGGGGGTATGATGGAGTGGGCTGAGGGTTAGGAACATTGCACTATACATTAGAGGGAGGATCTGGCCTTCTTGAAAGTAGCCTCTATATGAGTATTGCCCAGTTATTCTCAAAAGGGAATTTAATCTTCAACCTTCATATCAGTGGGCCTGTGAAGGTTTCATCTCTGCATGTGACTCAGTTACTTACAGTTCCATTTGGGCCCCAAGTTTGTCCTGACTCACTTCAAGGAGGCTGGGGTGGGGGAGACAGGAATATTCACAACTCCAACTCTCTCTTTTTTCTAAGTCAAGAGAAGTAAATGTATGTGTGTGTGTGTATATATGTGTGTGTGTGTGTGTGTGTGTGTGTGTATGCCAATGGTCTGGGAATAAATGATTGCTGTGCCCTGAAGTTGACAAATCCCCTTCTTGGAAAGGCAGTGAGAAGAACCTATAAAATCATTTTATTTAACAGTGTGTCTTTTCCCAGCACTGAAGAGAACAAGTGGCTGGTTATCTGATTCATGGCTTTAGAGATGTTGGATCTCTCTGTCTTGTCTTCTCTCACTGCTGGGAATCTCATTTTGAGATAACAAATTTGATCCAAGCAGAAAAGAGAGAAGTTTGTATTGTATACACATGAAACGTTGGGTCCAAGCAAAACCTTCTAATGATTAGGAAGAGAGAGGAGCTGGCTCTTCAGGACTTGCGTCAAATGCAGTCAAAACGCCCTGCCTTCCACCCTAATTCTCTGTCCACTCAAGCTCTGAGAAAGCCCATATTTCTGGTGGATAATTTCTAGAGACCCTTGTAAATAGCAAATCCAAGAAAGATTGCTGTCCTTGGGTTGAGCAGAGAAAATATTTCAATTAGAGACTTAACTGCATGGGAGATTAGCTGATTCTATAGACATTTTCTTGACTGAACCAATCAGGGACGTCACTAAAGCAGAGCTGCAGCATTGCACAACCGCACTGGGCTTCAGGCACACAGAAGCCAATGAGAATGCTGCCCCCTGGTGTTGTGCAGCGCAGCAGCACTGGATGACAGAACAGCCTGCAGGTTGCATGTTAGCTACTGTCACCATTTGGGGTGTGAATTGCGGATCCCAAAGGGGTTGTCAGAAATTTCCACCTGTGAGAATTCTAAATGACTTGTTTTCCAGTTCAGAATTCTTCCCTTCTTCTCCCAGTCAAAGGGGAAATTCTTGTTTTATACCACCTGGAGACAATGTAGGACCCAGGCTACTGAAGGGATGGAGGCAATGGGCCTAAGTGCTTGTCCCAGCTCGGCTGCAGGAATAGTGGATCCTTTGTGCTAATGTGACAATCTAGCCTGCTGCTAGTTTCACAGAACCTGGTGACCTTGGAAGGAACGTAGTAGGCAAACTTCTTGGGAGATAGACTTTAAAAGCAGAAGCTGAGATTTTCACAAAGGTGGAGAAGGGAGACAAAAATCCTATTTTCTTTATGCTTAAAGGTCTGATGTTATCCTTATGGTCAAAGCAAGAGGCTGATATAGAACAGACAAGCATAGATCCAGGACAAGGATCAGGGTGAGACTAGTAAGTCAGAGGTGCAACATTTAAGGGTCTACCTAAAAACTCAGTAATCACGATCAATAATATGTTAATGCAATGATTTTTAAAAGTTGGAATTAATGCAACAAATCCATGAGAAACAAAATATCAAAATGTTAAATAAAGACAGGTTCCTACCCTGCCCTTGCTGACTCACTTCATTTACCTCAGCCTAACCCTAACCCTAACCCTAGGGAGGCAACTCTAGTGGTCCTCTGATGCCTTGTGGTGTAATAGACAGAATGACACCAGGTACAGAGCAGAGTCTCAGTTCCGCTGCTGCTACTTACTTACTATAGGTTCTCCTAAGCCTAAACAAGGAAGACAAGAGCCTGTTTCTCTTTTGAGATTGTTATGGGTCATGACATGAACAAAAAAAATACAACTTTTGTTTTTGGAAACTGCAGGTCTCCTTCAACTGTGTGTATGTGTGTGTGTGTGTGTGTGTGTGTGTGTGTGTGTGGTGTGTGCGTGTGTGTGTTTAATATAACTAGGGCTTTTAGTTCACCCTCCAGAGCTAACACCTTAAGCCTTTCAGGAAACCAGACAACATTCTCAGCCTGTCAGGCTCTCTGTTCGTCTCTTCTGTCACTCCTCACTGGCCCTTCCTTGTCTTCTCTCTCACCAAAGGAAGTACCTGCCCTTTGCAAGAGCTCAGCTCTCATGTGCCTGCCCAAGGTTTGCCATAGGCCACATATGTTTCTTATCTTTAGACAATAGGGAGGAAATGGGAGGAGGGTGGAGTGTCTTCTTTGAGGACATTGCCTTTGAACTATACTCTGGACAGGTGTTGCCTAGTTTTCTCTGGCCCTCACTTTTGCCTTCTGCCTTGTCAAGCTTGCATGAATGGCATGCACTTATTTGTCAGCGTGGTCCCCCTTGGCTTGGAACCCTCTTCTCTGCCACATAACCCTACTCAAACCACTTTCTCTTCTTACCTGGCCTCTTGCAGTAACTATGTAATTTATCTCCCTGCTTCCATTTCTCTTAGCCTGTTATGGTCCATTCTCCCCTCAGCTGGAATGCTTAAAAACAATTTTTTTTAAAGAAAATTGTAACATGCTGTTCCCCTACTTAAACCTTCCATAGGTTCCCATTGCACTTAAAATTAAAATTGAAACTGCACAATCCAACCAAGGAATTCCGAAACTTTAGCATACTTGGAATCATCTGGAGAGCTCGATAAAACACAATGCGGGGCCCCATCCCAGAGTCTGTGACTCAGCAGGTCTGGGTAGGGCCTGAGAATTTGCATTCCTAACAAGTTCCCAGGTAACACTGATGCTGCTGGCTCCAGAACCACAGTGAGAACTGCTGATCAAGCCTGCAAAGCCTGACCTTGCTGTCCCCACTCCCCTACGCACCTTCTACTACTTTTCCACCACCCTCTTTGCCTGGCCATGCCTGCCTTTGTTCTGTTTTCTCAAATGTCTTGTCCTCATTCCTGCCTCAGGGCCTCTGCACTACCTGCTTCCTCTGCCTGGAGCTTTCCTTTTCCAGATGGTCTCACGACCAGGTTCTTTTTAAATGTCTCAGCTTACATGTCACCACCACCTTGTCTGCCCGGTCTGCTTGGCCCTCCAGCCACTCTCCATCAAATCATTCTGTTTCTGTTTATCTTGTTTATTTATTTGTTTTTCAATAAATGGTCTGTTTCCTTCATCAGAACAAAATCTCCGTGAGAGCAGAAACCTTGTCTGTGTTCTTTGCCAGCACCCAGCACAGTCTCTGGCACATAGACAATACCCAATATATATTTGTTGAATGAATGAATGAATGATTAATGAATACCAGTAAGTGGTGGAGCCAGAATTTGAGCCCAGGCCTTTCTAACTGCAGAGCCAATCTTAATGCTTAGTGTGTGATTTGTGCTAGGGATGCTGAGACACACTTGGCTGGTCTCCCTGACTCTATTCTCGCATATACTACTCCCTCCGGAGTACTATTATCGGGCTACTCTTAGGAAAAGTTCACCTTGATAGCTCCTGTTTCCCTTCCCAAACAAGTCTAACCTCCTTTTCCTGGCCTTCAAAACATGGATGAAAATAGTCACCTTGGCTGGAATCACGGCTCTGCTGTCAAGTTCATTTATTTGGTTATGACTTTGGTTAAGCATAGTCTCCATTGTTCTTTCCGATGATAGATGCCATGAAAATCATTATTCATTTGATCATTTACTGATTAAGAGCCTGGGCCTTAGAATCAGAGACGTCTGGATGCAGTCATTATGTTTTAGAACTTAATGAGCCTCAGTTTCCTTAATTTAAGATGAGTGCAATAATAAAACCTACCTCAGGGTTTTTGAGAGGATTAAATGAGATTATGGAAGCAAAACCACACAGCACAGTAACTGGCATACAATAAGCAGTCATACATGTCACTTAATTTGATGATGGTCTGTCTGTTTAAGTTATAACTGGAGCAACCAATAAAATGATTTTTTTTTCTTAATTCCCAGGACAGGGTCAGAAGAGGGTGAGAAGTTTGGCAGGTGTTGGAGGTGTTGGTTTGGGACCAGGTAGAGTGTTTTCTGAATTCCGTGGTCTGGTCTGCGGAAGAACTACAGATGAAGGAGTATGCTTTAAGAGGTCTTGAGTTTCCACAACATTTCCTTATTTTTTTTTTTTTTATCACTGCATATCCTGTCTTAGGAATTCTGTTTGGAAGTGGGATCATCTTTGCACTGTACCTGCTGTCCTAGTGGAAGCCAAATGCCTTTTCAGGGTAACATTCCCTGTTATCAAACACTGCTCTTTGGTCTCTCACAGGGTGGATTGTGGGGCAGTTCATCTCCATGTTTCAATCCCATTAGTTAAACACAGACAGGCCTTCCAGGGTCCTGTTTTTATCTCCATGGGGGTATGTGTGGGAGAACCAATGGTATCAATACGTACTCTGGAGGGCTCCTCAACCTTGGATAAGGAGAAGTTCTCCGTGGATGTCCAGTAGGTAGAGGTGGCAACTGAATTTACTTCTTTCTAGCCCTGCTTTTATTGACAGATAAACCCCCCCACCCATACCCATTTCTTTTCCCAGAAATGCCAGAATCTGATCTTTGGGTCCCAGTACCAATTTCTCAAGTTCCTTTTGCACCCTGCCCTCGCTTCAGTGAATTCTCCTGAGTCCTGCTCCTTTACTTTTTTGCCTGGGCAGACTGCAGTGGCAGAAAGAGTCTGTTTCCCCTGCAGAAGACGTCTGTCCTTCCTCCGATTTCCACTTTTCACCTCTGTTCAGGGGCAGATGGCTTGTAGCCAATACTCATTTCAGGTGGACATTTATGTATTCCTGTCCTATTGAAGGAAATAAAATAAGCTTGGAAAAGCCTAGACTTATAGAGAGGTCATCACCAGTCGACAGGAGCCAGCCGGGAAAGCCTCTGGATCCCTCAGTTAAAAACATGTTTGTTTATATGGCACGTCTCAGGGCTGCTACCTTTCCAATGCCATTCAGGTCACGAAAGAGTCAGGCAGACTCGTTCACCTGAAACAGGAGGTGGTGAAACTCTGGGGTGATAAAAGAAAGCAAAACAATAGTGGCAGTAATATAATACATTTAAAATTCTACATCTACCTGGAGGGCCTTTAATCAAGGATTTCAAAGCACTTTCCCAGATCTTGCCCATTCATCTTTACCACATCCCTGGGAAACAGCTGGCAGGTAGGTAGCAGAGCATTAAAATTAGGGTACTGTATCATTATCTTTGATACCAGCACTATCTGTTTAGACAGCATTTTCTCTAAAGCACTAAAGAGCTCCATACACATTGTATTATCTAATTCTCACTTATTCATACAACATCCCCCATATTTGCTGCCTTGCAGGTGATTTGGAAAGCTTTGGATCCACAGAAATGCACAACTTTACTGCCTACTCCCTCCCCTCCCATTGCTGCATGATTCACAGGCACTTCCCAGTGCTGATCTGGCTGACCGTAAGCCACCAATACCATGGGCTGGACCACCTACCTTGTCTATCACCATGACACAAGCACCCTCAGCACACACATTCAGTTTTATGTCAGTGATACCAAAGGTGGTAGGAAGAACAAGTCATAAATTCCCTCAAATTCATTTGAGTCTAGTTTGTTGGGTTTTAAAACCTCACTTGTATGGCTATCAGATGGACTTCATGGTTATTATGAAGATACAGCATTGGGAATGGATCTGCAGGGTCCATCGATCATATAAACCCATGGTTGAGGCTAACCTTCACGCACAGTCTCTGTCCACCTTGAAAGTGGGCATCACCTTTACAACTGGCCCAGGGGATTGCTTTGATTTGTAAGAACTTCTGTATTTCCCTTCCACTGAAGTCATCAGGCAAGTGACATTCTTCTGTTATATACTTATAGTACATGTTACTGTTGTAAAGAATCAATCTTGTAATTGTTTTCTTATTTGTCTTCTCCACTATCCTAATAAGCTCTCCAAGGGCAGGAGCTGCATTTGTTTTAATCACCCCTATATCTCCAGAGTTAAGCACACATCAGATGCTTAATAAAAGTATCTGTTGAATGAAGCTGGGCACAGTGGCTCACACCTGTAATCCCAGCACTTTGGAAGGTGAAGGCAGGTGGATCACTTGAGTTCAGGAGTTCGAGACCAGCCTGGTCAACATGATGAAACCCTGTCTCTACTAAAAAATACAAAAAATTAGCCAGGAGTGGTGGCAGGCGCCTGTAGTCCCAGCTACTTGGGAGGCTGAGGCAGGAGAATGGTGTAAACCCAGAAGGCAGAGCGTGCAGTGAGCCAAGACCGAGCCACTGCACTCCAGCCTGGGCGACAGAGCAAGACTCCATCTCAAAAACAAAAAAAAAAAAAAAAAAAAAAAAAAAAATCAGCCAGGCGTGGTGGCACATGTCTGTAATCCCAGCTACTCAGGAAGCTGGGATATGAGAATTGCTTGAACCAGGGAGGCAGAGGTTACCATGAGCTGAGATGGTGCCACTGGACTCCAGTCTGGGCAACAGAGTGAGACTCCATCTAAAAAAAAAATCTATTGAATGAATGAGGGAACGAATAATGGCATTTATCACATTGAACATTCTCTGGCTTAGGGCTTCCAATCACACCCTTTCTGCACTGGTGTAAGTTCCATGTCTGGGCATCATAATGGCCCCCACCCCCATGGTATATCATCATGCACCCTGGGAAACGCAGCCTTGCCAACCCTTTCCCCTCATTTTCCTCAGTTCTTGAGACACATAGGTGCTGCTTAGATAGAAGCCCCAGTCTCTTCCAATAATTTAGTTGAGCTCTGGGCTCAGAATGTTTATATGGCCTGCTCAAAAAGCCCAGTGCTTCCAGCAAAATCTCTCACTTGCACCTGTCGCTGTGGTATGGCGAGAAAAACACATAAACTCTGGGGCCACAGAAACTTGAGTTAAAATCTTAGTTCTATTGCTTATAGCTGTGTGACCTTGGCCAAATCTCTTACCTCTTTGAGCTTTTGTTTCTTCAGCAGTTACCTGGAGATGATAACATTGACATTGGGTAGTCGTGCGGGTGACATGAGAAAGCACAGGCAGCAGGCTCAGTAAATGATGGTTCCCTTTCCTTCCCTTCTTTCCTTGATCCCTTCCTTTGACTCATCCTCCCTCCTGGCTGCCAGTTATCGTCTGGATGCCTCTAGCTGTCATCCCCTAGATTTTAGGCTCCATGCTGGAAGAGTTGAGACTCAGACTATATTTAGATGCCTTAGTGCTTTCATTTTTTTATACCACTGTGTTGCTATGGTGATGGTGGAGAGGGGAGGGGAAGGACAGCTTGAAAGGAAAGATGGAGCTCAGTGGTGAAGATTGGTGGCCCTGGCTGTGGACTGTTCCTGGCTGGTACTCTCCAAGGAGATTTACCTGTGAATTCCATCAGGAGATGCAGCAAGGAGATAGGAGGAGGCACTGCTTAGTAAAGGCTCTTAGGAAAAGAGAAGATAAAGAGGACTGACTGTTGAAAACTGCTCACTCCACTGGCCCAGACACAGCCTTAACTCCAGGGACCTTCCTTAAGTGGCTTCTCTAGCAATTGAGTCAGGAGACAGCAAATCGGGTTGGGTGGAGAAATGACATCAGTTATGTTGGGAGTTTGGAAGATGTTCAGACCAGACTCCTTCACAGGAAGAAAGTCCCATCTTTATACCGTGGCCCAGGATTGTCATGGATTCTGTTCATTAAGGAAAGCAAAGTTGTACAAGGGCAGAAAAGAGGAGAAGTCCTTGTATTTGTGCACAGAGCTCTATTGCATTTTGTTTGTGCACAGAGCTCCACTCACTGGATTTGAATGTAAGCATGGTAGGCTCCAAGCTGATGTAGAAACTTGCACTGTAGAATAATCCAGTGTTCCTAAAATGGTTACACATCATTTCACTGGGTCCTCAAAAATGGCCTGGTGAAGTGGGATTATCTTTACATGAGAAAATGACATAGATAGGTTGGCAACTTGCCCAATGTCACATAGCTGGTAAATAGCAGAGCAAAGAATTGAACTCAAGCCACCTGGACTCCAACTCTAATGTTCTTTCCAGTATATCAATGGCTACCAAAACCAATTATTTAAAGCTGAAGAACATTTATGTGAAGATGAAAGCCTTTGGTGAAATAGAACCAAACAAAGCGGATATAAGCAGAGATGCTGAAGTTGAAGTGGAGAATCTCCCTTTGACAAAACCTCCTCCCACTTCACCTGCCAGAAAAGAGGGTCCTAGGCAGCACTCTGTAAGGGTAGTGGTTGAAGCACCCCTATTAGAAACATCTGGTATAACTGTAAAAGTGCCAATTACTAAGTCCCAGTCCCAGATTCTGATTTGTAGATCTGGGGTACTTTTCTTTGGACAAGCATCCAGGAAATCTGGATAAATACTAATTTAACTGGAGTTAAACAAACAACTCTTGACTCAGAAAATTGGGAGATGGAACAAAATTGCATCACCTATCTCTTTTTCCTATCTGATTCCTCAAGCTCATTTTTAGCAGCCTGAGGTCAGGCATGCCAAAATAATCAGGCTGGATTGTCTTGTGAAGTTTTCCAGCTGCCCTCTGGGCCTCCATCAGTGGCTGATCCCTGGGCTCTAGTCTATGTGGGTCATCAGGGTCCAGGTGAGGCCACAGCCATTGTTTGACCTTGGTGGGGTCATCACTGTGCCTACCAGCAGATACAAGGAGACTCTGGGTGAAAGGCAGGGAAGAAGGGTATCATATTCAAGAGCACAGGAGGGATGTTTATCCGATGAAAAGTCCCAAAGAAGCATGCAAGATTGGGACTAAAAATATATTTATTGGCCAAAGCAGAAAGTTTGGGAAAATCTGCAGGGAAATGAATACTTGATTTCTCATTCATCAAAGGGTTGAAAGAATGGTGTGGAAAATGAAGGAGATTCTGAAGGTGCTGTTGAAGGGAGAAGTCAGTGTAAGATTTTTAGTTCCCCTAAATTCTGAAGACCTTAGGATGCTCCCCTCACTTATAAATAACAGCTCCCTATGGGCAAACACTGTGTGTGACATACATTTAATCCTTCTCGTTGAATCCGTCTCAGAGCACTATTAAGTACTAGTAGCATTTCTATTTTGCCCATGAGGAATCTGAACCTATTAGAAGTCAGGTAACTTTGTCCAAGGTCATCCAGCTAGGAAGTGATAGAACGAGGATTTGATTCCAGTGGTCTGATTCCAAGAACCCTGCATACTTGTCCAAAACCGACTGACCCTAAATAGGTGTAAATAGCCCAATTAAATATCCATGATAAGATTTTTCTTAAAATATCAGATTATTTCAATTTTTTAAAATAATTTGTTGGGGGGTGACCCTACTAGGTGAAGCTTTTAGGTAATCCAGCACCAGGTAGGTGAAGGAACATCTGCAAGGGAGTTATATTCCCAATCTCCTTTGCTGCTTCCTGCTCTGGCAGGAGATTGCATTTGTTCAGTTGTTTTTACAAAGTCTTCTTCAAGCAAAATCTTGTTAAATCAACAATAACAACAACAACAAGGCAATATATTGATTACGTAAGCCCTGCATAGGAGGCAGAGCTGAGATTCCATCTCCTGAAGAAACTTTCCCCATGACTCAGGCCCACAAGCCCTCTCCCTCTTCTGAACCTGGTCTCATTTCTAGTCTGTAGCTACCACGTGGCACCCAGCACACACAACTTCTGTCTTCTCTCACCTTGCCCTGTGAGCCCCATGGGGGTGTAGCCGTGTCAGACACCTCTCTGTTTCTCCAATGCTTGGCCAAGTGAGGCTAGCTTAAGCTATCGAGCATTCCGCTGAACCAAAGGGAAAATGAAATTGCAGGAGGCCAAGGAATTATGGGTACAGAGGGAGGTGAGAATGGGTAGCCCAAATTCACCAGCCTTCTGTGTAATTTCAGTATTGATGGAAATGCTCTTGAATGAATTTCCTTCTTCCCCATCTGTACCAATTCCCTTAGGTCATAATTAACTTTCATATCCCGGCACTTTGTCCTGGGGTCAAGGAAGGACAGGTAGGGACAGGAGGTAAACAGGGGCAGGAAGTAGACATGACCTAGTCACAACTCACAATCCGAGCTCATGGTCCAAAGGAAGGTGACCAATTCTGGTTTTAAAACCCTTCGTAAGTTTAGGTTCCACATGATTAGTTTCTACTGTTCCATTTTGGAGACTGACCTAGCTCCTCTTCCCAGCATCTCCTTTAGATTCTGACAACATGATGAATTGATGGGTGCTGACGAGTTGATGGGTGCAGCACACCAACATGGCGCAAGTATACATATGTAACAAACCTGCACGTTATGCGCATGTACCCTAGAACTTAAAGTATAATTAAAAAAAAGAAAAAGAAAAAGAAAAAAAAATATGTAGAGTCATTGTTTTTCCAAGAATCCATGCCTCAAGCATGAAGCCTTCTGATGAGATTTATCATCTCTGGAGAGCTCTTTACAGTGGATGAAATGCTTCCCCATGCATGACCACTCAAGGGTTTCCCAACCACCCTGTAGGCTGGGCAGGGCAGTTATTAAGGATCTCACTTTATTGCTGAAATGAAATTATGGGGTTAGTTTTGGGGATATATTGGCCTATTTACTCTCCCCCAAAGGAAAACAAAATCCTGTTGAGGATTCAGCTGCAAATGTCTTAAGTTTTGGAAGAAGAAGAGAAAGAGAGGAGAGTCCTTTTTTCCGGAGACAAAATTAACTCTAGCACGGGTCAGCAGACAATTGATCGTATTTCCTATAACTTGTTGCCTACTACCAACTTCTAATCCCTGAAGGGTAGAGAATCCCAATAATCCTTTGCATGTGCACTAGGCACTTCTGTTTACAGTTATTTCATTTTATTCTCTTAACAGCCCAGTGAAGTCTATGCAGTTATGCTCCCTTCCACTTGAGAGTTACAGGAATTGAGACCTAGTGGTATCCAAAAATCTGTCCAAGTTCACATAGATGGTAAATGGTACAGCTCAGCTTAGGCTCATGTCTTCAGAAAATGAGGTCAGGGATCTTTTTAGTCTACGGCCATACCACCCTGAACGTGCCCGATCTCGTCTGATCTTTTTAATATTCTATTCCTCTCTGTCTTTGAGCATTACCCAATTCATACCTGGACATTCTGGAGGCAACAGAAACAGTATCTGAAGATGGTCCATTTCCATGGATCAAGGGTATTACAACACATGAAAGAAGTTAAGAGTGAAGATCTTGTAGTCAGGTTAACCTATGTTTGAGCCATGACTGACCACTTATAGCTGAATAACATTGGGAAAAGCACCTTTTTAAGCCTCTAAATTCTCATGTGTAAAAGGATGATGGGATAATTAAGTGAGATGCCCTCCTGCAAATTACTTAGCAGAAATTGCTCAATATAAACTCATTGCTGTTGTGATTCTTGACAATGCTCCTGACATTAATCACTAAGTCTGTTTTAATGAAGGGGTCCTGCATAACATTATATCACCTTGGTTATTTTCCAAGATGGAGGTGGTATCTCACATGCTTAGACATCTTCTCTATTTCACCAACTTTCCTATTTGCTTTCCTAAAAGCAGCTATAATGTTGTTTCTTAAGCACACCCTCCATTAAGAGTAGTTTCAATGTCTGTTGTTGTCAACCTTCTAGGGCTTGAGGATATAAATCCTGTGAGTGGGTGGTTATCTTATCTTTTCACTCTGCTGGTCATTATTCAGCCAAGCTGAACACATTTCTTTGTTTTCATTTTTTTCCTCACACTCTGTCTAGTCAAGTTTCTAAAGAGGCAAACATGTCATTGAAGCGATCAGACAGAACACTTAGCATTTTTCTCACACGCACACATTTTCAAAGTACTTTTCCATCTCTCTCCAATGCTCAATGTCTAGAGGGAATGTGGTGTTTTGGAGCATGGCATTAAGAGAGGGGAATATTGAATGTTTTCTGGAATTGTTATATGCCTAATGGGGACTTGGAAAATATCCATTGAGAAAGAGGAGAAATGGAGTTGGGGTGAGAAATTAAGAAACTGTCTCAGCTCAGAAAACTGGATTTCAGGATCTGAAGAGCTCTAGGTCTCCAGATTCCTAGAAGTCTGTTTCCCAAATGGTATTTTGGACCATGGAGCAGTGGAGGTGTCAAGAATGTGATGAAAGAAGAAGATGCTTGAGGAATAATGTTTATAAGGTGGATGATGGGAGGGAAGACATGGTTAGACAAACTGTGTAGTAGGGGAGGGATGGAAAAAGGTTTTTCTGGACCTCAGAAATTAAATTCCATTTACAAATGGCTATTGAGTTTCCAGGGGCAAAGTATGTGATAGGCATTAGGGGGTAAAGAAGTTAAAAAGATGAGTAAGACATTGTTCTTTATCTTAAGAGCTTCACATGAGATGGACAAATACTGAGAAAGAGTGACCCAGAATCCGTCAAGGCCAAATTCATAACCTACAGATTCTCTATCTGTGGAAATTTCTTCTGAGCACTGGTGTTGGGAGGGGGAATAGATTAGCACCCCATTTTTCATGCACAACAAAACAAAACACACCAACACACAAAACTGTATAGCAATAGTAATAATAATTATTATTTACTACTGATAAAACACATACAATCAGATTATGATTTCTTTCCTTCTATGCATTCTCCTTGGACTGTACTGGTATTGCCATGAAGGTGAAATATTGACCTGATTTCTCCTGGATAGCAATGTTTGCAGTTCAATCTGGTAACTACTTAATGTGATGCCCCAAGGCCCTTCTCTTACCTTTAACCTGACCCACCTCCCCACCTGCAATGACCCACATTGACTGAATCCCTACAACATGCCCAGTCCCGTTTGGCACCTAGTAAATGTCAGGTATCATAATAAGATGCCAACGCTATGTAGAAATGAATAAAACAGTTTCAAGATTTTGCAGTCCAATGGGGAAAGCAGACATGTAAGCAAATATTTATACTGTAGTCTCTGATTTATGAAACTGGGAAGAGCCTCAAAGACTTCAGTGTTCCAATATGTCCTATGCCACACGTTGTTTAATAAAATAACAGCTAATACTTACATGTCATTTAATATGCTCCAGGCACTACTATGTGTGGTTTATATGTATTAACTCATCAAATCTCCACAACACACCAGAGTAGGAACCATTATTACTCCTCTCTCAAAAATGATAAAAAACTGAGGCACAAGGAGGTTAAGTGACTGCTAATAAATGACAGAGACAGAATGTGAACTGAGGAGGGCTAGCTCACAGTCCACGTCCTTAGCCACTACACTATACTGCCTTTCAAATGAGATAATAAAAATTGCTTTTCAATGAAATGGAGGGGATTGTGGCTTCTCTCGTCACCTCTGAGTCTCTCTCTGGCTTCTTTATAGCCAGTATTTATTAAGTGTTCCTTATGAGCCAGATACTATGCTAAGTGCTTTCAACACATCTCATTTAGGTCTCATTCAACTTGATGAGGCAGGTACTAGCATTATCTTCATTTTACAGAGGAGGGACTGAGAATAAGAGAGATTCAGTAAAATCCAAAGTTGCACAGGGAAGCGAGATGAAACCAGGATTCCAGTCCAGCTTAGTTGGACTCCAAGCCCAAAGCCTTCCTTTGTTTAAAAAACATTATTTTCTTCAATTTCTTTTCTTTTCTTTTTTTCTTCTTTCTTTCTTTCTCTCCTTCCCTCCTTCCTTCCTTCCTTCCTTCCTTCCTTCCTTCCTTCCTTCCTTCCTTCCTTCCTTCTTTTTTTCTTTCTTTCTGAGATGGACTCTCACTCTGTTGCCCAGGCTGGACTGCAATGGCATGATCTCGCCTCACTGCAACCTCCACCTCCCAGGTTCAAGCAGTTCTCCGGCCTCAGCCTCCTGAGTAGCTGGGATTACAGGAGCCCGCCACCACACTCGGCTAATTTTTTATATTTTTTGGTAGAGACAGGGTTTCGCCATGTTGGCCAGGCTGGTCTTGAACTGATCTCAAGTGATCTGCCCCCCTCGGCCTCCCAAAATGCTGGGATTATAGGCATGAGCCACTGCACCTGGCCAATTTCTTTCTTTTTTTCTAAGACAATGTTATAGCACCAAAGCCCCCATTTGACCTGAATATTTTCTTCCTCTGTCATGGGCTATTTTTGCTGGAATCTCAAGAATAATAGGATAAGTATCTCTAGTTCCCTCTGCCTAAGACCAGACATGCCAAGCCCTCTGCTTTAGGAATGTGTTTGCATCCACCTCTTGCTGAGATGAATCAGATTCCATAAACCACCCTCTACTACCCAGAGTCAATGCTGAGTTAGGCGTGCTGGAGGCAAACCGATGGGGCTTTCAGCAGAGGAGTCCTATGAAGTTCCAAAGGCCCTGATCGACTGGAGGCAGGCTGCTGCTGATGTCAGCTTTCATAGGTACCACTATCCAAAGCCTTATGATTATCCAAGAAACGAAATATTCTCAGGAATCTCTAGCCATCTAACATAGTTTTAAAATTGCTACAATTGCCCAAAGGGAAAAATAATTCAGAATCATTCTTATCTCCAGATGTCCTTGTCAAAGTCCAGGCTAGCGTATCTTTAGGATAACCATCATAAAAACAAGAAAATAAAAAGCATTTAATGTGAAGAATAAGAACAGGCAGACACAGGCTGATGGCGCTCTGAAGGAGCACTGCCCTCCTAAGGAAGCGCTTAGGCTGCTGGGCAACTTCCGTTTATCTCCTCAAACTTCCTGGAACATTGGCCACTGACATACCTTATCTATTTATTGATGGCCCAGAAGCCATATAAAGACTATCTATCGATGGCTACCAGGACTTGTGTCCAGCAGGTTCAAACACTTGCCATTTGATCTCATTTATCTGCACTTTTTTTTTTTCTTAATGTTCTGCCATAAAAAAAGTTAAAAGCGATAGTCTCCCCTTTTTCCTGTCTTAAGCAGTTACTCTCCATCAAATATTCAAATTCGTTATCTGAATGTACAGAAAAATCATTTGAGCTGTCATTCACAATTTTAGCTCTTAGGTAAATCAAAACAAATTGGAAGCAATTGCTGTAAGAGCTATACAGGCAAACAAATTCAGCTCCATCTCTCATATGTTTCTGCTTCATGGAATTTGAGCTCCATGTATCATCCATCATTTCTACTTTATAAAAGACGTGCATGGACCAGAACTTTGCAGCCCATGTTAAATAGGAAATTAACTAACAAGTTCTCTAAATATTCATGGTGCATCTACATATGCAAGAAAATGTGCTACAAATTGACAAGGTATAAATCTGATTCTCTGTCCACCCAGAGACTGCAATATATGTGCATAATAGGTAATGTTTCATAGTTATAGAACAGGTGCTACAGGAAGTGTGTAATAAATGGAGAGAATGTTCACTTGGTAGGTATTAAAGGGTTCTTGAAAGGGCTGGTCATTGGATGGAGCAGGTCATTGAGAATACATAAGATTCAGGTAAGTGAGGTGCGGAGATTGGGAAAAGAAGATTATGAACACTGAGGCACTGAAACAAGAAAATATGAAGTGCATTTAGCAGACAATGGGTAGGCCCATGTGGCCAGAGCAGAAGGGTTGTGGGAGCAAGTAATGAGATATACATCTGTTTGGTATGCTCTGATAACTAACAAAGCCCCTTTTCTAAATAGGAGTCCCTTGAGAATAGAATTCATCTAGGTAGGTTTTCTGGGGAAGCCAGTGCCCACCAGTCTCCTGTGGATACTGTGTTTTCTTTCTTAAGGATTGCTTTAGAAGCAAATCCCTGAGAGCTGTGTCAGCTAGGATAACTCTCTCTGCTACTCTCAGGTAATGGCTCCTTCCCTATTAGGCTATCAACCTTTCTCCTGCTGCTTCTGACACCTGAGTCACTGGGCTCAACATTGAAGACTTTGGTACCTGGCTCATAGGCTTCCTGCCAGCATCCTGGCTGACTTTAGTGGCCCAAGACAACTTATTAGAAATCCTTGGCCCTCAGTCCCTTGACCTTTTCCCTTTTAATAGCCTCAACCTTTACTTTACCCATCCACTCTCAAATCTATACCCTGAGCATTATCATCACCTAGAACTACTCCTCATCAGAGAAATCAAATTCAAACATTCCATAGCTGAACTTCTTATTTTCTTTACCAAAGCTTCTTCTCCTCCTTTAACCCCCATGTCAGTGGATGGTACCACTATCCATTCTTGACTGCATTCTGGCTTCCTCTCCAGACTAACCCCATTTCCAATCAGGCACCAGATCCTGTTGTTTTTACCTACTTCTACCTCATGCATACATTTTCTTTTTTTCATTCCCTGCTAAAACTCTCATATATTGGCCACCATCACCTCTGGCCTGGATTCTAGTAACAGTCTGCTAACTCATATTCCTGACCTGATTTGTACCCACTCAACTTCATTCACCCAATACAGCTGAAGTCATCTGTTCAAGTGGCAAACCTCACTATGCTCTTCCTTCCCTCCAAATTTTGAATGGCACTCCTCTGTCCTCCACCCTTCTTGGCATGCTGAAAAAGGCCTTTTTCTAGAATGCTGTTACTTGTTCTCTTCCTTGCCTAGTTCCACGCATCTCTGGATCTCAGACACCATCTTCTCTGAGATGCTTTTGCCAACCTCCTTAGGCTGGTTTGGGGAGCCTTCCACAGCTGGTGTTTGCCTTTGGGGTGGCACTTAATATACTAAATACTCAATTGAAATTACTTGTTTATAAGACCACCTCCAGCACAAAGAACAGTTTCTAAACCATAACAGGAGCTCATAAATGCTTATGAAATGAATGAAAAGAGATGCAAGCGAGAAACACTTTCAATATAGGAAGGGGAAGTAAGACGAAGTAAAAGATGAATTTAAGGTTTGCTACTGGTGAAAGAGGTGGGGATTGTGGAGCAATGGGCAGAGGAGGAACTTTCAGAAGAGAAGAAGCAGGGTTTGAAAATGACACTTTCAAGTTGGGCATGCTGACTTGGAGAATGAGTAGATATGAGGGAACAGAGCCAGGAAACACAGATTTGAGACTTAGACACAAAGAAGACATATTTTTATCCATCTGTGTAGATGATGTGTTTAATACATATTGTGTGGCTTCATCACACCATTGAGCCATTGTGACTTCCATTTGCTGTTTTCATACAATATGATGCTTGTTTATTAATTGGCTTCTACTGATTTTCCCCCAAAAGATAGTTTCTTTGATCAACACATTGGCTGACTATTGATTACATTTCTATTTATTTATAGAGAGAGGATCAGAGGACCAAGATTTGTATACGCAGGAAATTTTACCAATTATACAGGTAATTCAGGTATAAACGAGAGAGTTTTTTCTTAACGTTTGAAATAATTATTTTCATTGTTTCTGATTTTGAAGATCTGCAGGGATGTTTTTCTCTTACAACTACCCTTTCTGTCTCTTTTTTGAACATACTTTCCTAACTGCAGCTGTTAATTTCCTCATCACACAATCAAGCCATTGTGACTTTTGTTTGCTGTTTTTATGCAGCCTGATGCTTGTTTTTCAATTGCCTTCTACTATTTTCCCCGAAAGATAATTTCTTTGATCAACACATTGGCTGACCATAGATTTATACATGTTTTACCAGAAATATTCTTGCTTGCTCTCCCTCCTACCTCCTCCAAGTTGATTTCCCATTAAGGAATACTGTATTCTGAATTTTCTTCTCTTCCCTTCCAAGTGAATAATTATTAGTACTTAAACTATCACATCATATGTGCATGTCCTCCTGCCTACTAATTAATTTCAGAAACTCAGTGCCCTTTAACAGATAAAAGAATGGTGCATTGGTACTTCACAGGGGTCACGTTTTACCCCTAGGATCCCAAATCAGTCCACATTTTCCTAATCATGGTATACAGGTTTGATTTAGTAAAGTCACAATTATCTTTCAGAGTTGAAATATAAACACAAAGCTTCATGAATCTAATCATATTCCTTCCTGCCACAGGAAGAACTTTTGGTCTTTTGGAAAAACTTGTGTATAGTGGTTCTTATTCCAAGTAAATTAAATATATGGAATTCCTGACTCTTATAGAAGTATTACAATATTTCCTTGATGAATTTGTGTAGCTGGAAGCAGACCTGCCATGAAATGTGAAACTGCATCCCACTTGTCTGAGCAGCCCTGGTCAAATGTGTAAACCTCTAAGTGTAGCAAAACCTCCCTTTGCTCTAGGAAGTAGTTCTTAGCCTTTTGGGGGATCACAAACTGCTTCGATGATTCAGGTGCTTCTTACCAGAAAAATGCACATACTCACACACAATGTTTTGTATATAATTTCAGGGAGTTCAAAGATCTTTGAAAACCTAGCCATCAATCCTCTAAAGGTCCATGGAATGCCAGTTGACAACCCCTGGACTAAGAGCTAAAGATCAATTGTTGATGGATGAGGAATTTCATAAACCTCAGAATGTGAAGAAAACAGCTGCAATGAAAATGTGCACTGCTGGACAGCAGCTACAACTCACAGCAGGAGATGCGCGGCTTGTGTATAGTCAAGCCCAGCATGGCATTGAGTGGGCTGCCATCTTCCTTTCTGTAGGACATCATGTATTCTACTCATTCTATTATGCGATTTAATTTTATGGCAGCAGAGCTCTGATTTTATAATGGAAGTCAACACAAATAGCTCCTTTTTTTATAACAAAAATTTGTCTTACAATCATTTCAGCTAAAACAAACTCGGTTTTTAGCAGGAGGGAGGATGGGGGAGGAGGAAGCTCCTGAGGTAAAAGAGCTGCTCACTTTGCGTCTTCTCGCTTCCTTCCTACAAACCCTGACTCTTCACTTTCTTTAATATCTTATACTCCCTTGACTCCTACTCTCTTTTATTAGGTCTCATTTCATTTTCTTGAAGCTGGTACTTGAATATCTTATATCAGTTTCAATATTTCGATGTCTACTATTGATCTCATTTCACATTGCTTTGCAGATATCTGGTTTCAGAGCCACGCACCCTTCCCTTGAATCCTAACAGGGAAGCTTGGTGCTTTTGATCATTTGAATCACCATCTCTTATGTTCTATTTTAACTTGAGGCAACGTAATCTCCCTCCTTCAATACTTACTTCAAACTTAGCTGATGTTTGATTTTTCGAAGTCATGTTTAGAAGTGTGACCTGCAGGATATGCCAGCCTGATAACCACAAATTACAGACTGGACTATTTTGCTGATCTCACCATCATCCTCACAATTGCATTTATTACAATTTTAAATGTACGTGAAAGCTCATTAGTTACTGAGACAATTTGAGATTTTTCTCTCCCTTTCCCCAAATCCTCTAAAACACCATTGTGCTGTGGATATACAGTTCTCAAGCCAACATTTCTCACCATGTTACTTCCTATCCAACCCTCACAGACTGTATACTTTGTTTTTCTTTGATTCTATTCTAAAGAAATCCTTGTAGGGTTCTTGAGATCCTAACTCCACATGATTTTCAAAGGACTTTGATTTTTCTGTCCTTAACATCAGGACTTTATCACCTTCCTTCGTGTCCCTTGGCCTCCAACACTACTGAGCTACTTGCCCTTCCCAGGTGCTCATATTCTTCTGCATTTTTGCTTATGTGATTGTTTCTGTCTGGGGTGCACTTCCTCCCTTGTACACCTCATGACTCCCAGTCATTCTTTGAGGATGTGCTCAAGTTTCCCTCAGCTCTCCTGGAATGCTTTCCTGATGCCCCTCCTCACTTCAATCCAGACCCACATGGGTCCCCGCCCTGCCCCTGTCATGCCTCTCGGAGCTCTTGTGTTGCAGAGCTGGCAGCTCTGCTTTGTAGCGTTGATTAGTTGTCCGTGTCCACACCTCTCTCTAGACCAAAAGCTCCTTGAGGTCTGAGTATTATCACCTAGAGTGTCAACCTCCTTCCCACACCCCTGGTTTGGGGTACATTCATGCCTCTAACCCTAACCACGTTGCTCACATGGGAGTGGCTATCTTTTTACACAGACTCTCTCTCCCACAGAATGAATGGCCTAAATGTTCTTTGACAATCCATTTCCAACATTTAAACTGAAGTTGTGGGCCTGAGGGCTGCCTGTAGTTATGTCTCCAGCCCAGTGGAGGGAACCAGTTTGAGAGAAAAAAGACGGCCTAAAAGAAAAAATAAAGAATTTGGAGACATTTACATTCCTGGTTTTCATCATTCCTGGGACTTTCTTTCTCATGCTTTGCTTATGCAAGCCAAAAAGAATCCCAATTTCTCCAAAGTGAATTCAAGCTGGGTTTCTGCCCTTTGCAACCAAAGAATCCTCTGAAATAATATGGACCATCTTATTCATGTCTCTACCTTCAATAGCTGACTCGGTTTTGGCATTTAATATGGGCTTCAGAAACATTGGCATTGTTAGTTCAAAGCCTGAACTTGTATTTGTTGTAATGTGGAATCAGGAATTGAGGTGGGAGTAAGCACATGTCATACTGTGACAGATGTACAAGGCTTACACCTTAGAGCTGTATACTGAAGTACTAACTCCACACATTCTGAGCATCTCTTTGGGTGTGAGTTTATTCTGTTGGTATTTGGCCTACCATGCTGCAGAAGTGTTGGCTGTTTCTTATCTAACAGAGAATGATTAGCTGTCCTAGGGTGTAGCCCTGAAAGACAAAATGAGGGAGAGCATAGCATGCATACTCGTTAGATGACTTGGTTGCCCAGTTGTCTTTCTGTTTGCATGGTGCACAGGGTATTGGGTATGGGAGACAGAACAGCTGCGATGGACACTGTTCACCAGCTGGGTGGTCCTGGGAAGGCAGCTTCACTTCTCTGGGCCCTTTTTTCCCCCCATTTGCCAAGTGGAGAGAGTAACACCTGTCTCACATACCTCACAGGACTACTGAGGGGATGAGATAACACATACGGCAATGCTTTGTTGTTTTCAAATCCTTTCTCGGAGAGTCATGTCTGGCCCTTTTCTAAACACAGAGGGCACTGCACGGCTGATGGGCTGGCTTTGATAAACACATGGCCCAAGAAGGGGTCACTGCTTCAAGAACTGGCCTCACGCACCTTTGTCAAGGAGCTGGGGTGAGCCTTCCCAACTCTGACATCTGCTTTCTGTCTTTTCTGTCCTCTTAACTCAATTGTCAAACAAAGCTTCTGGACACTTCCCATTCTGCCACTGCTCAGAAAGCCTCTCTGCTCAGCCTTTGGTTATGAAAATGGAGCCTGAGTCCCCTGCCTACCTGCCCCATTTGGGTGAAACACACCCTCTGGTACCTGCCCCAGCTCATGAGTTGGGCTGAACCTCAATGAAACCCGACAGGCTGTTCCCTCACAGGCTCCCACTAGTTTGTGCAGTGTCCAGGATGTTTCCGTTGAACACAAATAACTCTGCATAAGACCCAATGTTGACTGCTAGCCGGACGGTGTGGGCCAGCATGGGAAAGTGGCCAGGGGAGCCCCATCTAGTTCTGACTCTGTTTCCTTCCTTGCTGACCTTTGCATAAGTAGCTTCCAGCAGCTTCCTAGTCTGCTAGACTGGAAAGGACATCTCTGACATCTCTGACACGCAGTCCGTGGCCTCCCCTCCAATGGGAGGCAGTGGTAGAAAGATGGAGGCTTTGGAGATGGATTCAAATCTCAGTGCTACAGCCACCTACCTGTGGGAACTAGCACATAGAACACAACATTGCTGAGTCAGACTCTCGGCCTGTGAAATGTGGATAATAAAGCTTGCATAACACTGCAACAATGGCTGATGGTTGGGTAGCTGCCTGGTATATAACAGGTGCTCCATAAATATCAGTTTCCTTTCCCATCCTTCAATTATAAAACCAACAGTTCCCATCATTACAACGTCTTACATTTCTGGAAGAAACTTGCATGCACAATCTGATTCCACAAATGAAAATATTTCAAAAAGAAATCTTGGAGGAAGAAATACATTTTCTTATCTCCCCAACCTGCTGAGACCCAAATTCTGGGTTCTGCATTCTCTTAGCAACAAGAGAGAACACAGCATGAGCTATACTCCTTCCCAGCCTGGGGACATTGAGGGAGGAGTGGGGTTCAGTTTGTCAGCCTGCTCAGGATGAAGACAGAATGTCCCCGCTGCTGTTGGTGGGGAGGAGGTGCCTCCAGAGCTCTGGGCTGGGTACGGCTCAGCAGAGCCCTCGGGGCTGAGGATGTGTGTCAGCAGCAAAAATAATTCCATCTGCTGGGGCTGCTTATGTTTTCAAAGCACTTTCTCATCTTTTATCTGTTTTTCCCCATACAGTATCCATGTGAAATGGGTATCATCGTTTCCATCTGACAGATGAGGAAATGAAGGAGAGAGCAGCAGTATTGCAAGTGGCTAAAGCACAGGCACTTAGGAATCAGACACAGAGCTGTGTCCATATCCTGACTCAGGTGCATAACCTTGAATTAGCTGCTTATCCTCTGAGCCTCCATTTGCTTATCTGAAGTATGGATCGGCAAGTGCTCACCTCATAGAGACGTTGTGAGGTTTATGAGGGCTTGTCACATGGTAGAAAGAACACAGGTTTTGGAGATGAGTATTCGAATCCAGGTGTTCTAAGTGTTGGCTGTACCCATTGACAGATTAGCAAAGATTTTTCTTCCATAACTTCACTTTGGTTGCTTCTGTCCTGGGGCTGTTGACCTGAGACTATTCTAAGAGGGCCCCAGGACCCCCCGGCCAGCCAGTGCTCTGAGTGGGCTCTGAGACAAAGTAGAGAAACCTCATTTCCTGTAGAAATCAGACCCCACATCCAGTGACCTAGCACTGACACAAAGGCCAGAGATCTGGACCCCAGCCAGGTTCCTTCTGTGCCTCAGTTTTTCCATCTGTGAAAAGCACACAACTTACTTATGCTTTGAGCTTTTGTATTGTCACTTGGACCATGACAGCAGCTTCCTTCCCGGCCTCCTTGCTGCCCATAGGCCTGGCAGTGGCATCTTTACTCCATTTCCCTGCCCTTTGGCTGAATCCTTTACCCAAGCTTTCTTCCTGGAATGTGGAGTTTTAAGGATACTATGGTTGCCTGAAACAACGATATGTAAACTTGGGAGGGTGGATCCTGATTTTTCTATGTGTATGATACAGCGATGAAAAATCGTCTGAAGAGAGAGGGAAATGAGACAGAGGTGCAGAAAGAAGCAAGTAAGAAACCGTTTGGTTCCAGGGAAAAAGACAGGAAGTTACCGGCAACTTCCCAGTTCTTGTTTTCAGCACCTGTTAAGGCCTGTTTGCCCTTCTGTGAGTTCTACAAATACTCATATATCTTCTTTTTTTTTCTTTGACGTGGAATCTCACTCTGTCACCCAGGCTAGAGTGCAGTGTCGCGATCTCTGCTTACTGCAACTTCCACTTCCCAGGTTCAAGCAGTTCTCCTGCCTCAGCCTCCCAAGTAGCTGGGACTACAGGTGTGTGCCACTACGCCCAGCTAATTTTTGTATTTTTAATAGAGATGGGGTTTCACCATGTTGGTCAGGCTGGTCTTGAACTTGTGACCTCAGGTGATCTACCTGCTGTGGGCTCCCAAAATGTTGGGATTATAGGTGTAAGCCACCATGCCTGACCCCCATATATCTTATACATTCAACTTTATAGATATATAAAAGGTGCCTTTACTGGGTTCCTGCTTCTTATAACCAAAACAGAGTGACAAGCATGCACTTCCTACCCTGCCTTTGGATGGGTTACATGGTCACTGGTTGTTCCTAGTCATGTCCAATTGTCACAGCACCCAGGTAAGTCCTTGGACTGAAAAGGGTGTCACTGAACACAAATCGTTGACAATGAACAAGATGAATGTAACTCTAGCACAGGTGACCGCTGCTTTACTGTGCAAGATTTCAGCTGATCTATCTCAACCTTTTCCCTGGATGTTTTCAAGTCAGAGGCAATATAGATTGGTAATTAAGAGCACAGGTCTGAGAATCAGACTGCCCAGTTTCACATCACAGCTCCACCCACTTACTAGTTATGTGACCTTGAGCAAATTCCTCTATCATTCCACACCTCAGTTTACTCATGTATCAAACAGGGGTATTTACAGTACTCAGCTCACATGGATATTGTAAAGAATAATAAACAAATCCTTAATTCATGCCCCTCTTCATTCTCATGTCCTCAACAGAACAGAGAATGCATTTAGAGGAGAGGCTGTGGTAGGTGGGGCTTCCAGTGGATTCTGATTTCATCTTTTCCACTTTGGTCTTTTGTGGGATGAGGAGGGAATCTGGAAACTTCAGAGAAAACCGAGGCCTTGAAGAGGGGCAGGTCAACAAGCAGATAGATAATCAAAGATAAACAAAGAGTCTTGTGAGTAAAGAAGGGGACCAACCTGCCAAGCCAAGTGAGGCCCTCGTAGCCATCCTTCTGTGAGGTAACTGCATAGAAATGTGGGGAATTAGATGTCCTGAGGAAAGAGCTGCCGGACTGTGGGCTGGTGGCTGGAAGGCTCCTGCTGCCTGGCAGTGTGAGGCAGGACACAGTTCTGCAAGAAATGTTGTGGGGACCATGGGCCATGGGAGACATGGCAATCAATACAAACTAACCAGGAATATGGGTAGAATGGCAATGCAAGAGCGTCAGAATGAAACTTGTGAATATCTTGATCGTAAAGATTTTTATGAATTTAGATACCACCCCCAGAAAAGCTTTTTTCTTAAAAAAAAAAAAAGTCACCTCTTTGAAGATGAATGAAATCCCAGCAGCACATCTGCAGACTACTTTCAGCTCAACAATACAAAGTTACTATAAATGGTTCTGTGTACAGAACATCATTTAAAATGTATGACAGGCCAACAACAAGTTACCGATCTAGGACTGCAGATTCTCAAATCTGGTTGTCTGGGTACAAAACCTGGCTCCACCACTAATTAGCTAGAGGACCTCAAATGAGTTTCCCAACTTCTCCGTGCCTCAGTTTCCTTATTTGTACAATGGAGACTGTTTAACTATCTAGTCCATAGAATTAGGGAAAATGAGTTAACACATATAGAATGCCTAAAACACCATGTGGCACAGTAAAGGTTCAATAAACATTAGCTGTGAAATCTGCCTATGTTTTTTTTTTTAAATCTCTTTGTCTTGTAATACAAGAACACACAAACACGCACACACACACTCCAACAATCTAATGCAAACAACCACTCCAGCCTAAAGAGCTCTTTAAAGTACAGGGGCAGGTGAGGGCATAGTCTGGCTGAAAAGCACAAGCAAGAGTTCTCAGAACCTCAGCGGCCAAGGGTGCACTTGGCATCAGATTCCAGCACCAATCACATGGTAGGTGTGCCATCTCTGACCCCCCAGATCCCGTTTTTGAACATAAACTTCCAATGTGTTAGCATTGTCCTCTCTTTCCTGCTACTGCTCTGTCTTCTTCTCTGCTACTATCCTGGCTGCCCCATCAGGTCTGTGGGAGGGGAAATCTGTGAGCAGCAACATCAATCACACTCCCTAGCGTAAGTGACACCCTGGCTGGGCCAACTGAGCTCATGAAAAAGGAGATCAGAGGTTCCCCTGACATGTGACCAGGACAGGTGTTATGGCAAGTGCCCATGGGCTTCCAGTGGGAAGAGCTAACCAGGGAACACCAGCCCCGTACACCCAAAAGAGGTGCTCCATCCTTCCTCCAATTCCATAAAACCCTTTTCTTTAGAGGTTTTCCTCCACTTTCACTTAAAAAAAAAAAAAAACCCCTCTGCCCGTACAGTCCCCTGTCCCTACCCCCAATCTCTATCTCATTACGCAACTGCATGGGCTAAAAATACTTCTGGCAGCCGTGATCAAACCCAAACTGAGCAAGACGCAGATTTAATGAGGCTTCCATGGAAACAAGATTCCTTTTGCCAGGCAGAAGAAAGTGTCTGCGAGGGAAAGGAAGAGGGCAGGGAAGCATGTGGAGAGGAGACTGAGGTGTTGGTTAGATGGGAGCAGCGGGAAGTTGGAGGAAGCCTCTTGGCCCAGCAGCGCTTTCTGGAAGGGGTTCAGCCCACAGCTGGGGACTGCATTCACTGAAGACAGTCAGCTGTCCTGGTCAGCAGCATCTTAAAAGCCACATCGTGTGAGCTCATCAAAGGAAACCACAGCTTCTGCCAGGCTAGAGACAAATATTTACCACCAGAGTCCCTTGAACAGTCAAACACTTAGCAGCTGAAAAGTAATTAAATGAAAACATAAAAATGAAAAGGTGCCGACTCTGGAGTTCCTGATAGTGCTTTGATTAGAACCGAGAAAGCGCAGAAAAGAAAGGTTGAGAAAAGCCAGACAGATGTGGTGATTTCTATCCTGCAGGTTTTCTACTCCCTTCAGGAGGCATTTCCTTGCAGCCCATGGTTCTCTGGGCTGCTGGAGGTGTGAGGTTCCCGAAAGAATCTCAGAGGGAAAGCAGAAATCTTTAACAAATGCCACGTGGTCCAGTGATCCCCAGTTTCATCTTGCCAGAGCAGGAATATCACCTGATGTAATCCTGCTGCCTCTTCCAGGCCCTTACCATTTTCTTGCTATTTTCCATTGCAATTGCACTAATTTTTCACATCCTGAGAAGCAGGGTGCACACCGGTTAAAAAGCGGGGGTCAGCAAATGGTTCACAGACCAAATTCAGGTCCAATTTAACCCATGAGTTGTTCTTGTAAGGTTTGTAAATTTAAAATGTTTTTTACATCCTAGAGGATTGCGACAGAAAGAAGAATACGTTACAGACACCATATGTTGCCCACAAAGATTAAGATACCTACTCTCTTCCCTTTACAGAAGTAGTTTGCTAACCTCCGGTTAAAAGCAAAGACTGTGGAATCAGATAGATTTAGTTGCAAATCTCAGCTACTTCACGGACTAGCATAATGACTGTAAAGAATTTACTTAACCTCATTGAGTCTCAGTTTTCCCAATTGTAAAGTTGGGCTAAGAGTGCCTGTCTCATACAGAATGAAGCTAACAGCTTAGCACAGTGTTGGCCACATAAATGGTCTACAAATGTAGTTAGCACTACCATTGGGAAGGATGGAAAAGTAAGCTTGAAACGTGGCAGGAAAATGACCTAGACTTTTTTTTTCAAGGATATGCTGCCTGCAAGTATTCTTCCCCTTGGTTTGCACTAAGCACCAGATATGCATCCTTATGATTGATTCAGGGATTTTATTCAGAATTCCCACAGTTCTAAGGCTACAATGCATCCTATGGGTGCAGGGATCCTGGGCCACAAGTTGTTTAAAAAGCATCTGATAATAAACTCCTAAAGCCAGAATCTGCTGCTCACCTAAATCACTACCTTACAGCATTGTGCTCTAAGTCTGGTCCATTATGCACGAGACCTCCTAAAATCAATGTTATCATGTTAAGATCCCTGTGCTGACTTACCCATGGCCTCTAGAATGTGGAATGGCAGAAAGGTGGCAAAAAACATGCACTTAGAAATCAAACAGTCTTTAATAGTACAAAGCCACTCTGGCCTACCTTGTTCTCCTCTTCATCTTTTATAAATGACTGGATAAATAAATGAGTTCAAAAGTCCTGAAGAGACACTAGCACTGCATTAAATCATCCCTTGGAATAAATAACTGGGCTTCTGAGCCAAAGTGGTGCTGAGAAGGTGGTGCTGATGAGGTCAAGGTTAAACCTGGATCAGCCACTCAACTTTGTGAGGTCAAACATTCAGATGGTGTTTCCAGCCTCGGCCCAGTTGTGCTGGGAATGTCCACACTGATCACAGAGGAGCTAGTGGGGGAATGCAGAGCTCAGCACATTCACTTCTACTTAGGGACAACAGCACACAAATGACTGCAGGGCTTCTCGATTGATGGCTGATTTTTTGGCATAGTCTTTACTGGCTTTTTAAAAAAGATATTAGAATGTTTAAGATGCATTTTTGCAATAAGAAGGTTCAAGCAACTTTAGCTTTTAACAGGGATGACAAAGAGCCTCACAAGGCCAGGAATGGAAATGGGGAAACTGCTCAGTGTGGGAATTAATGGGAGCAAAATGATTATAAGCCCTCACAGGACTTCCTTTGTGCTCACTGATATTTATTAAGGGCATAAAAAGCCAACATGATTCCAATCTGAAAAACTGAAAACATATTGCAAAAGGGAGATTATACTTTGCACACATTTTGCCCTATAAAGTAAGGATAGAAAGAACCCAGAAGAATGTAAGACCAAGCAGTATTCTGGAAAGAACTCCTGATTAGAGGCCAGGAGATTGTTCTAGCTGTATTTCTGCCTCTGGTACTATGAGCTTTGCCAAATCATCTGGCTTTTCTGTGTCTCAAAATCTTTATCTGATAATATTCACAATCTTCCTTATAGGGTTTTGTGAGGCTCAGAGGAGCTATGTAGAAAATCCTCTTTGAGAAGTATAAAAGACTATATGAATGTAAGGTATTATGTTTATCATCAATGATAAAATGAATAGATAATCTAAAAGACAGAAGTCAGTTCATTTATTCAATAGGTACATACTGCATACCTACTAGATGCAGGCACTAATAATACTGTGGATGTGGTATAAATAAAAGAGACAGGATCTCTATTCTCCTCGACTGTGCATTCTGGGAAGGCAGACAGACGTAAAACAAAACACACATAATTACAACTTAAATAAGTGTTTTGAAGGAAAAATATAGCGTAAAACAAGAGTATGTGATGGGGGATGAAATCTAGACTGACTGAGCCAGGAATGGCCATCCTTAGGAAATGGTGTTTCAGTTATGAGGATGAGTAACAGTGGACAAAGAAAGAGAATGGTGGATCATCATTAATGGGGAAAGAATAACTTGTGAAAAAACCTAGTGGTAGAAAAAACCTCTCTCTCGAAGAAAGAGAGAAGACTAAAAAAAAGGTGTATGAGGGACAAGGTGGTGCAATAAGAAACTAGAGAAATAGCCAGAATTTGTATCATGTGTGGCCTTGAAGAAGATGTTGTAGATCACAAAGTTATTCTAAGAGCAATGAAAAGCTACCAAGGGGTTTGGGGCAAGAAGTGACATGTCCCAGTTTTTATTTTTAAAAAGATCCCTTGGACACAGGAAGGGGAACATCACACACCGGGGTCTGTTGTGGGGTGGGGGGAGTGGGGAGGGATAGCATTAGGAGATATACCTAATGTAAATGATGAGTTAATGGGTGCAGTACACCAACATGGCACATGTATACATATGTAACAAACCTGCACATTGTGCACATGTACCCTAGAACATAACATATAATAAAAAAATAAAAAAATGATTAAAAAAAATAAATAAGTAAAATAAAATGATCCAAGTTGAACTCGTATCTCTGGCCATGATGGAGGAACTGGTACTAGAAATGATCTCCCATTGAAAACAATCATAAAACTGGAAAAAATATTTGTAGAAATCATTTTCAGGTATTGAACAGAAAATAGTGCAAAATTATGACATTTGAGACAAGGGAAATGCATGAAGCAATTACTACACAACTGTCCAGACTTTTCTCTGCAGATACTTTCCTGTTGTGGAGCAGGAAGATGGAGCCCCCAGAGAGTGGCAGTTTAGCTCCCTGGAGGAGGCAGAAGATAAGAGTTCTGAGTTGTTAAGATGAGTGAAATTTGCAGGATAGGGTCCCTGAGAAAATGAGGCTATACTTGACGTTTAGCTTCCTAAACATCAAATATTGAGAGGGCCCAGATGTTTGCATGGGGATTTCTTGCAAGTCTTTGGCTGAAGGCTGAGCTGTCCAAGTGCAAGCAAGATCTCACAGGACCCAACAGAGATCTCTTCTTACAGGCCTGAGAGATGAATGATGAATACATAGGTAAGACCATGCCAAGAAATGTTGTAGTTCCTGCTCAGGTGAGAACTCATTGACTATCTCAGACAATAGAAATAAATGTGATAGAAGTAAGGAGCATAAAATAGAGCAACAGTCATACCCTAGGACTAACTTTAAAACTGAAATAGGCTTACTCTAACATAGAATAAGATCAAGTTTGACAGGAACAAAAGGTTCTACTAGTAATTTAGCTACTTCCAGAACAAAACTCAATACCCTTAAAAGGAAGATAATGTAATTGATACTGTTTACAATATTTCATTTCAATGTACAGCAAACAATAAATGATTACTAGACATGTGAAGAACAGAAAAAAATGTGACCAAGAGATAAGGTAAAGATCACTCAATAGAAAATAGCCCCAAGATGACTTAGATGGAATTAACTGACAAGGACTTGAAAGCAGCTATTAAAATATGTTTAAGACCTTAATATTGTGATCACAATGAATGAACAGACCAAAAATCTTAGTAGAGAAATTAATACTATAAATAATAACCAAGTAGAAATTCTAGATCTGAATGCCCTTAATATCAGATTGAAGGTGGCATAATAAAGGATAAGTGAACATTAAAAGAGATCAAGATAAATTGTCAAATCTGGCCGGGCGTGGTGGCTCAAGCCTGTAATCCCAGCACTTTGGGAGGCCGAGACGGGCGGATCACGAGGTCAGGAGATCGAGACCATCCTGGCTAACATGGTGAAACCCTGTCTCTACTAAAAATACAAAAAACTAGCCGGGCGAGGTGGCGGGCACCTGTAGTCCCAGCTACACAGGAGGCTGAGGCAGGAGAATGGCGTAAACCCGGCAGGCAGAGCTTGCAGTGAGCTGAGATGCGGCCACTGCACTCCAGCCCGGGTGACAGAGCGAGACTCCGTCTCAAAAAAAAAAAAAAAAAAAAAATTGTCAAATCTGAAGAACACAGAGAAAAAAACTGAAAAATGAACAGAGTCTTAGTGATCTATGAGACAATGTCATGCAATCTAACATATGTACAATTGGAGTTCCGAAGAGGGTAGAAAGAATAGAGAAGAAAAAATATAAAATAATTGGCTTAAAATTTTCCAAACTTGCTGAAAAATAAAATAGCTCACAGAGGTTAGAAGCTCAAAGAACACCAAGTGGAATAAATACAAACAACAATAATACCACTTAGGCCATCATAAACAAAGTGTTGATAACCACAGATAAAGAGAAAAATATCTGGAAAGCAGCCAAAGAAAAATAACACATTATATATAGAGAAAGAGCAAATAATGAGTGACTTTTCCTCAAAACAGAAATCAGAAGACAATGAAATTCAAGAGTATAGGAGAAAACTGCCAACCTAGATTTCTATGTTCAGTTAAAATATATTTCAAAAACGAAGGCAAAATAAAGATATTTTAAGATACATGGAAATAGAGAATATGTTGCTAGAAGTTCTGCACTGAAATGCTAATGGAAATGACACCAAATGAAAACACGTTTACAGGTAAGACTAAAACAGGTAAAAATGAAAAGAAAGCAGAAATGGTAAGTATGTAGGTAAGAATAAAATGTTATATGTATTTTTCTACTCATAAAATCTTTAATTCACAAGAGGATTTGGAAAAAGGTTATAACACTCTATTGTGGATTTTACAATGTATGTAATGTAATACATATAATAGCACAAAGAATGGGGGTGTAAAGGGTCATAGACTGCTGCAAGCTTCTTCTATTTTATGTGAAGTGGTACAATATGATTTCTAAATTGTCTGTGGTAAGTATAGATATTGTTATCCCTAGAGCAAACAATAAAAAATAATACAAAGATATATAGCTATAAAGCCAATTGAGGAATTAAAATGGAATACAAACAAAATTAACTGAGAAGAAGGTAATAAACAAGGAAATAAGGAACAACAACAAAAGATGGGAAATGTGACAAATAACAAGACAGCAGACTTAACTCCATCTGTATTGAAAAGCATATTATATGAAAAGGCAGAAATTGTCAGAAAGTAAAAATAATCAAGACACAATTAACTGCACACTGTCTGTAGACATGGACTTAAGTATAAAGGGATAAATAGTGTGAACATAAGATAATGGAAAAATATAAAGTATGCAAATGGTAAGCATAAAAAGGATGAAGTGGCTACATTAATATCAGCTAAAAAGACTTCAAGATAAAGAATATTGCTAGAGACAAATAGGGACATTTCATAAATAATAACAGAATTGATTCATCAGGAATATACAACAATCATAAATGTATAAGTGTCTAATAACAGAGTTTCAAATTACATGGAACAAAACTGACAGAACTAAAAAGAGAAATGGCCAATCCCACAATCATAGCTGTAGGTTTTTAACATCCTTGTCATAGTAATTCATGAAATAATTCTACAAAACTTAGTGAGGATATAGACAATCTAAATAACTTTATCAATCACCTCATTGTCATATATAGAATTTCACACCCAATAACTACAGAATACACTTTCTTTTCAAGAGCACAAGGAATGTTCACCAAGATAAATCACCTGATAAAGATAAAGATTATGGAATTGGCCATTTCTCTCTTTAGTTCTGTCAGTTTTGTTTCCTGTAATTTGAGACTCTGTTATTAGACACACATACATTTATGATTTTTGTATCTTCCTGATGAATCAATTTTTTTATTATTTATGAAATGTCTCTATCTCTGGTAATATTCTTATCTTCTTATCTCTGGTAATATTCTTAATACATTTGAAAAGGCTGAAACTTTATAATGTATATATTTGGACTGTAGCAGAATTAAATTAGAAATCAATAATAGTAAGCTATCTGTGAAAGTCTTCAAATATTTGGAAACTAACTACATATTTCTAAATAGCCTATGGGCCAAAGAAGAACTCACAAGAAAAATTAGAATATATTGAATAAAAGACAATGAAAAGACAATATCAAAATTTGTGAGATACAGCTAAGGCAGTGCTTAAAGGGAAATGTGTAAATGTTCAAAATCAATGATCTCAGCTTCTATCTCAAAAAGCCAGAAAAAAAAATGAACAAATTAAACCCAAAGTGAGGAGAAGGAAGAAAAGAATAAAGATAAGAATTGGAATCAGTATAATGTAGATAAACAATAGGAAAAATTATCAAAGCCAAAATGTAGTCTCTTGAAAAGTAATAAAATTGGTAAACCTCTAGCAAGACTTCTGTAAAAAAGCGAGAGAGGGAACATCAGGACAGATCTTACAGACATTCAAAGGCTAATGTAGGAACATTATCAAAAACTTTGTTCTAATAAGTTTAACAACTCAGATGACATGGGCAAACTTCTTGAAAAACACAATTCATCAGAATTGTCACAAGGTAACATAGAAAATATAAGTACTGTGTATTAAAGAAATTGCATTATTTATCAAAAACCTTTCCCCAAGGAAGCTCTAAGTCCAAATAGTTTCTCTGGTATAATCTATTGATCATCTCTGAAACAAATAATTTCAACTTTGCATAAATTCTTTCAGAAGATAAAGGTGAAAATACTTCCCGACTTACTTTGTGAAGATTGCCTGATCTTGCTTTCTTAAACCCTTACAAAAATCTTACAAGAAAAAAAAATTGCAGACCAACATCTCTCATGAAAAAAGACACCCAAAGTACTTAACAAAATAGTATCAGATTGAACCCAGAAGCATATAAAAAGGATAATATATCGATGACCAAGTAGGATTTATGCCATGAATTTAAATTTACTTCACATTTGAAAATCAATAAATGTAATTAAACCACATTAGAAGCTTTAACAAGCAAAACAATATGATCATCTCGACAGATACATAAAGAACCGACAAAATTCAAACTCATTCATGGTTTAAAAAATTATTAGGAAATAATAGACTGAGTAATAACATCCTGAAATAACAACAGACTGAATTATTCAATCTGATAAAAAACATCTATGAAAAACTGACAGAAAACATATTAAAGCAAACTGGAAACAAAGCAAGAATGTCCATTCTTGCCACTTCTATTCAACATACTAGAGGTTCTAACCAGTGCAATAAAACAAGAAAAAAGATACATGTACCTCTTATCTCACATCTGGATAAATAAACTTTATTTTGCAACCCTTTGTGCTAATATTCTCACATACTTTTTTTATTTTATGAGAAAAGAGAATAATCTTGGAAAATGGACTATATTTAATATCTGTGAATTGGATCTAAGTTTTATTGTAACAGAAATCTTAGTATTTAGAGGCGCCTTCGGAAAGTGAAGAATCATTTTTATAATATGAGTAATTAACTCATACAATGTTGGTTTAGAAAGTTCATATATAATAAACTCTGTTTTAGTTATTTTGTGATGATGATGGTGTCAGGTTGCTGCTGCTTGTAGTGAGAATGGTAAGAACCTTTATTTAGTAATAGGATAGAGCCTTATGTGCCTGGAAGAGTGCCAGTATGGAATTATGACCTCACTAGAGTAAACTGGGAACCTCATCATAGAGGAAGATCTCAGAGTTGAAGCCCATGTTCAATTTGATTTGATTAAATTCTTTATTTCACACTCTTTTACACCTCTGTTACAAAAAGTTGCACAGGGTGTATTTACTTGTCTGCCTTCCTACTGAATTGTGAGGACTTGAGGACATGGATGCTATGTTACTTGGCTTTGTATCCCAATGACAAACACAGGAACTGACCTATGGGAATCTAGTAGAAACAAACTCTCCAGCAGGAGCAGGAAAATTTTTCAGGAGCATTGAAATTTAGCTGGATCATAAAAGATGAGAGAAATGTTTCCTGTCAGAGAAGTGCAAAAGTACCCGTCTGAGCACAGGTCACAAGTTCAGGATCCCACAAATGGTTTATTGAGTAAGAGTAACAAAGAACAGGTAGGAGTTGAGGCTGGAAAGTTAGTTTGGAGCCAGATTGTGGATCCTTTGGCTCTGATTTCAACAGAATATGATTTAGACGGATTGGTTTCTATCTCCTCTACATAAAACCAAATAACCACACTCTGGTGACCGAGAAAGGACAGCATTTGGAGAGCAACTCTGTTTACTCCACAGACTAAAAGTGAACTAGAAAAAAAAATCCTATAACTGTAGTCAGTTACAGTGAAACCAGGCTCCTTATACATCTACTGTGGCTGATACTTTTTATCAGAATCCTTGAATAGAATAACCACTTCACATTCGGGTTGTAATAAATGCTGCCAGCAGCCACTGTGCAGTTGTAGACATGCATCTATACATCAGATCCTATCGACAAGGCCACCCAAGGCATTTTCAGTCTCACTGTAGGGAGACATTTGGCTTCCCCTGTGCACAAAGCCTTGAGACATTTCAAATAGAAGCCAGCCTCTTGATTTGTAGAGATGCTACAGTAGATTAATTCATGCGAATACCATCTAGTGGGGTCCTAACACAATCACAGCAGCTCAAAGGGCCACACAGCACATCTTTTCACATAAGCTGCTTTCTACAATAGGGATGAAAGACAGGGAAGCCTGCAAACTCAGAACCAAAGATTTCCTTTCTGTACATTTTAATACCAGAAATGACTCCAGCAGGAGCTCCCTGCAATCCTTTCAAATTTGGAGCTGGGGTGGAAAAGGATTAGAGAGAGAGTGAGGCACCACAGCAGATAAACGTTGCCGCCCAGATAATTTCCCTTGTCCTTCCCCTCTATTTTCCTTTCCAAAAACCTACTTTCATCATTCAGGTCAGGTCTGAAAATTCCTTTCTCTCTGATAGATGTTTGGCATCTGTGCATGTGTTTGCCCTTCGTCTTTCTTCTCTTGGATGTCTTTACCATGATTTCCTATGAGAGTTGCTTTCAACTCCCTCATGTCCACTTCAGCGTAGGCTCTCCAATGGCAAAGATGTTGCCTATCTCGTTCACTGTCATATCTCAGTGCCTGGTTCAGCCTGACACACAGTAGAGTCTCAGTAAAAATTTACCAAACAACTGGGTGAGCAGCCAGAGTTATTTCTGAGATTCTCTTCCAAGTTGTCTCCAGCCACTGAATGGAAACTGTGAAGACAGACTCATTTGCAATATCCAACTGAAGGTTGTGGATTAAGGAAAAGGGCCTGTAGTCCCAGCTACTCGGGAGGCTGAGACAGGAGAATCGCTTGAACCCGGGAGCCAGAGGTTACAGTGAGCCGAGATCACGCCACTGCACTGCAGCCTGGGCTACAGGGCGAGACTCCGTTTCAAAAAAAAAAGAAAAGAAAAAAGAAAAAGGCTCAGTACCTCCCTGTCTCTTTTCATTCTTACAATGTCCCTGTCCTCACAAGCCAACTTCTTTTGCTGCTTCATCTCCCGTTAGACTCATGTACTTCTCCAGATGGATCACTAGGCTCCTCCCAGAGAAAAATACCCCTTTATGAATCAGAGCTTTGTCTCACACAGCATTTGGCAGGAGGACTGTTCTGAATTAGAGCAGCTGCTGCTCATGGTGGTGTGGTCCAAGTGTACACAAGTTTATTTAAGAATCTTCCATTCTTAGATAAATTAGCTTTAAAATAGCAATCATATTATTTTATAATGCAAAACTGCCTTCAATCTTCCATATTTCCCATTGCATTGAAATTCTAAACTACTTCCCTGCCTCTCCACCCTAGCCACAGTCCTGCCACACTAACCTTCTTCCACTGTCACTTCTTTACCAGGCTCTTTTTTACCCTTGGCCTTTGCAAATGATGCTCCCTCTGCCTAGACTGCTCTTTCACCAATATCTGCCTGTTTAACTTCTATTCTCTCAGGTTGCACCTTAAATGTTGCTTTGTCAAGAGGCCTTCTCAATCTAAAGTTTATCCATTGATGTCTGTCTCAGCACTCTTTTATTTTATGTGTAGCACTTCTCACAAATTGTAATTTTATATTTATTTTTTATTTACAAGTTTTCCCTTCTAAATTGAAAGTTCTTCAAGGAGAGGGACTTTGTTTTTATTACCATTGCATCTTAATCACTTAACACAGTTACTGGCACACAGAAGGTTCTTTTTTTTTTCTTCCACTTTAAGTTCTGGGATACATGTGCTGAACATGCAGGTTTGTTACAGAGTATACATGTGCTGAAGGTTCTTAACCTATATATATATACACATATATACGTATATATGTATGTATATATACGTACCTATACATGTGTGTGTGTATGTGTATATATATTAAACAGAGTCTCACTCTGTTTCTCAGGCTGGAGTGCAGTGGCGTAATCTCAGCTCACTGCCACCTCCACCTCCTAGGTTCAAACAATTCTCCTGCCTCAGCCTCCCGAGGAGCTGAGACTACAGTGCATGCCACCATGATCGGCTAATTTTTGTATTTTTGGTAACGATGGGGTTTCACCATATTGGCCAAGCTGGTCTCGAAAAGTCCTAACCTCAGGTGATCCGCCCGCCTCAGCCTTCCAAAGTGCTGGGATTACAGGCGTGAGCCACCGTGTCTGACCACAGCCCAATATTTTTAAATAAAAAATAAGAACAGAATATATCCTACCTAGCCATCTCCCTCCTACTTGTTAAAGCAGAAATGACCTCTATAGTATCATGGACAAATAAATAAAGAATCCACTACATTTTTTGACAGTTGTAGGATTAGGCTGCTCTGCATGTTATAAAGTTGTCTTTACATCAAGTCCACAATCCCCTTCCTCTAAAGTTAACTGTCTGGTTCCAGTTTTACAATATGGAGACATGTAGAATACATCTACTTTCGTTCTTTTATTTTCTTATATACTTGTTTTTAGTTTTAATTTTTGTGGGTATGTAGTAGTTGTGTATATTTATTGGGTACATATGATGTTTTGACAGAGGCCTGCTATGTGAAATAAGCACATCATGAATAATGGCATATTCATCCCCTCAAGCATTTGTCCATTGAGTTGCAAGCAATTTAGTTATACTCAAGTTTTTAAAAAATGTACACCTAAGTTATTATTTACTATAGTCACACTGGTGTGCTATCAAATAGTAGGTCTTACTCATTCTTTCTGTTTTTTTGTACCGGTTAACCATCGCACCCTCTCCCTAAGCCTGCCACTACTCCTCCCAGCCCCTGGTAACCATCCTTCTACTCTCTACCTACATAGGTTCAACTGTTTTGCTGTTTAGATCCCACGAATAAGTAAGAACATAGATGTTTGTCTTTCTGTGCCTGGCTTATTTCACTTAGCACAATGATCTCCAGTTCCATCCATGTCATTGCTAATGACTGAATCTCATTCTTTTTCTATGGCTGAATAGTACTCCATTGTATAAATGTACCACATTTTCTTTATCCATTCATCTGTTGATGGGCACTTAGGTTGCTTCCAAATCTTAGCTATTGTGAACAGTGCTGCTGCAAACATGGGAGTACAGGCATCTCTTTCATATAGTGATTTCCTTTCTTTTGGGTACATACCGAGCAGTGGGACTGCTGGATCACACGGTAGCTCAATTTTTAGTTTTTTTGAGGAACCCCCAAACTGTTTTCCATAGTAGTTGTACTAATTTACATTCTCACCAATAGTGTATGAGGCTTCCCTTTTTTTCACACCCTCGCCAGCATTCATTATTGCCTATCTTTTGGATAAAAGCCATTTTAACTGGGGTGAAATAATATTTCATTGTAGTTTTGATTTGCATTTCTCTGATGATCAATGCATCAGATTTTCAAGCACTAAATTTTTTTCTTTTTAATCAGAGATATCTACTGTAAACCTATTGGGATAATCTGCCACATGATATACATAATACTTGTATCTACATGCATTTGTGTTTTTTATCACAATAGGATTACACTATAATACTCTATGTAACTCTTTTGCACTCCATAATATTTTTGTATCTCTTCTTATATATCAGTACAACCACTTTACTCATGAAAACTACAGTACCCTGACTACTGAATGATTCTTTTTTAATCTTTATTTTATTTTATCTCTACTGTGTTTTCTTTATTATTATTATTATTATTATTATTATTATTATTATTATACTTTAAGTTCTAGGGTACATGTGCATAACGTGCAGGTTTGTTACATATGTATACTTGTGCCATGTTGGTGTGCTGCACCCATCAACTCGTCAGCACCCATCAACTCGTCATTTACATCAGGTATAATTCCCTATGCAATCCCTCCCCTCTCCCCCCTCCCCATGATAGGCCCTGATGTGTGATGTTCCCCTTCCTGAATTCAAGTGATCTCATTGTTCAGTTCCCACCTATGAGTGAGAACATGCGGCATTTGCTTTTCTGTTCTTGCGATAGTTTGCTGAGAATGATGGTTTCCAGCTGCATCCATGTCCCTACAAAGGACACAAACTCATCCTTTTTTATGGCTGCATAGTATTCCATGGTGTACATGTCAAGCACTAAATGTTTAAGCTGCCATGACAGTCCACAAATACTGCATTCACCCTATGGATGAAGTCCTATTCCAACTATAATAAGAAAATTTAGCCCAAGTAATAAATTTGTATTTTAAAATGGCGATAATGATTCTTAAATGATAAATATCTTAAGGATCAAGGGCCATGTTTAATTTGAAGCATTTTGTAAACCATCAAGTGTGATGCAAAGGTAAACTATTATTGTTATTTGTTATTATAAGTGAAGATCAATACAGAAGGAAAGATATGATCAATGTAGAAATAATCATTACAAGAGGCAGAATATAATGGGAAATAATAAAAACATAGAAGAGTTTGAAGACAGTGACATATTGGCTGGCAACTTACTTTTTGTGATGTCAGTTTCCACATTTGTCAAAGGACTCATAAATTCTTACCCTTCTCAGTTCCAGGATTTGTAAGGCTCAATTGAGAAAGTGAATGTGAAAACATTTTGGAAATGGAAACGCTATTCAAACATATGATAAGGTGACAGTGGTGATGATGACAATGATAATTTGGGATAACTTTTGAAGTAAGTTCTTGATTTTGACAGATAGTGCTAGAGGAGGAAGGGGGAGAAGACATAAAGGCTGAAAAACATCAGCAATGCCAGGGAACTTGAGCAGGAGAGTAAGTACAGGAGAATGGTGGGAGCTAGAGCTGCAGTTACAGTAGAGGGATTTGTCAGCCAGCTTGAGTCTTCTGCTGCAGAGGAATTTTTCTTTTTAGTAGGATAGAGGCACGTTCCCTCCAACTCAGACCTCAAGCGGTACTTTGGAAAACCTGCTTGTAGAAGGGCACTAAGAATGGCGAGGGAGAGTGGAAGGGGAGATGGAGAGACTGAGTCCAGCCATTAGGTGAGAAGAATGGATGGCGCAAGGTCCCTGAGGTTGCCAGAGAAGGTCGGGATCTAGAGCACAGGTGAAGATAAGCAAGAGTTACATGCCTTCCCTCAGACACAGGAAGGGCAGTGCTCTCATCAGTGTCTCGGAATAAATCACCTCTTGAGGACGAGGCACTAGGGTGGATCCGGGGCCGTGCATGAGAAAGGTGAGAAAGGTGTGGACCAGTCACTAAGGGGATGGACTAGGCCATCAACGAGAGGCATGAAAGGCTTGCCACACAGCCCTGACAGTCTAGGTGGGACCAGGGAGCAGGATTTGTGGTGGAGACAATTCATGGGTTTCACAGCTTCCTGTCATCTCAAAGCCTGGATGCGGGAATGAAGAAAATGGGCTGTAGACAAGCCAAGTCTGAGGGCTTCTGGCTCTTTCCATTTGTTCCAATGGGCTTCCCAGACTCCTCTCCATCCTGAATGTATTAGTTTCCTATAACAAAGTACCACCAACTGGGTGGTTTGAAACAATATGGATTTATTGTCTCACAGTTATGAAGGCTAGACGTTTGAAACAATGGTGTCAGCAGTGCCATCCTGTCTCCAAAAGCCCCAGAGGAGGATGCTTCCTTGCCTCTTCCTAGCTTCTGGTGGCTCCTGGCAATTCTTGGTGTTGCCTGTCTTGTAGATGCCTCACTCCAGTCTTTGTCTCTGTCCTCACATGGCTTTCTCCTCTGTCTGTGTCCCTTTTCCTTTTCTTACAAGGACGCTAGTCATACTGGATTTAAGGCCCACTTTACTCTGGTATGACCTCATCTTAACTTACATTTGCAAAAACCCTATTTCTAAATAAGATTGTATTCTGAGGTTCTGGGTGGACTTGAACTTTTGGGGCCCAAAATTCAACTAAATACATTGGTCTTTGTGTCCAATGGAGACTTCAGCTTGGGGATGGTCTTGAGATATAGCACTGTCATGCCTCACTTAACAACTGGGATACACTCTGAAAAATTTGTCATTAGGCAGTTTCATCACTGTCCAACATCATAGAGTGTACTTACCCAGACCTAAGTGGTATAGCCTACTGCACACCTAGGCTGTATGGTATAGCCTATTGCTCCTAGGTTACAAACCTGTACAACACATTACTGTACTGGAAACTGTAGGCAATTGGAACACAATGACAAGTATGTGTGCATCTAAACATATCGAGACATAGAAAAGGCACAGCAAAAATATGGTATTATAATCTTAAGGGACTACAGTCACATATGCAGTCCACTGTTGACCAAAACATCATTATGCAGCACAATTGTATCTAGAACTGGCCTGACCAGTACACGTAGGAGAAAGCATATGGCATTTGCCAAGTGTATTAGAGCTGAGAAATCATCCTACTTCTTCCTTTTATCTTCTTTTATTTATAAAGTCATTTGTATTCCAGAAAAGACTGTTATTTAGCCATTCTTACCTCATTGTTGATCCCTTAACACAGAGAAAATGATCCTGCTAAAAGGAAAGAGAGATTAAAAATGAGGTGAATCACTAAATCGTTAACACTATAACCACAGGCTAAATCAACGTGCACAGATAGAGCCAGGATTGCTTAAAATTGGTTCAGAGAGCCACATCTGTGCTGAAGGAAGCTACAAGTTTTAAAGTATTTCATTAGGTCACATGCCTATCTTGTTCAATTATAGCAAGTTCAAGGTCAAATCAGAATCAGCAGCCTAACCTGACTGTAGCATAGGGGACATTTTTTTTCCTGATGTTCCTAGGTGTTCACGGAATTTTCTTCTCTGAAGATTTGAGAATAAGTCTCATGAACTGCCAGCACCAGGACTAACTCAAACCATGCCCTCCCTACATGGCATTCATAACCCAGAAAGCTAGATCCCTTTTACCTTCTTCCTCAAGAAAGTTTGTAAACTAAAGCCCCAGGTTCTTGGATACTTAGATGGGCCTGCAAAGTTGTGTACAGAGGTAACTGAGGAGTCTTGGGTGGAAGAAATAATTTGAGCAGGAAGAGCTTCACCGCCTGCAGACCACCTGACATCTTACCGTGCTGGGCTTCAGCACTGTTGACATCTGAGGATCATCTAGGATTTTAGAGTTGGAAGGGACATTAGGATCATTTGGTTTAAGCTTCTCATTTACAGGTAAGGAAATTGACAGGGGAAGTAACTTGCTCAAGGACACACTAAGGGCTTTTGGCTGAGCTGGGAATAGACTGAGATCTCTTACTCAGCCCAGTCATATTTTCAGTACCTGCAACAGCATTCAAAATAAAACTGTAGCTGCAAGAAGGTGAGCCCAGCTCTCACATACACCTGCTCCGATTTAATTGGCATTGTCCAATTTCTGCCCTGAAAATTCAGGTTCGAAAATGCAATGGCTGAAATTGTTGGAGGTGGGTTTCAAAAGCACTCTCTAACCATCTCTCCTCCCTGCCCCCATCCCTACCATCCTCTGGCAATTCCATTAAAAATAACTCTGATTTTAAATTGGCCTAGAGATCATCATCGACTCTGCAATTATATAACCCTTCAACTGAACGCATTATCATACCAAGTAAGACCCAAATGAGTTTACAGCATGACTGTACTACCTGAGAGGAAAGCCAGACCCCTGCTGGGAGTCTGCACAGGCTCTGAGGAGACTCAGATGTGCAGGTTCCTCCCCTCCTGAGCTGGTGTGTGGGTGGGAGAGAGGGCGTGCTCCACAGAGTCGGAGCGGTGGAGTTTCCTTGTCTCTTCCTCTCCCATGACCAGGCAGGGCAGATACACAGGGGACTTTGCAGAGCCAGGTGGGGCTGATAGACGAGTGTCTGGCTCCCTCATCAGGAGACATGACCTAGAATTCCCTACACAGAAATAATTGGAAGGATATAGAATCCTAGATTCTGAAAATGCTAGTGCTCTAAGGATACTTAAAGACCATTTTGTCTGTAGATCTTTACCCTTGTTTCCTCAGATGAAGGACCTGAGGCCCCACGAAAGGGAGGGACTTCCAGGAAGCACTTGGGAAGATGGCGGCAGAGTCAGGACTAGACTCCAGCGCAGTGCACTCGGCTCTCGATGTGCTTTCCTTGCCCGAGCTTTGGATTCAGTCATCTTTTCTTCCCCACTCCTCTCCCCTCAAAATTTGAGGAAGGAGCCCCCTTCTTCTGATAAAGTACTAAAGAAATTACCCTTTGCAAAGATGACCCCGGATAGCAGCCTTTTTATTACTGGCTACTTGCGCAACATAGTGTAATGGTTAAAAGTCCAGATTCTTTGGTTTGACTCCCATTGCCCCGGTTTTCCCTTCTGTAATAATGGCTCTAACTTTACAAAGTTATTATAAAGAATAAATGGACAAATTCATGACAAGTACTCAGCACAATTCCTGGCACACAGTAAGGTCTGATACATACCAGGTGCTCTTCTTACTCCTCGGCCTGTGCATGAGGAGAGGGGTGATGGGAAGAGCAGCAGGAGCAGGTGGAGGCTGCCCTAAGGGAGCCTGAAATGTGGATGGTGGAAATAAAGAGGTAAGTGTGCCTCACTAGCTGAGCACACAGCCAGTGGCCACGTGGGCTGGGATATTTATGCTGGACTTTTCACTTAGCAATTCTGTGAACTGTGACCTGGGGCAAGTTACCAAATCTTTCTAGGCCTCAGATCTGCAAAATGAAAGGGTCCAACCAGAGATGTCTGAGGCACATTCCAGCTCAAATACCTGTAGATTTCTAGAAAAGTCTTCCTTCCCATTGTGAGAAGGGAAGAAGCAGAGGTCCTATGCCACCTGAAAAAGCATCTCCCAGACCGTCCCTCCCTCCACTCATTTAACAAAGCCTTTGTCAGATGCCAGACCCAAGTTTCTCAAAGGAATACATAGACTTATGTTGATTTTGCAACAGGGGATGATGAGAAGAAAAAGAATTGGCACCCCCCTCCTCCACAAATAGAGGTAGTGCTGAAAGCTCAGAGAGGGGGCATAGACTTTGAACTTGGAAGTAGCCTGGGTCGGGGTAGCTGGGGAAATAATAAATATGGCTCTTGGGTCTTCCTGACTCTCCTCCCATCTCCCAAAAATATTAATAATTGTCTGAGAGGCCAAGAGTGGAACCAGATGCCTCACCTATTTGGTGCATACTAACTAAATGGCAAGCACTGAGAACACTGTGTGTTTGTGTGTGTGTGTGTGTGTGTGTGTGTGTGTGTGTGCAGGGTGGAACAGGAAGGATCTGTGGAGCCCAGCAGAAAGCACAGGTTGAGAACTTTGGCTCTAAGGAACATGGCGCTTCCACATGCAGTGAGAGCTGGCTAACAGCCACGTTGTGTATCATCTCCCCGTCAAAGCAGGCCCAGGCCTTTACAGGTGCCAGACTCATCACCCACTTCATCATTGGTTCTCAGGTACACCAGTAAGTCTGTAATATACTGGCTGAAAGGTCGGAGGAAGCAGTGGTATGCCTTTATGTGTGGCTCTCGAACAAGTAATTCTCAATAAGTTTTTCTCCTCTCACAAAAGGGGAGCTCCAGCCACCCTTTCTGACAGGGCTGCTGTTTCTCCATTTGAGAGGAAGTTGGTGCTCGCCCAGAAGGTTTAGAAAGGGCACGAACCTCTGCCTTTAAAAACAAATCATTGAGAAAGAAAATGATGCAGATTTGATTCTCCCCATGGAATTTTTAGCAATAGTACTGCTATATCACAAGCATACCAATAGATAAACTTTATCCAAGCAGAATCATCAACAACATCTGAGTGTGATTCTCAGACTTTTCAACATGAGTAAGCCAATCTGGTTCGGTGGCTTTTCCTAGCAGAAAATTGAGATGTCTTACCACATAGCCTCAGACACTTAGCTTGATTTTTTAAAAAATTACCTGTGTTCTCCAGGGAATCCCTGCCTGGGATTCAGCCTACTTCCAGTTCTAGTGGATGCTAAGGTGTGCAGCCCAGATTCCCCTTTGGGACTATACCCTCTTCTTCTAGTTGCGGAGAGTCTTGGTGCCCAATGTGGCTGAGTGCCCCTCTTAGGATGCCCTGTGTCCAAAGAGCTCTCTCACTAAGGTCATGCCCCCATGGGGTGGAGTGGGAAGCCCACATCCAATGACTGGCATGATTTCTTTCCCCAGTTGAAGACATTTCTGAAGGGCCCTCTGTGCTTAGAGCTCCTCATGGCCCAGGATCCACTGAGGTCTTTGTGTTACTGGCATTGTGTTCCACTTTCTGTGCCCAGTTGGACTTCTTTCACTTCCTCTATAGGTATGGAGCCTTAGGGCTTAGTTTGAGCATTAAACCTCCTTCATGCAAATCTTCATCTGAGAATGTGATTTCTGGGACACCTGACCTGCAACACCAATTATCAACTTCTTTAGGTTGTTCTTAACTACACAAAAACTAGATCTGCGAGTATGAATTAACCATGCTTTTAATTTTTTTTTTTTTTTTTTTCTGTATTTTCTGATGCTTTGACATCCAGGGCATTGCTGTCTCTAGAGAGACTGCTCCTCCTTGGACCAGCCAATTTCTAGTGATAGTAGAGGACTCAACTTGCATATGCGCCTTTTGTATACAGATCAACCAATCCAAAGCCTACACCTTCAACCACCTCTTTTAAGGAGCTCTCACACTCCAGACCACTATCCAGCTGCCCTAATCACCCCCGGTGCCAGACGGTAGAGACAGTCTCTACACCCCGCAGCTCAATCAAGTTATTCAAACCCGATAATCCTAAACCTGCTTACTCTGCCCCTCCCATTCTTTGCCACTGAATCCACAGAGCCTCTCATCTGTGTTTTCCTCTTGCTCCTTCTGTCTCGCGACTGACCCTGGTGCTTCCCCACGTGGCCTGCATGGGGCCCATGCTTCCTATTTACAGGGATTTGTGAGTATAAATACTTCTTCCTTCTGGCAGTCATCTCCATGTCTGTGCATCTTACCACATCTGATTAAAACAAATTCCAGGTAAAAATTAAAACAAGGTATTAAAAAGAAGCTTCTCCAAACCAACAATGTATCTGAATCCCTTTATATATTCTGCTCTTTAAGATGACAGAACCATGGGAAAGACGCCGGTGTTACTTATTCCCCAGCAAGCTGCCTGATGCTCTCTGGCCAGGCTACAAAGGGCAGATTCCAAATGCTCCTGCTTTATACCCTGTTTCCATCCACCCTCTGACTCCTTGTGTTCTTTTCTTATTCTGGAAGAAAGCATGAACAAGAACCCTTTACACCAGAGGAACCTACCCAAATAAGCTCTCGGATCTTCTGAAGCTACTCTTGAATCTTCTCTGCCTAGAGCTCAGCCTTTTTAGCTCTGGCCATGTGGTAAGGTCTAAGCTCAAGTCTCTATTTATTTTCCCTTGTTTCTGTGGGGTCAACCTGATTCTAGAAGCATAATTCATTCCCAAGATGAAGTGCCTTTGCTAGTGACAAATATTAATACATCTCCATATTAAATGAGAAATCCTTTCGGTCATGCTTTTCTTCTGTTTCTTAACCATCTGTCCAACATATCACAATATAAAGCCTCAAAAGACATTCCAAGAGGCCTTTGAAGCATTCCTGCTTCCAAGTTTGGGAATCTCAAGAGGAACCTGAAATAGAGTTTGGGATGCTCTGTGTGGAGGCATCCGGGGGACATAGGTAGAAAGAAAGAACACAAGCAGCTGTACACACACACACACACACACACACACACACAATTGGTTTTCTAGGACACAGTGAAATATAGCTTTGCTGTATAAAGTCATTCAAGGATTGTCCTTTCATTAAATATTTTGTCCTAGCATGAGTTTGGAGCTCATACTGCTCATCCGAAACCTCTAAGGAGAAGTAATGCTGGGGAATTCATACACCTCGAGCCCTTCAAGAGCATGGCAGTGCAAGGATCCCACAGGACAGTGCTCAGTAAAGTTCTACAGCTTTACTCTTTTATTTAAGTGTAAGTATTTTTTGGGGGGGGTGGTGGTGGAATGATATGTTTCCATGTGACATCTTTAGGTTTTATGAAATCAGCATTTGGGGCAAAGACGTACTGTTTTTCCCCCCACCCTGGTGGCAAAAGTACTATACAAAATAAAGTCTTATTTCCAAGGCTGCTGTTAGTCAGTCTGAGGCCTTAGTGGGAAAACACTCCCTTTTTACTATATGTTGATTTCTTTGTTGGGTAAATGGAAATACTTTGCCCTGCTTTCCCCTATGTGGACACTGTGAGGCTTCCATTTCTGTGGTATGTTAACAAACCTTTGGAAGGGCTTTGTTACGGTCAAGTATCACTGGGGACCCCACCCACCTGATGTGCCTACCCTGAGATTCATATAATGTCCCAGCTGGCAGGTGACATCAGATTTTATCCAGCTAAACATCCTCACTTTACAGAGAATGAAACCAAGATCCAGAGGGAGGAAAGTAATTGCTGGAGACTACACAGGCTTAAGTTAAGTTAAGTTACATCTCTACCATCAACTTTTTCATCTGTATGTTAAAGAGGATGATAACCTCATAGGATTGTGGTGAAGATTAAATGAAATAATTCTTGGCATATTGCCTGACAAATAATGTTCTGTATAATTGCTAGCTACGTGTGTTGGAGACCAATAACTATTCAGGCTCCCCTTCCAAGTGCAAAGTTGTTGCTGACAAGACAGGGGCTACATTTCCCAGATGCCTTTGCATCTAGGTTGAGCCACGTGACTGAATGATGACTAGAGGAGTGTATGTAGAAGTGGTGTGTGTCAATGCTGGGCTAGGTGGTTAAGTGACAAGTGCCAAACCTCCCCCCTCTATTGGTTGGATTATGCCGGAGCAACTCTGTCATCCCTGAATGGTGGAGCCATACGATGGAAGCTGCCTGCATCCCCATCCCCAAGTTGTGGCTTAGATAACTGCCTGACCAGGACATTCAACTTTGTATGAGTAAGAAATAAACCTTCACTGAGTAAACCAATGAGATTTGGAAGTTATTTCTGCAGCTAGCATGAAATATCGTGACTAATATACCGTGGCTATTATTGGTAAAACAGGACATATGTTAAGAAAACAAAAAGGGAAATTGGAGTGTTTAGTCAGTGTGACTCTTGGTTACAACTGAGTTTGAAGGTGGGAAAAGTGTGCATTTGCCCATCCTACTTACACTAATCATCATACACAACCACTTACATTCTCCCGGTAATAAGCAGCAGAGGGCAAAGAGGCAGAGTCTAGGCTAGCTCTGTCCTCCCTAGGGGCTCACATAGCTTTTCTGATAAGTAGTAAGAGGCTTCTAATTATTTCAGCCTTGGCAGTACACGCCTGTAAAATCCCTCACAAGAATGGTAAAAGAATTAGAAATACTGCAGGAAGTGTAGCAGCCAGTGGGTTGGGACAGCCAGTTCCTGTCCTCCCTCTGCCTTTAGCTCGCTATGTGCCTTTGGCCAAGCTATACAACGTCTTGAGCCTTAGCTTCCTTATCTGTAAAATGAGGGACTAAAGAATCTTAAAGGATACTTCAGCTCTAATGATTTGAAAATTTTACTAGTTCATTCATTCAACAAACATTTATTAAGCACTGTGCTGGGTACTGGAGGCACAACGATCTTTAAGATATGATCTCTGGCCCCAAGATGCTCATAGTCTAGAGAGGAGTCAGGCATGACGGAGGGAGTCTTAGTGCAGTGTTCTCTGTCTATACAGCCACTTCTCGGCATCTTTCTCTATTTTAACTTGATGTAAAATAGAGGAAGGAGGGGATAAGGACTACCTCACAAAGTCAAGTACTCTAAGAAAGGTGCTCATGCTGGAACAGCCCAAAATCTGCAACATGACAACAATTCAGAAATATCTTTTTTTCCCTATAACAGTTCAAAAAATACTGCACTTTAGACCCCTCCCCCCACAAATGAGCCTATGATCTCATAACACCTCATTTTACAAGTGAGATTAAATAGCTCCTCTGAGGCCCCTTCCCTAAAGAGATCAGGTCCAGGCTCCCTACGCCAGTCATCCTGAGTCATGGCCTTGGGAAGGAAGGGGCATTTGAAAAAGCACCTCCACTGTATGCCCCATGGAGGAGCCAGGTGATTGCTTCCCACAGCAGTGTCACCCAAATTCCTTGCTTCAAAAACCTCTGGATTTCTTTTGTGGACACTATTGAACTGGAAGACTCTAGATGCTCCTGCTACAGATTCTGATATGTCTTGCTGTCATCAAGTCTCATGTCCACAGCTTTGACGTGTGGTTGCTGAGAAATCACTGGGCCAGTTGCCTCCTTAAACCACTTCAGCCTCAGTTTCTGTACATTTAGCCTTTTTTCAGTTAGGCTTAAAAAATCCAAAACTGCAAAACTAATCATGTACTCAATAAGAGTAGGGGGTTTGGAGTGTGGATTGTGGGGAAGAACCAGTGGTTACCTTCTGGTTGAAAGGATTCAATCTTCTAAGGAAAACAAAAAGCCCCTTACTCGGTTGCCATGGGAACAACTCTGCAATGCTAAGGATGCTCTGCAGGAGGCCGCCTGGGAGCCCAGCTGGGGAGAGGGCTTTCTTTTCAATGAAGCTTTCTTTTCAAAAATTTTACACTTTTTTTACAATTTGTGAAAAAAAATTCTGTCAGCTCCTCTGATTCCTGCAGGGGCTGGGAATGGTCCCACAGCCTCTGGTCTTAGGACATCTTTTTTTCATAGCTCAGCTGGCAAGAAAAAGGGCCATGGCCCAATATTCACTCCAAATGTATATGGAGTGGCTCCATATTTAAGAATTCAGACTCACTTAGGAGGAGAGCTTCCTCGTCTCCACTGCCACAGCCCTATCCCTGTCCCACCAGGATGAGATGACTGGACACCCCTGTGTGAAGAAGCCAGGGGAGAGCCAAAAGAAGAGCTATTTCAGAGAAAACTGGGGGGATGGGGGCGGTATGTGATTGGAGAGGGTTGCGTCTTTTCTGTGTGACCTTGGAATCCTTTATTGCTCCCACTTCCACACCATACATTCACACAAAAATGGATAGTGATTATTGGCTCCTGTCCCATTTGTTTTCTTTTGCTCTTTTTCACAGAGGACTCATTTCTCAGCCCACTTGCAGATGTTTCTGACTCAGACACACCCATGGGGTCCTCGTGCCCCAACCACCCCTGTAGAAGAACTCCATCTTTACTGGTTCAAGGACAATGGGGAGGGATCTGATGAGCTTTGATGTCAGACAGACTTAGCCTGGCCTGCTCTGCCACTTCCTGGCTCTGTGACCGGTATCAGGACACTAAAACTCTATGACTCAGTTTCCTCCTCTGTGATGGGTAGTAATAACCCCTACCTCCTAGGATTGTTGGGCATATCCTGTGATACATTGCATGGATGGCACTTAGCCAGGGACCTGGACCGTAGCGGGTATTTAATAAATGTAAACTAAGCAAAACAAACAAACAAAGTCCAGAGTAGATGACCTTTACAATTTTCCTGCTCATAGGAACCTGTGATTTCTGTTCTCACTTATCTATAAAAAATATTTTATGGGCCTGGCATGGTGGCTCACATCTATAATTCCAGCACTTTGGGCAGCTGAGGCAGGAGAATTGCTTGAAGCCAGAAGTTCAAGACCAGCCTGGCCAACATAATGAAACCCTGTCTCTACTAAAAATACAAAAATTAGCGGGGCATGGTGGCGGGTGCCTGCAATCCCAGCTACTCAGGAAGCTGAGGCAGGAGAATCGCTTGAACCTGGGAAGTGGAGGTTGCAGTGAGCCGAGATCGTGCCACTGCACTCCACCTTGGGTGACAGAGCGAGACTCTGTCTTAAAAAAAAACAAATTATAAATATCCTCTTTGGTTAAAATTATTCCACCTTTTAAAATAATGTCTTATTACTCTCTCCTTTTCTCATTTTCCCTTAAAAGTAATTGTTTATGTTAAAAACAAAGAGCATGGAATAAAGAAATACAATGTTAATGATGTGTTTGGGTGGTAGTAGACTATGTGAGGTGGCTTTTTTTTTTTTTTTTTTTTTTTTTTTTTTTTTTTTTTTG
>NC_045439.1:36375568-36387029 GCF_002776525.5 Piliocolobus tephrosceles | reverse complement strand
CCTCAGCCTCCTGAGTAGCTGGGATTATAGGCGCCTGCCACCACACCCAGTTAATTTTTGTATTTTCAGTAGAGACAGGGTTTCACCACATTGGCCAGGCTGGTCTTGAACTCCTGACCTCAGGTGATCCACCCGCCTCAGTCTCCCAAAGTGCTGGGATTACAGGCGTGAGCCACCGTGCCCGACCTGGCTTTTTTTCTTTTATAAAGGAAATAAGATAAAATATTTTACAAAGTAGTGTTATCCAACCTTCTGTCTACATGACCTCCATTTTTTCTGACATCTATTTAAGAGGACTTAACCATCCTCAAATGTTAATTATCTTTTCTACAGAGAACATTTTCAAGTTTCCATTTCCAAGTCTGGCCTCCCTCCCAGGCTCTGGTCCCCCAGGGCCAGCAGACATCCATGTGGATGAGTCAGAAGAATCCATAATTATCGAATTGTACATGGTGTATTACAATTTACAAAGCCCTGCCACACTTGTCTTCCTTAATCTCCCAAATAACCCTGTGATATGAGTATGGATATCAACATCCCCATTTTACAGAAGAGAAAACTGAGGCAAATCGAAAGCCTTACCTACTCCATTTCCATTTCAGTCAGTAGAAAAATAGTGGAACTAGGAATCTGACCCCACGGATGCTGAAGCCACTCCAGAACAGGTTTCTCCCAGGGTGAAATGTCTGGACACCACAAGTTGATAAAACCAATTAGCAATATCTGCCTCTCTCTTTTCAGTAGTAGCATCACCACCTCTTCCCTCACTCAGTCTCCAAACATGGTAGTCATCTGACATCTTTCACCGTCTTCTCCACTGCTTTACTCAATCAGCCCTTCTCCTTCACTGTTTCTCACATTATCCCTTTCCCTCCATTCCCACTGTGGCCCCTCATGTTCAAGCCCTTGCTTCTCATATCCTGATGATTCAGCTATCAAGTTGGCCTCATTCTACCTGCAATCTCTTCATTCTTAACGGTAACTAGGTTAATCTCATCTGCAGTCTTTTGTGCAAAAACTTCAATAGCTCTTGATTGCCTATGCAATGAAGTTGAAAATCAATGCCTGACAGGCAGGACCCTCCATGACCTCCTGTAGGCCTGTCTTTCTTGCTTTAGCTCTTATTATTGCTCTATTCAGTCATTCAACTCCAGACATATATGTATAATCTTTCCAAAACCATCAAATAGTGTTCAAGAGATCTGGTGCCAAGAGAGCAAAAGGTGATACTTGCCTAGAGCCCTGGGTTGAAAAGGTTTATAAGACCATATTTGGGTCAGAGAAAAAGGATGCCAAAATCAATTAGCAATATCTGCCATTGTCAAAAGGAAGAGGAATGAGGGTTGGAGGAAGGTGGCATTCTTCCTTATTCCTTATGTCTTTTATAATAGTTTGAAGCCTAGACCATGACCTTGTCTTTTTCCCCAGTTTAATTTCCCTACAGTCACTTAACATAACACAGTGCCTTGCACATAGGAGATACTCAATAAATATTTTTAAATGGGTTCATAAATTTTTCTAAACTCATTTTGAGTTAAAATAAAGCAAGGGGCCCATAGGATAGGAGCAGTAGTTCTCAGACCTAAGGAGCTTTTATTTTTTTTATTTGTATAAATTTAAGGGATGTGGGGGCAATTTTGTTACATGGTCATATTGCATAGTGGTAAAGTGTGGACTTTTAGTGTATTCATCACCCAAATAACGTACATTGTACTCATTAAGTAATTTTTCATTATTGACTCGCTCCCATTGCCCCCGACCCTTCCAAGTCTCAATGTCTATCATTGCACACTCTGTGTCCATGCATACACATGATTTAGCTCCCAATTATAAGTGAGAACACGTGGAATTTGCCTTTCTGTTTCTGAGTTGCTTCAATTAAGAGAATGGCTTCCAGTTTCATCCATATTGCTGCAAAAGACAGACTTCATTCTTTTTTATGGATGAATAGTATTCCATTGTGTATGTATGTATACACATTTTCTTTATCCAGTCATCCATGGATGGACAGTTAGGCTGATTCCATATCTTTGCTACTGTGAATAGTGTTGCAATAAATATTCGAGTGCAGGTATCTTTTTTATGTAATAATTTCTCTTCCTTTGGGTAGATACCCAAAAGTGGGATTGCTGGATCATATGGTAGTTCTATTTCCAGTTCTTTGACAAATCTCCTAGGGAGCTTTTTTTTAAAAAACAGAAAAAAAACCCACTCATGCCTCATCCCCATGGGTTCTGATTTAATTTGTCTGAAATGGATCCAACACTAGCAGTTTTTCAAAGCTCCCAAGTTTAAGGAAAGGAAGGTGGATCACAGAAGTCCTGGCTTTACTGAATAGCTGTATGATCATGAACAAATCACTTTGCTTCTCTGGGTCTCCATTTCACCTTTTATAAAATAAAGCGGTTCTGCTGCATCATTTCTAAGGTGCATTCAGATTCTGACAATATTCTTTTGTTTTTCCTAAAGAGTTTCTGCCAGCAGAGTCCAGCGCTTACATTGGGGGATCCAAAGACCTTAGTCAGATGCCCCAGAATTAGAAGAAATGGAAAACCTAATGTATATTCTCTTGTTTTGTTCTTTTGCTCCAGTCTGCTCTAGCCATTGAAAATGTTGCTTCTTCAATCAATCAAAACGTTGCTTCAATCAATTAATCAATCAATCAATGTTAGTCAGGAGTAACTTGTGGGGAGGAGGATCATTGAGCCCCACCCATTCTTAGATATACACAATTGACATTTTCTCTTATTTGTGAAATGTGCTTGAAGAAAAGTCCCTAAACTTATCTTGCCATCAGATTCCACCAGATTGTTGTCTCTAAGACTCCTCCTCCATAGAGAACTGGGAGCCTTCGGAAATCAATGACCTAATGAATTCCTTTATTTGCTTAGAACTATATGAGGAGCTGCAGGGAGAATACAAAGAAACAAAACATTTTGTCATAAGGAACTTAGAATATAAAGGAAGAAAGAATATTCTCTCTCTCTCTCTCTCTCACACACACACACACACACACACACACACACACTCTCTCTCTCTCTCTCTCTCTCTTAGAACAAATTTGGGGCCCTAATAGTAAGAGTGTTCAAGGGGTGCCCAGGAAATGAAAATTCCATGTTCCTCCCACCCTTCCCAGCTAGGTCTCTTTGACCTTAGCACGCTGATATCATCCCAAATCTACCACTGGTTGAGTATCCCTAATCCCAAAACCCAAAATTGAAAATGCTCCAAAACTGTAACTTTTTTGAGGGCCAATATGACACTCAAAGGAAATGTTCATTGGAGCAGTTTGGGTTTCAGAGTTTTGGATTAGGGATGCTCAACTGATAAGTATATAATGCAAATATTCCAAAATAAAAAAAAAATCCAAAATCCAAAAGCACTTCTGGTGTCAAGCATTTTAGGGAAGGGATAATCAACCTATATTGAATTTATTCATGCTATGATCAGTTCCTGGCCACTGGGAGGGGCTTCTAGAATTCCTCCTAATTGTTGAGCACAATGTGAAGTAACAAAAAATGTCTTGCACTCTGTTCATCATATCTGCCTTCTATTTCCCTATAATGGCTCCCAAATAACTTACAAGCAAATTAAACTATAAGGGGGCAGAAAGGATTGGGGGTAGGGGTGGGAGAAAGTAAGCTGTATTCCAGTCACCTACCATTGAGAACCAAATGTTCTGTTACTTGAAAACAGAGACTGGGTGATACCAAGACAGGATCCGTAGATGAAGTGGTTATTGTGGAGTTGGTAAAGGTCAGATGTCTGGGCCCCATGTGCTGAGCAGGTAGACTTTTTGACCCTGCCCAGGCATCTTACTTAGCACTTTATTGACAGTCTTGTAGACCAGAGTTCTTTGACCATTTCCAAAGAGTTAGCTCTCCACTCTAATTGCTTTTCTTCCTGTGAGTGTGGTCAGTAGTAGCTGAAAGCTACTGATGGTGATGGTGATGGGTTAAACTGAACACTGCCTAACTGGGACTGGCACCGGAAAGTGTTTTCCCCGTGCTGGATTTCCTTTGCTTAGTTCTGCCTCAGGATGTCCCCTTTAGATAGTAGCTTGTTTGTTGTATGCTCTCCAAACACAGTTAATAGAATATGGACCACCCTGTTCAACTCTCTATTTTATAGAGGAGGAAACCAGTCCCTTGTAGAGAGGGGACTTGCCCATGTAGTGTTATCATGACACTCACTTATGGTTTGTGCCCAGGTCTGAAAGGTATTGTGAGGAGAAAGAATAGCACAGGCTTAGCCTTTGGTCTTTTCATTCTAAACTCTCCCCTTTGGCAAGCTTATCTATGCCGGTATCTTCTATATCACCTCCATTCTGAACTCCAGGATAGGATTGCCAAGATCATTTTCATATGAATGTCCCATTGGTATCTCCGAAGCAACATGCCCCAAATGGAATTCATCATTGGCCCCCAGAAACCTTACAAACTTCTTCCTCATTTTTGGATTCCCCATCTTACTTAAGGGCAATCCTATATATTCTGTTATTATGGATTGAAATCGGGCCGTCATTTGTCTTTGACCCTGTTCTCTCATTTCCTTTCCACCGCACCACTTGGTCTCCGAATCTACTTATCATCATAGTATGTCTTCTTATCTACCTCCCTTATCCTGTCCCTTTCAATGGACACAACTGCTGTCAAACTAACTTTTCTAGAATACAGATCTATCATGTCACCCTATGGCTTAGAAACCTCTGTGGTTGCTTTATTGCCTAGAATGTCTACACCTTTCAGCCTGTTTGTTCGGTCATTCTCTGAAGTTCTTTCCCTCTGCACCCTGTTCTAGCCATATTATACTACTCATTCCTTCCTCAATAGGCCCTGCACTTTCTTCTCTTGACCAAAAATGTCCTTCCTTCCATACTACCATAACAAAGCCCTACTTTTGCTTCAAGACTCACTTCTTTAATAAAGCCATCTCCCATCCCACCCATTCTCTTAGAGTGGTTGCATTTTTAGCATTTTTCAGTTAATTTGATGGCATTTAAGACTATGATGAGAAGATGTTCGAAGACGCAAAATTATAAAAAACTTGGAGAAGGTGGTTGTAGGGTGGTTTTTGAACATGTTTCCTCTTCACCAATCAATGGATCAGGCCTCAGGCTATTAAAACCCTTCTTTCCTGCCTTTGTTCTTGGTATACTTTTATTTTAGCTCTCACCTTCTGCTTTCCATGATAGGTGTAGGTATAAAAGTTTTCCTTCCCTACCAATTTGAAAGCTCACGCAAAACACACAGGATGCCTGAACATAGGATGTCTTGACATTTGTCAATTATCACCAGGTTAATTGGCCTCTGCTGTAGTTATGGGCATGATAGTTGTTATGGTGATAGTAGGAGGTGGCCATGTGTGAGAAGGGGGTCCCGTTATTGGCTTGGGCTCTGGGTCTAAATCCCAACACATATCTCCTATACTTTAGGCCAGGGAGACTTTGGGAAGGCACTTTTTCCTATACAGGGTAGACCAAAATATAATTTCTCTCTATGCCCAAGCCCATCTCAGATCACACCCTTCTCAAGCTTGGAAAAGCCACACCCAATGCCTGAGTGGAGGAAGAGTGTAACAGTATGAGCTGAACCCGATTTAAATTCCATATTTATTTTCCTAGGGAAGCTCCCACAGAAAACATGGTGTCCTGGAATCTGACCATTCTGATCTGCTCTCCTGGACACAGGGTGAAGGAGGGCTAAATAACGCTGAGAAAACTTGCCCTTGCGGTTACCATTATGGTAGTAGCTACTGTTCCTGTAAGTCAGGTGTTCGTGCTAAGAGCTTTTATCACACTTTATCATATTATCACACTTAATCCTTGTAGCAATCCTATAGGGGTGTTATTATTATAATCCTTATTTTACATAAGAGAAAAACAATGTTTAAGACACTTTATGTTTCATGGCTCATAAGGCAGAACATTTAGTAAGCTTCATGAATATTTCAATGCATTTATTGGGCGTTTTACACCAGGTACTGTGGAAGAGATAAGGATAAATCAGATATGTTCCCTAACACAAGAAATTCACAGGCCAGCGGGGAGACAGTTGTATATCCAAGTAAATCAGACTTTGTTAGGGAGAAGGAGAGGTCACCACTGGCTCAGTGGTCTTACTTAGAAAACAGAATTGGGCCAGTGACCTTGAAAGATAGGTCAGTCTTCAAGAGGCAGAGACAGGAGGGCATGTGCTTTCTGTGAAACTAAACAGTAAACTCTTGGAGGGAAGAATCCAGTATTTTTTGCATAGCTCAATTCAAAAGATATTTTCACACATCTTCTATGTACCTGCCAGGGCAGTATGTGTTGGAGGAGAGGGTGGGACACCAGGATAAATAAGACCAAGCTATTGCCTGCAGGCCTTAGGGCAAACTTCTTCCATAGTCACCAGCAGTATTTCCTCCTCTAACTGTCCAGTAACTCTCCTCACTCTCTTTCCCTCAATGAATTATTTAGTGAGTTGTTTATTCTACTGTCCTTTGCTTCATCTGGGTCAGACAACCCAGAACAGCACCAGGGGCTGAAATTCTGAGATCTGAAAGATGATCGGAAGGAGCTTCAGACCCTAAACATTTGCATGTTAGTTACTGAGCCCACCTATGCATGCATTTTAGAAGAGATTTAGTAACTTTCCTTAAGGATTTAAGATTTAATGACTTTTCTCAACTCACCTGAAATCCACCTGCTGACCAACAAGTTCCTGCCCCCTATAAAGGTATAACAATGCTGATGGCTGGGTAGGTAGATGCTAGGTTGCACTGTGTTTGTTTTTGTCCTGTGCATTCACATGTGTGTGCACATGTGAGCTAGTGTTTGTGAGACAGCACATGCAGATACAAATGATACTTCTCAGGATCACCACTCACATTGGGGGAACCCTGTTCGGCTTTCCTGCAGTCCTCTGCAAGGGGGATACCCATATCCAGGAAATTACCCTTGAGCCTGGCTAGCTGACCTGCATGTCAAGGCAACTCCACTGGGAATCCCCAGGAGCTTGTCTGAGGAGAACCATGAACACTCATAATACAAAGACAGAAAAAATAACAACAGTCCATCTTGGCGGCCTGGCTGTAAATGGCTCATTTACTCTGGCAAGAGGAATGGAGTTTTAATGACAAATTGTAATGCTGCACAGCAGGCCTGCTTGTGTGCTGTAAATTATTTTGAAAGCGGCACTATGCCTTAATAAAAAGAGTATTGCTTTCTGCTGTAGTCTGGACTTAGAGTAAGAGCCATAGAGTAAGAGCCATTGGCATGCCTGTAAAATATTCAGGTAGGAATGCCTAGCAGGCAAATGGATATATGGCTAGAGATGCAAATTTGAGTCTTGACAATACAGAAATTGTGGACCAAACTTGAGTAGATAAAGTAGATCAAAGAGATTGTACAACAAGAAAGCAGGGGACAAGGATAGGACCCTCAGGAGCACCCAAATTTATGGGGCATGATGGAGAAAAAGACACTGGTGAAAGAGTGAGATGCAGAATGAAAACAGGAGAGTGATAGAGTGATCTGTTCTGGAGAACATGGGAGAAGGAGACTTCAAGAAGGCCAGGGATCAACACAGAAGAGAAGCCTTGGGTGATCTCAGAATGGAGCTCGGACTGCAGAGGGCCAAGGAATGAAGCTAAGTGGGGGCGCAGAGACTGTGAGACATTCAGTTTGGGTGGGAATTGGAGGTGGGAGAGTGAAGAAGCTGAAATGATATAGAAGAGGGAGGCTGAGCATGGAGCCTCTGCTATGCTTTAGAATCAGACAGGGTTTGGTTAGACTCCTAGGTTCCGGGCTGTGGGCCTGGGGTAGATAATTTAACCTCCAAGCCTGTTTCTTCATCATTGAGGTGAACATAATAAAAGCTAGCCCACAGGGTATACAGTAGGTGTTCTCAAGTGGAGCTGGAGGAGGACACAGGTCATAGGAAAGGTTGTGTAAAAGACAGGTAGTACAGAAATGACAGGGATAGACAGGACAAAATCAGACATCAGCCCCAATAATGTCAAGTTGCATAATTCAAGTGCTGCTGATTTTTCTTGTTGAAACTGAGAGAAACTGTGGGCTTCTTCCATTGCATTTGATAAAGGGAAATGTGTCAGTTACAGAATGTGTCAGAGTCTATAAGTGTTTAGGAAGACACTGTATATGCGTGAAAATCAGGTTGAAGTTCAGGGACATTAAAAAGACAATCAGGGGGATCACAGTGATAGCTCAGAAGTGACAAGCACATTTAGAGAGCAATTGAAGAAGCAAGAACAAGAGGACAGATAGAGCAGGGCCACAGAGAAGGAAGTGGAGGTGGGTCAAGGTCTGTCTTTAACTGGGAGGAGAGACAACTCCAGGAAATAAGTGAATACATTTCCATCTGGGGAAATAGAGTGATTGGAGATCTTCCACGTTGTCCCTTGATCATGCAAAGCAAGAACCTGCAGACCAGTATGGCTGACTTACACATGTGGTTAATGGCAGGGCTAGAGCTACAGCCTGGGGCCCTTGGCTCTTTCTTTGGTGTCTGTTTGGTTGCAATGAATTAAAAATGAAAGAATTAGCTTGTCCTGCTTTGGTGAGTGCCCCTTTTGGTGGTCACTTCTTGCTTGATTAGAATGAGAGAGAAGAAACCAAACTAAGAAATAAAAGCCACTCACCAGAAAAAGCAGCAAGGTCAGAAAATACTGCAGCCTTCTCTGTATTATTTGGGAGCCCATCCCTTTGCACTCCTTTAGTATTTGAGTTTAGCATTTGAGTATTTAGTGAGAGTCTTAATATGTTAGTGCTTTTAAAAAAAGTTGCGGAACAGCCAATTCATTTTACAGATGAGGAAACCTGTTTACCAAGCACACAGAGAATCTGCAGCCAAACTGAGACAGTGCTGAGGTGTTCCGACCTGCAGCCACAGAAGCAGCATTGTCTGGGTGCAGGCATGGTGGGCAAGAAGGTGGGCTCTGGCTACAGTGACCTGCTGCTCTAAGTAGCTCAGAAGACAAATGTGGATGAAACAGGAAATCTTTTGTTCTATTTGTCAATTGCACTTCAGGGTAGTCTTTTGAGGTCATGATCCTGGCAATCTGGTGTTAAAAGAGGGGTAAGTATCTAAATTAACCGGATAAATTCAGTTCTTTGCTCCTGAATACCTGATACTGTGAGCAAATGTGTGTTGTGTGTCCACCCCAAGGCAAGTGAGCTGAGACAGTGGAGGCAGGAGCTCAAGTAATCACAGCCCACCCTAGGCACCTGGGGATTCACTACATGACAGAAGGAGATCTTCGAATCTGTTTTTTGGGGGCCAGCCACCAATTCCCCTCCCTCTGCTGCCTGCCTGTGGTAACACCATTGGCTTCTCTGCTTACCACTAACTGTTGTCTTCTGATTCTAATTTACTGCCGGGTTTGACACTCAATGAAAGCCCCCAAAACGCCCCCTCAAAACAAGTATTAATTAGGAAATCTTTCCAGCTGCAGCCCCCAAGACCAAACAGATGTTTTCAAAGTTATTTGAAGTAAAGGAGTACTTCCTTCCCCAGCAGGATGGCCATAAAACTAAGGCAAGTTTGGCTTGGTACCTGTAACAGAATGGCCTTTACCATTTGTTCAAGCCAAAAACATGAGGCCTTGACAGAAAAGAGTAGAAAGACAATACAATAGGATGCAAATGATGCTAAACACTCTCTTGTGCTCGCAGTTTAGGCAGAATGATGTTCACTCAACAGGCTGGACAAATGGTCCTGACGCCAGGCCCTGGGGTGGTCAGTCCACAGGCAGTAAGCTCTGTAGGCACCTCCTTCTTTACTGTCACCCAGAAAAAAACTGCAAGAGGCCTAAGGACCCCTTCTGGCATAGGAGAATGCCCTAATATACTCTTGGGGGGTAATATCCTATTCAGAACAAGGTGCATCGAGGCTGTAGGAAAGCTGATATTGAGGATGTCTTTTGATAAAGTCCGTGCATGGACCACAGGAAATGTGAGGGAGAGACCAGTGGGGTCACACTGTGCCAGCTGCCAAAGCCAGAATGCCACCCTTGATGGTTTTTCACCCCAAATGCCCAAATTCAGTTGACTTGGCAGGAATTCAAACAAAATAGGGCAACAGAGATACAGGATAAAGGGGAGGCTCTGATGAAAACCCAGTCTGATAGAAGCACAATTCTAGGCTTGGGAGAGCTAGTTCCAGGAACACAGAAGAAGATAGGGTATCAAAAACAATCAAGTCAAGAGAAAGCCCTGGTCATGTTGGGTCAATGGTGGGTTTCTAAAGAAACCTTAGCTTTTAGCCTAGATTTCACTCGAAACCCTTTTCTCAGTTTTATGTGGTCCTCTCACCATATTCCCCATCCCCAGGGGTCAACTTTCCCTCTATCTTCCTTTCCAGCTGGTCTCTGTGGAGGGAACTTGCTACCTTCTAACTCCATCATGCTGGTACTTTTGGCAGTTTGCTTTTGGGCACTGGTCCTGACCCAGCACTGAGATGGAATTAAATTGAGCACTTGCTCACAGCCAGTTTAAGGAAAGACTGTGATGCCAAGACACTGCCTCGTCCTGCATTGCTCTTTCTGTCCTGAGCATGTTCTCTCTGATGTCCTGTGTGCCACTCTGTCTCATCTCCAAATTAGTGGCTGCTTTTGGGAAAGGTGCTCAGTGTGTTTCCTCTCCCAGGGATGTCTGCATTTTAACAAGGATTGAGCTTTCCAACAAAAGGATGCTTTTTTACTTAGTATTTTTCAGATAAAAATAAGAGAGCATTGACTGGGGAGGGGGATTTCTAATTTTTCATCCCTGCATTCTTCCCATTCCTTTGCCATCCATACCACTCACAGCCCTTAACCTGATCCTCTCCAAGTGTGTCCCAACAAGGTAAATGGCACCAGCTTTCCTTCACGATTAAAGTAAAAAGCCTAGCCACCACCCTCGAGTCCTTTCTTTTCCTTACCCCATGTCCAATCCATAGGCATATTTTGTCATTCGTTCTGCAAAAGATGTCTAATCTCCATCCACTTCTTTTCTCTCTTCTGCTATCACCTTAGTCCTGCCATCATCACGTCTCACGTGGACTTTCTTAGCACTTTCTTAGTCCTTTACGACTCTCCAACTTCCATCCTCATCACCCTAAGGCCATCTTCACACAGCAGTCTTTAAATCATACATCACACCAGGCCATCTACCTGTGTAAGACACTCAGAACTTGCAAGTAGAATAAAGTTCAAACTCCCTACCATGGTGTTATGTGTTGAGCTGTGTCCCACTAGAATTCATATGTCGAAGTCCTAAACCCTAATACCTCAGAATGTGACCTTACTTGGAAATAGAGTTACTACAGATGTAATTAGTTAAGCTATAATTTTTCATACTGAAATAGGGTGGGCCTCTCTAATCATATATAACTGGAGTCCTTATAAGAAGATGGCTGTGTATCAGAATATATAAGAAACTCAAAGAACTCAGTAGCAAAAAAAAAAAAAAAAAAAAAAA
>NC_045439.1:36243132-36375468 GCF_002776525.5 Piliocolobus tephrosceles | reverse complement strand
AAAAAAAAAAAAAAAAAAAAAAATACACTTAAAAATGGGCAAAGGGCCTGAATAGACATTTCTCAAAAGAAGAAGACATATAAATGGCCAACAGGTATATAAAAAATGCTCAATATCACTATTTATAAGGGAAATGCAAATCAAAACTACATATCATCTCACCCTAGTCAGAATGGCTATTATCAAAAAGACAAAATATAACAAATTCTGGCAAGAATGTGGAGAAAGCAGATGCCCATACACTGTTGGTGGGAATGTAAAGTAGTACAGCCACTATGGAAAAAGTATGGAGGTTCCTTTAAAATCTAAAGTTAGAACTGCCATATGATGTAGCAATCCTACCACTGGGTATATATCCAAAAGAAAGGAAATCAGTATGTTGAAGAGATATTTTCACTTCCACGGTTATTGGAGCACTATTCACAATAGCCAAGATATGGAATCAACCAAACTATGCATCACTGGATGCATGGATAAAGAAGATATGATATACATACACAATGGAATATTATTTAGCCATAAAAAATAATAAAATTCTGTCATTTGCAGCAGCATGAGCAGAACTGAAGGTCATTATGTTGAGTGAAATAAGCCAGACACAGAAGACAAACACTGCGTAGTCTCACTCATATATGAGAGCTTAAGAAAAAAAAAAGATTGATTTCATGGTGGTAGAGAGTAGATTGGTGGCTACCAGAGGCTGGGAAGGGAAGTGGTGAGGAGGACATAAAGAGAAGTTGGTTAATGGGTGCAAAAGTACACCCTCAACAGAAGGAATAAGTTCTAGCAGGGAAATTATGTAAATAATAATCTATTGTATATTTCAAAATAGGTAGAAGAATTATAATGTCCCCAATCAAAGAAATGAGAAATGTTTGAGGTGATGGATATTCCAATCACCCTGATTTGATTATCACACACTGTACACATGTATCCAATATCACATGTACCCCCAAAATATGTATAACTATTATGTGTATCAAAGAAATAAATAAATAAAAACTTCTGTGCCTCAGAGGGGACACACACAGACACACAAAAAGAAGAAGAGGGCTATGTGAAGTCAGAGACACACAGAGAAAATGCCCTGTGACAACCGAGGCAGAGCTGGAGTTACCCAGCCAAGGATTGCCAGCAACCCACCGGAAGCTAGGGACAGGCAAGGAAGGATTCTCCTCTACAGGTTTCAGAGGGAGCACAGCCCTGCCAGTACCCGATTTTGTTAATTCTGGCCTCTAGAACTGTGAGGCAATACATTTTTGTTGTTTTATGCCACCCAGTATGTGAAGCTTTTTTATGGTAGTCCCAAGAAACCAACACGCAGGGCTTCTGAGAGCCTGCGTAAGCCTGCGTGATGAGGCTCCCGTCCACCTCACTCAGCTTTTCATGCCATCTTACTCCCTCTCCAGCAGCACCCACTTTTCGGCACGTTCTAGAACATAGTGAGCCCACTCGCCTTTGCAGCCTTTGTGTGTGCTAGTCCTTCTCCATAAAACACTGTTTTCCAGCCCTTCATGTGTTCCATGTGTTCTTGGTCTTTTTGGTTTTGCTTTAAACATCACCGTTTCAGAGAGGCCTTTCCAGACCATTCTACCTGCATAAGTTCAAAGCATCCTGCTTATTTTCCTCACAACACCCATCTCAACCTACAACTGTTTAACTTTTACAGCTGTTTTCTTAACTTGCTCTTCTACTAGAATACAAGCTGCCTAAGGGCATGGGCCATTAAAATGGAATTGTTCTAAGCCAAGCTCACGGTCAGGGTCGGGGAAGAGTTGGTTCACCAAACATCCTTGGCATTTCACGCAGTGCTTGGCACATAGAAGGTTCTTCATGAAAATGTTTTTGAATGAGTGAATGAAAGAAGAAATGCATGCTACTTTTAAGGCCCATCCTGTTATATCTCTATTGAATGAAGAAAGCTAGTGGTCTTGGAGCATCTCCTATGAAGTACAGAAGGGCTAATCAATGTCGGTAATGCTATACCTCTTTAGAGTCAGAAATACAACTGGGAACCAGGCCTCTAAGACCTAAAATCACATGCTTTTTTTCTACTAGTTCATATTGAGAATATTATAAAAACTTGTTTATATATCAATTTTTTTTTTTTTTTTTTTTGAGATGGAGACTTGCTCTGTCACCCAGGCTGGAGTGCAGTGGCATGATCTTGGCTCACTGTAACCTTCACCTCCTGGGTTCAAGTGATTCTCCTGCCTTGCCTCCCGAGCAACTGGGATTACAGGTGCGTGCCACCATGCCTGGCTAATTTTTGTATTTTTAGTAGGGATGGGGTTTCACCATGTTGGTCTTGAGCTCCTGACCTCGTGATCCACCCGCCTTGTCCTCCCAAAGTGCTGGGATTACAAGTGTGAGCCACCGTGCCCAGCCTATCAAATTTTTATAAGCAAGTTATATTTCAAAAATACTGGGGTAGCTGGCTACTTAAAAGGAATCCTGAGGGAAACCAAATTGTAAAATGAGCAACAATTTCCTGATTCGCAATTTGTGAACCTTCAGCATTGTGGTTATTGAGGTAGTTGGTATCAAGGTGCAAATGTGGTTCCTGCCTCTGAGAACACAACGATGTGCTTATTTGTACCACCTGCTCAGAGGCGGATGAGCTTTCAGCAGAAATTCCATGTTTTCTTCTCTATTTCAAGGTTAGATGCCAAATACAATGATCTGCTCCAAAAAACAACTCAACTGCCTGTCTGTTTTGAGAGCTGGTGGTGACTTTTTTTTTTTTTTCTAATTTGGAAATCTCCCAGCACCTTGTTAATTTGGCTCCCTGGGAAAAATGGGAACTTCGATTCACCTCCTTAGGGGAGAACGATGGATGACTTAGCATGGCTTGTCCTTTAAGCAAGTCTCCTCATTCCCGTGTCAGGCAATGATTCACTTTCACAGTGCCTCGATCCATCACTCCGCTCAATCCCGTCCATACACCTTTCCTGTCACTCTCCAGGGAGGGAAAATGGATGGCAGATTTCTCTGAGATCTTGTTTTCAGGAGAAAGGAGGCAGCAGAGAAGGGAGCAGCCCTGCTCACACTGCCAGTAGCTGCAGTCCCTGGTCTTGACTGGGGGTGGGGGTGGCTGGCAGAGCATCCTGATGGCCTGTGTGCCTCTGTGGAGCCATTAGCCCTAGGATGGGAGGAGAACAGCCCATGGTTTCTCAAATAAAAGACAGCAACCACTGAGAAACGGACTTTTGATCACTAGAATGTAAGCTCCCCCGGACAGGGATTGTATCTGCTTTGTTCACTGCCTAGAAGAGTACCTGGCACATAGTAGGGACTCAAGACATCTTTGTTGACTGACGGAAGAAAGAATAAATGATGATGCATGCTTCCCAACAGGCTATAAAGCAGCTTTGATGCGACAGATGCTTCTTTGAACCAGTGGTTTCTCCCGGCTCTGAGCTCATGGCTGTGCCTACTGCAGCATTCATTGGAATCAAGCAGATTGAATCCAGGTGCAGACTTCTCCCACCATTGCATCAACTATAAGCTTCTGGAAGGTGTGGACTTAGAGCTTTGCTTACAACAACCACCTTTTCTCTTGGTCTCCATACTTGAAGTTATTCCAACCATGTGCCCTGATTTGGAGTTCAGAAAAGATGGTCTCCGTAGCTGTACAGTGCTTTGAATAGAACAAGCTTCAGTAAACATTTGTGGAATGAGTGTGTCTAGGCTTGGCTTTCCAGATTCCCAGGTGGGATAAGGACACAGGGCAGAAAGGACCACAGTCTCAGTGCTCTGTTTATCTTGCTATGTGAGGACAAACAAATGGTCTTAGTCACCTTGTAGGTTAAGCAAAGAGGAAAATAATAAAGTAGGCTTCCCATTGGCTATCACTTAGAAAACGCCTGCCCAGTGCCAGGCACTGTGCTAATACACACTACATATTTAATGGGATGTTGGATGGAACTTTTCCTGCTGTCCCAATGTTGGCAATTGGAGTGCCGAACTGAGGCAAAGAGGCTTTAATTCTCCTCAGGCTTAAAGAAAGAAACCAGCAGTTGAGGACAGACACCTCCTTCAGGACTTAGCAAAAGGCAGCTGAACTGGCTCTGCCACCTCCAACAACCATCACTCCCTTCCCAGTCTATAAAACGAAGGAGAGAAGGGGGGGTGCCTGAGTTGTTGACTAGTAGGGAGATTTTTGGCTTCTCCCCCTCCTTTCATGAAGGAAAGGAGAGAAGTGCCCCCTCTTGTCCTGGCAAAGCCAAGTAAAGGGTGCCAGCAAAATTGTTCAGAAAGATTAGGGGTACCTCTAAGAAGGGGACACTGGTGTTCACTCCCAGCTGGTAACTTGCAAGCCCTCTTTGGTGGCATCAAAATGAGCAGAGCAGAGCATTGAGTTCTTACAAGAGCTGGTGTAATCCCAAGAGTTGGAGGCATATGAGAACACAGGGATTCAGGCCTGCAGCTTCTTGCCCAGCAGAAGGTCTGCCAGAGTGTGGAGCCAGCCAGGCAAGGAGGAACAGTAGTGTCAGGTGTCTGCAGAGAGGTAATGAAGCCCCACCTTGACCTTAGTTACTTGTGGATCTCAGCGGGTATGAGACAGGAAACTAGAGGTTCCCATGGCTCCCCAAAGCAGATCATAAAGGCTAGAGGGTGAGGAGGAGGTGTGAGTTTGGTCAGACAGCTGCTGGAACAAACAAGGTGATGCCCCCAGGAGAGGGGTTAGAGGAATGGACCCGACCTAAGGGAAGTATGATTGCTCTCTTTGAGAGGGTCTACGGTGACTGAGGGGCTATAGTGGCACTGAATACCATCTCCAAATAATCAACATGTCAATAGAGGATGAAAGACAGAGTGTGTGACAACCCCAGGCATCTCTCCCTTTCCCTTGAAATTCCCCTACCCCTCTGCAAGTTCGTTGAATCATGAACTTGGTTAACATCAGAGTAGGGAGTTTCAAAATATTCAGCTGGTGCCAAAGTAATTGCAGTTTTGCCATGACTTTTAATGGCAAAAATTGCAATTATTTTTGTACTAACCTAATACCTTTGGTATTAGTGCTTTAAAATGGATGGGCAGAATAATTTTTACCACAAAAGTTTCCAGGAAATTGCAGATTCTGATGTCATTAAGGTATGAGCTAAAAGCATATGCTCCAAAGAGGGAGGGTAACTCAACAAAAGACTTTCGGAGACAACGAGTGGAGAAAAAAACACCTGTCCCATTGTGACACTAGAAGCTAAATGCTATCATTTTAGGAATATTATCATCCTTTCACATCCCCAGGGAATCAGTACCTGTCTTAGGTCAGCTCTCTCTCTTCCTCCCTGGCTGACCTCACAGTGTAACATTCTTTCACTTTGTAACCTATTTCTCTGAAGAGGATGCCCACCTAGCTGTTATCCCTGGGGTCTGTAGATCCACCCCATTGATTCCAATGACCTCCCTCTCACCAGTGACCAGAGCCCTGCCTTAGGATTCCACAGAGCCCAGCACCACTGGCCAATGGGTTCCACAGAGTCAAGCCCAGCAACTAATGGCCAATGCAGCCCCTATGTGAGCCAGGAGAGAGAAATCAGAGGGGTGAGACCCAAGTTGGGCTGATCAGAAACCCAATGGGAGAAGCAGGTCTGATATGGAAGATGACCATTCAACCAATTCGTGTTACTGCAACAGACAAGTTTCCAATCTCTCCCAGACAGTCTGCCCTGAGCTCTCTTGGGAGACACTGTTCTTGAAGAGCTCAGAAAAGGAATTTCAAACCTTCAGAAACTCAGACTGACTGTGATCGTTCAGATTCAGGTGAAAGCAGGATATGGGGGTGAGGGTGGTGGTGTAAATGAATCACTAGTTTATCTGAAATAGTCATCATTTGATCACTAGTTCTCCTTGAAATAAGATACAAAGTCCATACAACTTTGCAAATTTGTGTGCAATAAGGCATCAGGTAATTCTTTGCTAGAAGGAGTGTAAGACTGCATTCTTGGCCCCACTAATCTTGACCGAGGAGAAAAAATATGTATAATTTAATCATAGACCAGCTGATTTTCTCAAAGGCAAACACAGAAAGGTCATTGATTTTCTCTTGGGGATTACACTTAAGTCCACGCATTACCTTTTGATGACTGCACTGGAAGAGAAATCTATTCATTTCTGAGGGAACCTCCTCTCCAGGAGACCTAACTAAAAAGTCATCTGAATGTTAGTATTTTGGTGGAAGGGTCTTTTATTCTTTCTCTTATTTTACTTTTTTCTCATCAAGTCTAGAGGGCAAGGTTCTGTCCTATGTATTGACTTAGACTAAATATGATCTAGATTCTTCTGCTCCCTTAAAAAAGAAGTCACCGTTTTAGAGTTTTCCTCAATGGATGCAAAATTAACTCATTGCCTTTGTCTCACCAACAATGTTTAGGTCTAGGGCTGTACTCATTTCATTATTTTATTGTTGAGCACAAATGAATATAAATGAGATCAATATTCAAGTGTTTTCCTGAGCCTCATTCGGTCCCCAGCTACCCCCAGCTTACCCTGTGGGGCTCAGTCTTCTCTCTGTAGCTCGCCCACCCCTTAAATGAGCACTGTTGGAGACAGGCTTTTGCTTCTGAGCAGTGCTCACAGATTTTTGACTTGATGACATAAAATTCCTTAGATATGGCTGTTGCCTGTAGTTGCATTAAGTTTTGAGGGACTAGCCCATGAGGCCTGTGCAAGTGCTTATTATGAGCTGAGATTATCCCATGTAAACCTCGTAATAATCCTGTGAGGAGGTACTATCATTGCCCACATTTTACAAGTTAAGGATTTGTAAAGTTTAGGCCATTTAGTAACTTGCCCAAGGTCGCTAAGTAGGCACTAAGGAGCCAGGTGTGCTTGGCTCCAGAGCCTTGGCACATTTGTTACCTCGAGACACCTGTCCACTTACAAAGGGATGGACCTGGGAGCACCCCTGAGTGCAGATGGATAGCTTAGGGGAAGGGTTCTCAATCACAGCTACGTATCAAAATCACCTGGAGTGCTTTAAAAATATACTAATATCCCAGCCCCACGTCAACACAATGAAATCCAACTCTCTGGAGGTAGGTTCCAGGCATCAAGCTTTTCAAGCTTCCTGGGTAGTTCTCGGGAGAAGCTAGGCTGAGAAGCACTCATCCACAGGAAAGAACTCATCCCTAGCAGAATGGTTTGGTTGTGCATCCATTGCTGATCTGAGCACTAACAGCTCCAATAACCTGCTGGTTTGGTGCTCCTGTTCCAGAATCCCATACCCCACTCTTCCCCCCAGAGAACCAGCGACTCTATTCCCCTCTACCCAGGTTCTGAGCTGTCACACTGCTGTTAGGTGTGTACTCATTTCACAGCACCTCACTGCTTACTTCTCCTCTGTGAACACTTCCCCTCACTCTGGTCCTCTCCCTCTCCTTCCCCACAGTTAGTCATTCCCTCTCATGGGTTCCCACGACACCGTGGCCATGGCCTCAGACAGTACTGATCTCATGGCTTCATCTCTATCTGTTTCTAAGTCGGTCTCCTCCACTGGATTGTGAGCTACATGGGGACTGGGGCTGTGTCTGACTGTTCTCCATACCCCGCTGTGGGGGCAGATCACTCAGTAGGATGGACCCAGACAATGTGGATTGAAAGGATACATTCAGGTCTAGGGGACTGGGTTCTGATATCAGAAAAGTCTTTCTCTGTCTGTTGCCACGCCTCTCTTTCCATTTACCTCCACGTGACACAAAGATTTTTTTATAGGAAGTAAAACAAACAGACAAACAAATGAAAACTTCCTGTTTTTTTTTTTTTTTTTTTTTTTTTTTTTTTTTTTTAAAAAGGCCAGGCACAGTGGCTCATGCCTGTAATCCCAGCACTTTGGAAGGCCAAGGCGAGTAGCTTGAGGTCAGGAGTTTGAGACCAGCCTGGCCAACAGGGCAAAACCCCATCTCTACTAGAAATACAAAAATCAGCTGGGTATGGTGGCACACGCCTGTAATCCCAGCTACTCAGGAGGCTGAGGCAGGAGAATTGCTTGAACCCAGGGGCAGAGGTTGCAATGAGCAGAGATCATGCCACTGCACTTCCAGCCTGGGCAACAGAGTGAGACTCCATCTAAAAAAAAAAGCAATTAAACCTTCAAGATTTGGCTCCAAACATATCTCCAAAAAGAAGTCTCTTGGAGTGCCTCAGCTCCTCATGGTCTCTTTTCATGATATTTTACAGTCATCACAATCTATATCATTCAGTTGCCAATTGCATGCCTCCATTACTGTCTTCAACAGTTATTTTTTAATGCCTATATGTTTATGTTTCACTTTCCTAACAAGACTGTGAACTCCATGAATTTCAGACTATTTCTAACATGGCAGTATCATTTTGTTGGCTCACTTGTTTGATGTCTCCTGACACACTGTAAGCTCTTGAAGGCCTGACACGCTCTTACATTAATCTTTGTGTGACAGCCCAGGCACAGTGCTGGCACCGGTAGGAGCTCAGCTGGACTTTGTTAGATGAAGACATTTGGTAACCCCTTTCAGCCTAGTGCCCTGAACTTACCAGGTACTCACAAATCATATTTGTTAACTGAGTATGAAATGAAAAAGCATAATTCTTATTATAAGATGTGGTTCATATGAGGCATGGAAATTATTGGATTAAACCCTCTTTCAATTTCTTTTTTGGCTATTTGTAAGTGCTTGGTTATTTGGCTCCAAAACTGAATAAGTATTGGGGAAGAATCCCTTACCTACTTCCAAATCCCTTACATGTCAATTTTACACAAAGCCCCTAAACCTTCAGTTCCAATCACTCTGAATTTTATATATCTCCATTATTAAATTCAATGCTTCACTGCACAGAAAACACAACGGTGCCAACTGGGTTTGGTTGATGCCTGCACACCCACAGTGGCATCTAAGTGTAATCTCTAAATATGGAATCAGGTCTGCTGTTTCATTTTTTAATGAAGGAAATAGAAGCCCTGGTCCCCTCACTGGAGATGCTTCCCTGTTGTATCAGCTACAAAACACAGGGTCCTGCTCCGTTTTGCTGACTGATTATACAGTAGGATTCCCTGTAGATGGCAGGTTTGATGGCCAAAGATAGAAGAACTGTGAAACGGATTGTTGTTTTCTGTTTTCCTTTGGGGCAGTAAAAGTCTATGTGGGAGGAAGGGGACATGAAAGAAATGTATAAACTCAACTGCCCCAGAAAACCATCCCAACACCCTGTCCCCCAGCCCCATCTTTGGCCCTCCAGCTGCTGTGCCTCAGCACACAGCTGTTGCTGTTGTGGACTAAAAAGCTACGGTTAGCAGGGTAGGCAGGAGGGACGATTGCAATGGCACTAATGAGGGGTGCCAAGACTCATTAGTTTGGCACTCAAGGCAGTTAGTTTTAAAGCAAATGGAAGGAAAGAAAGAAGGGAGGAAGGAAAGAAGGAAGGAAGGAAGGAAGGAGGGAGGGAGGGAGGCAGGGAGGGAAGGGAGGGAAGGAAGGAAGGAAGGAAGGAAGGAAGGAAGGAAGGAAGGAAGGAAAGAAGGAAGGAAGGAAGGAAGGAAGAAAGGAAGGAAGGGAAGGAAGACAGGTCCAGAAGACAGCATGTCCGAATGAGAGGCTCTGTAGAAGGTGTCCCCAGGAGCACTCTGGGTGAGCTTCAAAGCGCTGCCAGCCAGGGTTGGTTACAATCCTTCACCACAGGCAGAGGAAATGGAGGAAAAGGCATCTTGTTCAGCCCACCCGTAGCCAGCTCTAACCACTTGAACATTAACCCTCCAGCATTCAGCTGAATAAAATGGTAATTGACATAAAAGTGGAAGACGTGTAATGTCGACAATGCCATGGCTGGGAAGTTCCAGCCAAATTACTTTTGGCAGGAATCTAGGTCTGCAATGAGGCTAATGGGGCTGAGTCCCTGTCTTCAAAAGGCTCCACCAGCACATTTCACCTGTTAGTATGAAGTGACTGGCAAAATTGGGTTTCGTATCTGCAGCAAACTCATCCCATGCCTAGAAGAGTTGTGAGACACATTGGGGAGATGATGGCTCTCCAACGAAGCCCAGCAAGGGAAAAGGAGGCAGGGCTCTTGCTCCTGACCCTTACTTCAGCTCTTCTATCTGTTCATTTAAAGAAATTAGAAAAATGACTTGAGGAAAAAAATAACCCTGTCATTCATATAGATATATATATATTAGAGTATATTTATACAATTTGAGTGACTGGGTGACCTGACTGCACATTCACAGCTGAAGTGGAACAAGGTGATTCTCTGTCTTGTCCTTCCAGCTTTCATGCTGTAAGCCAGTGTCCTTTTTGCAGTCTCTTTAGTGCTACATTTTTCACATGTTGGTGTTTGCGTTGATGGGTTTGCTGTTGAAAATGGCCCTTAAGCATAGTGCTGAATCCTAAGTGCAAGAAGGCTGGGATGTGCCTGAGGAGGAAATGTGTGTGTTAGATGAGCTTTGTGAAGGCATGAGTTATAGTGCTGTTGCCCAGAGAGTTCAGAGTTAATGAGTCAACGGTATATATGAAATAAAGTGTCTTTAGGCAGAAACACACATAAGACAAGATATATATTGATCAGTTGATGAAAATATTGTGACCAGCAGCCTGTATTTCCTCCAGGAGCAACGCTTTAGGATTCACTCATTCGGTGTTTGTGGTAACTTTGTGGAACAGAACTACTACGAATAATGAGACGTGACTATTTGGGGGAATGATTTGGGCTACTTGGAAAGGTTTTCTATGGTATTTGAAATGACAGAGACTGCAGGATAGGTGAACAACAAAAGGAACAGTAGGAGGGAAATTGTTATACACTTGTGTCTACTATCTGCAAGACTTTTCCAGCCTATTCCATCTCATTTAGAGATAAATAAGTGTTCTGAGCATGATCAAGTAGGCTAAGCTAAGCTATCACGTTCTGTGGGTTAGGTGAAATAAATACATTTTTGACTTATGGTATTCATAACTTACAATGGAGTTACATTCCTTGTGATGGGTTTATCAGGATGTAACCCCATTATAGGCTGAGCAGCATCTGTAATATCACCCTTTCTTTGTTGTTTGCTTGCTTGCTTGTTTAGTTGGCATGGGAAAGGGTTGGCAGAAGAGGGTACTTTTTTCTTTTGAGGAAAGGAATACAGAAGACATACAGATCCAATGACTAAGGTTTTAGCCCTAACACAAAGAAAGTCTCTTCGGCCTTGGATGGTGGCAGTAACTGTGACCAGTAAAAACATGGGGGTATGAGCCAGTCTTTTACCTCCTTCTGCTCAGGAAATAGCTAGCGGAGATTTGAGAGCAGCAGGGTTCACAAAGGGACAAGTTAGGAATGCTGGGTCCCTCATGTTGAATGAAACACATAAAATTGCCAATATGATTATTATATTTTTGATGTACACAAAGAGCAAAACGTATGATTCCATCTGCTATGTGCAAGCACAAAGCTTAGCCAGTGGTTAGACCAGGGCTGGTCAGTGACCGGAGCAGGGCAGCAGCAAAGTGTTCTACAGGAAAGAACTTCTAAAGTGGGAAGAAATGTGAGTGAGACTGTGATCAGGGCGTGAGTATGACAAGTAGGTGTGTAGAGCCAGGAGGAGCTATGTCAGTAATTGCAATCATGCCTGAACCGTGGCAAATTTCAGTTAAGGACTCTGCACAACTCAAGCCTAACCTGGAACTCCTGACTTGGATTTAGTGACAAGCTGTGTTGCGAAAAGGGAAGCGTACAGTGGTCAGGGCTGGGGTTGCACCATTGAAGGCTTAGTGTAAGGATCATACATCATAAATGTCCGACACCTGCTGGAGTTCCTGGCACACAGTAAGTACTAAATAAATCACAGTATTGTTTGGCACTTCATTGGGTGACAGGAAACTGCCTTGCTTTGGTAAAATGAAGGCAAGGGTGACTCATCTCCAAATATAGGGATAAAAAAGAAAGGTATAAAGCCCTTATTGGAAAAAGCAGAATCAGGCTGGAAAATAGTTAATTCTTTAGTTACTGAACTTCCTCTTCCGGGGATGTGTGGGGAGAGGCAGCACCACCCACAGCACTATGGGAAAGTCACGGGTCTTGCTCCAGACCACTTGGCCATTAAGAGCAAGGCCCTCCACGTGAAGCAGTTCTGGCCCGAAAGGCTTGTGGTTTTCATCACAGGAGCCCAGAGATATGGTTCCACTCTGAAACTGTAATTGTTCTGTTTAAGCTTCTTGATCATCAACAGGCCCCAGGGTGGATGGTGTGTATACTGTGGGGTCTGGGAGACGGGTCTAGTGAGAGAGGCCTCAGTACTGCCTACAGGCTGCTCTAAGACATGCCCAAGAGCCCTCTGCAACCTGTACTGTAATTATTGTAGCTGCTCCAGCCCCAGAGTCCCACTGGCAAGTGATTTCACATGTAATTATCCTTGAGACCAAAGACTTTGCCCATCCTCCTTCCAGCCCTTCTTCCTCCCGCTTCTTTTATTCTCCTTCACTTTCTACATTCCGTCTTTCTTTCTTTTCATCTCCAAAACAAGTCCAATAAAGTCCACATCAGGATGCAGAGGAGTCAACCTCAAGGTCACCTTCTGCCCTGTCTGGGGGTGCTCTCTCTTTGGGAGCAGCCTGTCATGTTCCCTGACATCGTCAAAGAAAACCTAGATAATGACATTTCCCTCTACCTTCCTCCAGACAGTACTCTGACTTTCTATCTTTAGATCAACTGTTTCTTCCTAAAAGCTAATCCTGGTACTGGGGAGGGAATACAATTACCGATGGGGGAACCTGAGCAAAACGCTGGCCCAGATAGCTCAAATGGCTGTGACATGTCCAGGATACCAATTACTTAACTAAAAACTAGTACATCATACCCCTGGTGAGGAATTTAGACTAGGCACTATGCTAAGTGTTTTATATTGCATAATTGTATTCAATCCTCACAATAACCCTGTAAGGTAGGTGCTATTATTAGTCATGTTATGTAAATGAGTAAAGTGAAAGGTTAGATAACTTTCCCTAGCTCAGGTCTCCAACAAGTAGCTGGCACTCCAAATCAGCCTGTCTGACAACAAGGCCACATATTTAATCATGCTGCTTTATTACCCTCTGTGTGTATATGGGCTTCCACTCACATCGCTGCTTTCGCACTTCTGTTATTGGTGATTTCATTGTGGCAATGATGAGGCAAACTTCTGTCTTCCAGTTCCCTGACATTAACTCAATGCCTCCTACCTGCCTATCACTGCTGCTCTTCTCTTGTCACAGACAGCCATGGCCTTGGCTGCCCTTAGGTTGGCCGTGATATCTTCAGCTGTGCCCCAGCCAGGCCCGCCTCTCTTTGCAGAGGACAGCAGGTAACATGCCTGCATTTCGGGATAACCTGCAGCTCAAGACAAGCTTTAAGGCACCAAGGAACTCCAGAGGGAAAGGGGATTTGGGGAATAGGCCCTTTTTTGTCTCCCTAGTCACAAAATGACTCTTAACTACACAGTGGGGCCTTGTTTTCCATGGCCTAGAGTTCAGCCATCAAAAGGGTCAAAAAGCAGAAATGAGCAATGCAGTTCATGGCTGCTCCTGCCTAGGCTGGAACCTCTGGGCAGTTGTTTAAGAACTATCTGGCCGGGTGCGATAGCTCACACCTGTAATCCCTGCACCTTGAGAGGCTGAGGTGGGTGGATCACGAGGTCAGGAGTTCGAGACTAGCCTGGCCAACATGGTGAAACCCCGTCTCTACTAAAAATACAAAAAAATTGGCCAGGCATGGTGGCAGGCACCTGTAATTCCAGCTACACAGGTGGCTGAGGCAGGAGACTCGCTTGAACCTGGGAGGCAGAGGTGGCAGTGAGCCGAGATCCTGCCACTGCACTCTAGCCCAGGCAACAGTGCAAGACTCCGCCTCAGAAAAACAAAAAAGAAAAAAAGAACTATCAAGGAACCAGGGCTAAGGAGATTGGAAGATAGAAGAGGAGGCCATTATAACATCTATAATAAAGTGAAAAAACAGATTGGGTACATGGCTTAGAGAACATGGCCATTTATTTTTCAACCCTCATCTACTTGCAAACAGGAATTCAAAAGCTTTACAACTGGAGCCCCTACATAACAAAGTTGTTGAATGAGCTCTGGCCTACTCCTACCTTGAGAGCTGTGGGTCAGCATCCCGAGGGACAAGCAGCACAGAGGTCGCTCTTCTATCAGTCCTTTGGACATAGTTGTGAGGCCCTTGACTTGCTATGGAAGGCTGGAGTAGGAATTGTGCAGGTCGTACGTATTAGTTTCCTGTGGCTGCTGTGACAAATTGCCACAAACGTGGTAGCTTAAAACAACAGAAGTGTATTCTCCCCGACAGGTATGGAGGCTAGAAGTCCAAAATCCAGGTATCAGCAGGACCGATTCCTTCTAGAGGTCCGAGAGGAGAATCTGTTCCATGCCTTTCTCCAAGCTTCTGGTGTTTCCTAGCAATCCTTGAAGTTTCTTGGATGCCTCACTCCATTCTTTGTGTTTGTCATCACATGGCCTTCTTGTAAGGATACCAGTCATAGGATCTAGGGCCCAATCTAATCTGGTATAACCTCATCATAACTATTAGTAGTTACACCTGCAAAAGCCCTATTCCCAAACAAGGTCGTTTCCTGTGGTTTGGAGTAGACATACATTTGGGAGGAGGAAGGACACTATTCAACCCAGTACAGCTTGCCAATGCCATTTTGGGCAGATCTCACATCAAGGAAAGGAAAGAATTTGGGTTCCTCAAAAGGAGGGCTCAAGTAAACCCGGGCTACTGGTTTCCAGTGGTGTGGGGAGTGGGAAGCAACCTCCCTGAGCAGTGTCCATGTCAGACTACATTGCACAGAAAGGAAGCCCAAAGGAGCAAAGAAAGTCATGCAGAGAATTAAGGCAACTTTCCCCAAAGCTCAGACAGAGCAGACACACTTCCCACACCCCCCCACACCTCCACCAGTTCATGAGCATCTACCAGAGAAATCTTAACCAGAGAAATCGGAGCATCTTACCAGAGAAATGTGAACATCTTACTTGAGAAATTCAAATGACGAATTAGTGGGGGAAGTGTGCCTGCTCTGTCAATCAATCTTATACCCTCTCCCCACAAGACAACATAGAAAACCGGCAAACAACAACAACAAAAAACAAAACAAAACAAAAAAAAGTTCAGTCTTTTTTTTCCCTCTCCCTTCTAACCCCCAGGAGGTCTGGGAAGACCAAGGGATTTAGCCATGAGAAGAAAAGGGAGCCCTCTCAGCCTCCCACACATCCAAGAGCAATCCTGGGCAGACAGATCTGTATAGCAAAGAGCAGTGCAGGACCAAGAGAGCCCTCAGTTCCCCTAAAGTGGGCCTGTTCTGCCAGTGACGACTCATTTTGGAGGCATTCGGGAAAGTGCTGTGCAGAACTGCGTCCAGTCTGGGCTAAGCAGATTAGTTCCCTCCCAGGGAAAGGTTCTGGGCAGCTGAGCAGGGCAACTCCCTGTGCAGTGGCAGGGGGCTGTCATTACAAGGCCCAGATAGGACATAATTACATGCTCCCTGGAGAGAAGGCTTAATTGAATTACAAGGTGTCTCCTGAGCATCAAAGGCAGCCCAGGCTCAGAGGTAGCTGAGCAGCACAGAAACACCCTCTGAAGAGCTGGTGCCCGGGCAAGGGTCAGGCTGTGGAGAGGCTCAGGGTTGCCAGTGCTCAGAGGGCTCTGTGGATCTTGCTGAAGCTGGGACAGGAGAGGAGGAAAGGCTGAAGAATGCAGAATGGTAGGTGCTCCCTTGTCCTTATGCCTGAGAGCCACATTCCAGTCCCAGGTGTCCCCGGGCTTGCTGCAACCTGGTGTGGCACACAAGCAGAAGAGGTTCCAGGAATTCACTCATTCGTTCGTTCATTCATTCATTCATTCATTCATTCATTCATTCATTCATTCATTCATTCTGCAGGCATAAATTGTGTCCTTGTGGTGTGTGAGGCACCTTCACTGGAAATGGGGAAGAACCAGGTGCTGCTCTGGTCTAAGGACACAGCTTGCATGGGGACATACTTACTCCTAAGGCTACCTTCCACTTCTGCCTGTGTGTGCCCCACAAGTTGAAGCTAATTTATCATCCTGCTTACCGAGTCCTTCTGAATTGAGTGGAGGAGGGGGGGTGTGCAAGTCACTTCTAATGACACCAAACTGAATCCCTGACAAAAAACAAGAAGGGGGTGTTGCCTCTGTGTGGCCACAGCCCTCAGTGGTTCCCCCTTCTATAGCAGCTAGCACATGTGCTTGTCTTCCCTATCAACTGTGACCTCCCTGAGGACAGGGACTGTGCCTTTCTTCCCTGCGCTTAGCCCACAGTATGAGTTCCCCAAATGTCTGCTGATTGTACATTGAGTGATGGACACTCACCCCTCTGCCTCCGCTCTCTTGTGGTTTCTGGCCTCCTTGGTCAGGAGGGCTGGCATAGGCTCTCCTGGGGCTGTAGCTGAGCCCCTCCTGCTCTCATCTCATCATTGCCCCGTCTAGCCCTTGATCCTGGCTGCCCTCGGACATCACGGACATGGCGTCAAAGGACGCCCCCCTGATCTGAAAACATGGTCCTGAGCCAGCCTCGCCCTGTTACCCAGGCAGCAGGCCAAAGCATCATCCGTCAGTAGTTCCTGGTGATGAAGTGACAGAAACAAGAATCCTCTGCAGACCAGCTCAGGTGAGGGTGGGTCGGAGCCAGCAGTCAAAGATGGTAAATCCAGATTTCTGAGCTGGGCATTAAGGACTTTATTTGGCCCTTGCTAAACTCCCTGGGCCCAGTTGCCCCTGTGTTAAAAGGAAAGAAGCCAACTCCTTAAGGAAGAAATGTAGAATACATTGTTAGCTTCCTCCATATCAGGGAAAGGAAGCCTGCTACTTTCAGCTTCATAACCTCTTCTCATGCTAAAATATGTAACACAATAGAAAGAATATGCAGTTTAAAATCAGAAGATGTAGGGTTAATTTTTTTTTGTATTTTTATTATTAAAGAAATCATGCTCACATTAAAAATTTAAAAGAGCACAATGTATAAAATAAAAGATTAAAAGTTGTCTTTCCACCATCTGGACCATCAGTCCCACGTCCCAAAAGAAATCACTCTTAGAGGTTCTTAACAATGCATTAATACAACATGCAGCCTTTCCAGTCCACACCCAGCTGAACAATATATATGGCTCCTGAAGCCATCGCACATGTGAGAATGGCTGCCTCTCCTAACCACTTGCCATGCTGGGTGCAAAATCTTTCAAAGCAAAAGGCCAGAGAAGTACCATGCAGTAGGAAAGTTATAATCTGCTTAGGACTCAGGTCTTTGCACTTTTTCTCATCTGTACATGTTACTTCTTATTGTACTTTTTCAAGCATAATCTTATACTGTAATTTTATCACACCCTTAGATATAATTTAAAACATTATTAATAATGGTTTTATATAATAATTTATGTTTTGTAAATACACTGAAATGATTTTTTTCCTTTTATTTATAGTTGACACATAATAATTATACATATGTATGGATACAGAGTGATATTTTGACATATGTATACAAAGTATAATGATCAAATCAGGGTAATTAGCATATCTATCACCTTAAATATTTATCATTTCTTTTTTCTTTTTTTTTTTTTTTTTTTTTTTTTTTTGAGACGGAGTGTCACTCTGTTGCCCAGGCTGGAGCGCAGTGGTGCAATCTCGGCTCACTGCAACCCCTGCTTCCTGGGTTCAAGCGATTCTCCTGCCTCCGCCCCTTAAGTAGCTGGGACTACAGGTGTGTGCCACCATGCTCCGCTAATTTTTTGTGTTTTTAGTAGAGACAGGGTTTCATCATGTTGGCCAGGCTGATCTCAAACTCCTGACCTCAGGTGATCCATCCACCTCGGCCTCCCAAAGTGCTGGGATTACAGGCCTGAGCAACCATGCCCAGCCGAATATTTATCATTTCTTTGTGAACATTCAGAATCCTGTCTTCTAGTTTTTTGAATATACACTAAATTACTGTTAACGATATTCACCCCATGATGCTACAAAACACTAGAACTTATTCCTGTTACATAACTTCACATTGTGTCCATTAGCCAACCTCTCTGTATCCTGTTTCCCATCTTCTAATAACTACTATTCTACTCTCTACCTTTTTGAGCTCAGTATTTTTAGCTCCCACATATAAGAATATGTGGTATTAGAAGATCAAGGTTTTGATACTTACCCTTAAAACTCTGTGTTCTCAGGTAAATTCCTATTCCTTAATATTTTAGACTTGGAATCAAGTGATCATAGTAACCCTAATGGTATGACAAAATCCTTATATCTTTAAAGATGGAATTCTATGTTTTCATACAAATATTAGAAGTTTTATTATGTAAGAAACATAGCAACAACAATAGTAAGCTTTCTCAGAGGCCTGAATAACAGTGGTAAGGCCCAGGTAACCAAGGCTGTGCCCATTCTTTCCAGAATGTTCTTATCTCCCTACAGAGTTACCATCATCAAAAACAACTTTAAACAATGAGTGCACAATATTTTCAAAGCATTTTACATCCGTTAGGTGTTGTCTGACAGTCGGCCCTTGACTGTGTTCATTCTTCTCTCTACTCAACCCCCAAAATAGAAAGTCTATATTCTTCCAACAGTCCACACAGGTTAATTAAAATGTTGTTTCTCTCTGCTTTGGTTATAATTACATTAACTCATCATAATATCACTAGCTATCTTTTGTTGTATTTTATGAGAAAAAAATAGAAATCCAATTATCAGCTAATAATCTAAAACATGGGTTCTACAGGGAGGGGTAGACCATGAAAATGGCCTGTGGTGGGGAGCTGGCTTAAGAACCACCTATCTAGAGTATAAAACTCACTAGGTTAGCAGCGCTTCTGGAAGATTCTAGTCTGATAAAGAAATTATCTGCTTCATGTGTCCAACAAGAATTTCTGTCCCTGTGGGTTCATCTAGGGAACACAAAAAGCTTTTGTGTTACATGTAAGATAAAGAAAAGAGAGACTCAAAAAGGGTTTTCTCATTAGGATTGGCCCAGTATTGAAGAAATAGTGACAATAATTTCATTCTTATGCATCTCAGTGAAATGGAGACTCCTAGTTTCTTCACTCCATGCAGTTCTTTCTATCTCAAATCCCAGGACTAGGATTGGCAGATATTTGGCCTTTTCTTCTCACATCTACAGCTGAGCCCAGATACAACCTCACAAGTCCTTTCCAAGATGGACCTCTGGACGGCCACTACTCGTTGACTGGAACTGACACAAAAGGAGGGTCCCTATTTTCCACCCCAGTCCTATGCACTGGAACATGGACACCCAATAGAGCCATACACTGTGCCACCTGTAGATGAGGATACTCCAGCTTCTGGGGATTTCCTGGAAAGGCATCAAGTTTGCAGCTCCCAGGATAAAGACGGGGTGCCTGCTGGCTCCAGCTGAGTCCAGCAGATCAGCTGCCAGCAGGGGAGGGGTTGGGAGGCAGAGCCTCGGGAGTGTTGTCATTCTATCCCTGGCAGGCATGAGTGGCAGGGAAGCTTTCTGTCTTGCTTTACAGCACAGGCTGGTCTGGAAATCCAAACCCAGGAAGAAGCTTTGAAAGTGACTCAGTACCCAAATAGTGTACCTGAAAATGACAGAAGATTATCTTCTGACGCTAGTGTCCTGGAGAGGACAGGCCAGAAAAAAGTAAATGGGGAGAGATGACCCTGGTAGCCTTGAGATATGTGTCACTGAGCATCATTCACTAAGAATGTTTTCTGTTGATGTGAGCAGAAACCAGCTGAATCTTGGCTGCAGAGTCTATAGTCAGCTTGATGCATTTGGGCTGGGGGCTTCTGAAGTGGCTATTTCTCCCATTTTCCAGCCTACTGCCCCAGTACAGGCCACTATAAAATCAGTGCTCTCTCTGGGGTGTTGCAGACCTTAGAATGTGTGCCCGTTTGGAGTTGACCGGTGCCTGTCTCACCTGGGACTCCCTTCTAAGCGACACTGTCTACCACTTATAGATAAAACTGTTTAGATAACTTATCATGGAATTCTCATGGCAACTTCAATTTCCCACTCCATCATTCATTTATGACAGACTAGATAGGGGAGGGGAAAAGGGTGCTTGACACAGGGCAACCAACTCATATATGGTCAGTGGTCTTTGACATGACCAGGTTAAAAAAATTAGATGTCTTCTCTTGAAAATTTAAACTAGAAGAATAGAAAGAGCCTTGTGGGTAGGAACAGAAAGCATATATGCAGAGAGGAGCCATGAGCTAGGACTTCGGGGTACCACTGCAAGCTGCAAATAATAAAGAAGAAGCCCACAGAGAGAAGCAGAGGTGCCAGGAGACAGAAAGCATGTCACCCAGGAGGGAGAGCATCGGAGAGAGAAAGCGATCCCTTGAGCGACCTCAGTCCCTGATGGCTTTCTGATACCAGTCCCAGTCTGTGCTGCATCCTTACAATTAAACCCTCTCATCTTCACGTACAGGCAGACAAACACTTCACAGTGAAGGCAAAAAGAGCACTGCCATGAGTGGTTTGTTTCCTGGGAGATATCAGTCTTCCTGGTGCTATCATGAAGCTAGTTTGTTCTGGCCAAATGACAGGCTTTCTTAAGGGATCCTTTCATGGCACCTTCTTAATCACGCAAAGAAATCATAGATCAGAGAATAAACTGAAAGCAACCCAAGTACAGATGCCAACAGAATGAAGGACAAGACTATTCGGAGTAGGTTAAGATTTAAAGAGGAGACGTGGCAAAAGGAATTGAGAAGAGAGGTGCTGAGTGCAAGGAGGAATGAAAGGAAACCCAGCACTAGCCTCTGCAGCACCTAGAGCACAGACAGCTAGAGAAAAAACAGATGTAGCAGAGAATGTTTGGAAGAGACAGCAATGTAAGAAAACAGTGTACAAACATGAAGTAGGGTGTAAGAACAGAAATAATGTGAACATAAATGAAGATCTGCAGCCAAGGCACGGTTAGCCCCTGTGATGGTGACAGAGTACATCTGCATCCCCACAACTCAGAAAGACATTTGGAGATGGAAGAGGGGTTGGTGAAGGTCATGTGGAATACACGGAGAGAAATCTAAAAGGTTGACAAATCAAGACCATACAACCTGGCAAAAGATGGATTGGTATGGAGAGATGGCAGTAGTAGTCATCCATAATCTACAATTTGTTTTGCAGCCATATTTGGAATATTAAGTTACTATCTGGATGTCACTTATTTTGAAAGTACCAACTAAAGAACCTACAATAGAGTGTTTTGTATACTCTCTGCAAATAACTGCTTCTTCATGAACCCTACCCACCAAAAGGTAACTGAATTGGGTCCAGGCAGGGTTAGTCAAGTTGCACCTATGCATGCTAATCCTTAGCTAGGAAGAGTAAGGGTGGTTCCAAAACGACAGCTGAACTTAAATATATACACATATCTAGTTTTCAGAAAAACACATTTTTCCATAATAAGTGAGTTCCACCACATTCAACTTTAAATTCTCCTTTGCTTATGCAGGTAATTTCTTACTTGGGTCCCCAGTAAGTCATAGGAGTGGAAATATAATTCCTGTGAATGATAACTAGCATGCCATCTGAAAATATTTGTCTAGTGCTTTCTTCCACGGTTATTTAGCAAACTCCTCAAAGCATTTGATTCTTGCAAAATGCTTCTAGAATGTGCAGAATTTAAATATGGGGCCGTGCTCTATTTGCAGATCAAGGAGCTCTCTTTCTTCAAGTAACAATTATATGTCACTGGCTCTATGCCAGTTCTTCAAACTTTCAAACTGGGTTCTGGAAGCACAGCTTAGTTTCTCTTTTAAAAACCAACAATAAGGGGCCAAGTGCAGTGGTTCATGCCTGTAATCCCATCACTTTTGGAGGCCAAGGTGACTGGATCACCTGAGGTCAGGAGTTTGAGATCAGCCTGGCCAACATGGCAAAACCCCGTCTCTACTAAAAACACAAAAATTAGCCAGGCATGGTAGCATGTGCCTGTAGTCCCAGCTATGCAGGAAGCTGAGGCACTAGAATCACTTGAACCCGGGAGCAGAAGTTGCAGTGAGCCCAGATCACGCCACTTCACTCCAGCCTGGGCAACAGAGTAAGTCTCTGTCTCAAAACAAAACAAAACAAAACCAAAAAACCCAAAACCCAAACACAAAACGCTAAGGAAGCATCTTGAATAAGCAAAAGACCACAGCTCTGACCTCTTCTACCTTCCTCGTGGAGTTGACAGGGCCTAGCTAAAGGGTGGAGAAGGAATGAGTGCTTATGTCCCATCCAAATACCTTTGGGAAGTTGATGAATAGTTGGACAACGAGGGAAGAGTCCTCTTTATTTACCTGCCTTGCTTTGCTCAGCTTGCTGTCATTCTTTTGAGTGGACGAGGAAACTGGCCTTAAGACCCAGAAGAGTCCAGAGAAAGTAAGCTATGCCCATGGCAGGATCCCCACCTGCATCCCCTTATTATTGTTGCCCGAAGCCCCAGTTAGCACCTTCCCAAGCAGTGCCCAGGAGAGCCTGCTTTGAGGATGAGAACCATTCATTTTTGAAGTGGCCATTCATGTGATCATCTCCAACCACAGTGTGTCTTTTTTAACCCACACTGACATTCTCCCCAATGGGATCTCCAACTCTGCACCTCTGAGTTTTCTCACACTATCAGCCCTTTGCATCCACGGGCTCCACCAACCACAGGTTCCACCAACCAACTGTGGGTGCCACAGGTAGAAAATATTTGAAAAAATAAAATATAAAAAAGGATAATACAACAATAAAAAACAATACAAATTTAAAAAGAAATACATTAAAACAACTATTTGTATAAAATTTACATTGTATTAGATATTATAAGTAATCTAGAGATTATTTAAAGTATATGGGGGGCTGGACGTGGTAACTCACGCCTGTAATCGCAGCTTTTTGGGAGGCTGAGGTGGGGTGGATCACTTGAGGTCAGGTGTTTGAGACCAGCCTGGCCAACATGGTGAAACCCTGTCTCTACTAAAAATACAAAAAGTAGCCAGGCATGGTGGCACACGCCTGTAGTCCCAGCTACTTGGGAGGCTGAGGCAGGAGAACTGCTTGAACCCAGGAGGCAGAGGTTGTAATGGGTGAGGGACAGCCTGGGCGACAGAACGAAATTCCGTCTCAAAATAAATAAATAAATAAAGTATATGGGAGAGAATATGCCTAGGTCATATGCCAAATACTATGCCATTTTATACCAGGTACTTGAGCATCTGAGGATTTTGGTATCCTCAGAGTAGTTCTGGAATCAATCTCTTGTGAATATTGGGGAATTATTATTCTGGAGAGAAAACCAACATGAGCAGACCAGGGCAGGGGCACTGGATACTCTGCTGCACATGGCGTGGGACTGACTTCGGTAGAAGGAGAATTGCTGATCCAGTGTTGCCACGGGATACCGCATGCCTAGTCCCTAAAACAAACTAACCAGAGGGCTCTAGACTTCTGGAGAGTTTTGTAGACATGACAGGGTCTCCACAGAACTTGGGGTGCTCTCTCATCCTGGAGTTGGAATATGTCATGCTTTGACACATTCTTTGACAGTCTCAGTAATTAAGAAGAAAAGAGACCAAAAAAAAAAAATAAAAATAAAAATGACATTTTGTCAGGACCTGAGGCCCTTTGGGACACAATAACCAAAGCTTCTGCTAAAAAGTCTACATAGCCTTCAATTATTCCTTTGGGCCTGGAAAGTGGGCAATTGTGGTTGAACAATCCTACTGGAAGTGCCTCACTGTACTGCTAAGTATCCCTATTCAACAACTGGCTCAGAAATGGAGTCCCTTCTTCAGGACAAATCTGTGCCAAGTATATAGCTCCACTCTGAGGGTTTCAGGAAGCCACAGTTCTAGTGACTGACTGTCTACCTAAACAGAAGAGGGCTCTTGCTACTGGCACTGAAGGCATAAGGAAAAAGAAAGAGAAGGATGTTGGCTAAGGGAGAGATGTCACCACCTCTACTTGACTCTCATCCTCCATGAGCTTGCAGCCAGTGACTCTCTCAAGTACAGAAAGGGTATTCTAGAGGCAAATCATCTCCCTCTGTGGGCAGAAAGAGACTATCTTAAAACCTTGCTAAGCCAAAGAAAAAGAAAACAAAAAATCAACTGTGTTTTAGTTAAATTGGAGAATGTGCATAATTGTATCCTGGAACACTCCAGATTTTTTTAGATTTTTACAGAAAGATTTCTTGGGGTTAAGACATTACAGAGAAAGCATCCCTGGAAGGGAATGGTCTGCATTATTTTGAAAATTTTTATTAGTTCATGGAACAAGGCCTAGCCTGAAGTTCACCAGCACTGCCTAAAAGATGTTCCAACTATGCCTGTCACCTTTTCTCAATTCAGATAGAGAAAGACTTTTAAAAAAATTTCCGTGGGCTCAATATTTTCCTTCCTGAACACTTCAAGGTGAAGCAAGAGATTAAAAATAGTCCATAATATATTATTATTCTTAGTTAAGACATTAGTCACATAATACTCCTGGACTCACACTTCCAGAGCATCTTTTACCTAAGAATTGCCATATTATTTTAGAAGTTAGCATATTATTTATGGATAAAAATAAAATGGAGAAGGCTAAGATGGGAAAGGGCAGAGAGAACATTCAATTGGCAGCTTCTAAAGTCCTTTCCAACCCTGTCTTTCTAATGTCCTTTCCAACTCTCACTTTCTATCATAGCTAGCCATGTGATCTTGGATAAGTTACTTTCCCTTTCTGAATTTCATCTTCATAATTTAAAAAATGGGAGGTCAGATACCTTCAAGCTTTAACATTCTGATTTGGTTGGAGAACGTGCAGCATAGCCCATATTCACTTTTTCTTTGAAGGAGGCCTGTGCTATTTAATTATAATAGATCTTGGCATTTACATATTTGACATCTGTGGCTTTGACTATTCCCAGAGACCTCAAAGGTCCAAGAGCTGCAATAATCTGTTATTTTGCAAAGGCGTGCTGAGAGCCTGGGATATAGGAGCCATTCACTTGTTTAATGAGTGAAATTAGTGTGCAGGCAGAACCCATACCTCTGTGAGGTTTGGTCATTGTATGCTACAGTTTTAAAGGCCATAATTCTCAAGACGTGACTATAGTGATGGTTGCAAAGGTGAGGATTCTTCTGGATCATGAAGACATCAATAATCTCCCTCTCAAATGTTAAGGATTTATTGTAATATGGACATAAATTAATCACGTACCTATCCCCACTTCACCTCTGTCACTACTAAGTCCTTAGTGAAGGTTAATTTAGAAACTTCAGTGGTACCACACACATTGCAGGGAGCTCTCACTGCTCCTTTATTCAATCCATCTCAGCCATACCACTTCTCCGTGTTCCTTGATTTGCCTGTACTCTTTTATCCTCTCCACTTGACAGTAAGATCCTTGAGAGCTGAAATGTCAGCTTGTCTTATTCACTTATTTAACCCCAGTGCCTAGTAAGGTACCTAGTACACAGCAAATATTTAACAAATGTCTGTTGAATGACTGAGCACTGTCTATGAGAAGGCACTGTGCATTTTTTTCATATTTATATTTAGTATTCCCGTGAAGGATAGAGGACATTATTTCTCTTGTCCAACAAAAACCTGGTACTCAGAAAAGTGATGTGACTTGTTAAAAGTTACTGGTAGGTGATGGATTCACATCTGCTTTCATATTCCAAAACTCATGCTTTTCTGTTCTTCCATGCTGCTAAAAGCACCTTTGAAGAAGTAAAGCATACAACCAGACATGTGAATTCGTGGATCCTATATTATAGATAGAGCACAGGCCTGGCCTCAACTTGATTATATTTAGGGGAATATAGTGAGGGCAGATTTTCAATACTACCAGGCTTGATAGGCAAATAAAGTTACACAAAAAGGGAAAGACTGGAAAGCAGATGTTCCAAGTATCACACAATTTTGTCCAAGTACCCTGAAGGTGTCCATTTTGGTTCCCAGACTGGTATGGCAATTAGCACAGCCTCTGGGTTCTTGCTAAGTTGGGGTTGAAAGTTGGAATTAAAGAGCAAACTATCATTATTCAATTAAGCAAGCTGTTTGAAAAACCACCTCTTTGCTGGGTCTCCTGATTTGGTTAAGAGCGTTAGAACCTTTCACCTCCAAGTTGGGGTGAAAGGGCCAGCAGTATCCAGAGCTTGTTAGAAATGCGGCATTTCAATCCCTCCCCTAGACCTCCTGGAACCTAATCTGCCCTTCAGTGAGATCCCTGGATGATTGAGCAACACATTGAAATTTAAGAAGCATGACTGCAGAAGCTATCCTAAGGTCCTTTCTAGCTCTGATATTTTATGAGTTTAGGTAAGTACTCTTCATAGCAGCCCCAAACTGGCATGCTCATTACTTAGGGTCATACAAAGAGCCAAGTAACCTAAACAACTCAACAGTGTCTTCTGAAGAATATTGTTAATTCATCAATATTGCTATGAAGAGTCTTGTTTCCTGAGCATATACCATGTACCAGGTACACGGCATATAATACCTTGGATCATCTTAATGGCCTTGCAAGAGAGAGATTATTATCCCCATTTTGCCAATGAGGAAATAATTTCATCAGTTAATAAAATTTCCCAAAACTACATTGTTAAATCAGTAGTGGAGCCAGAATCCTAACCCAGAGTACTTAGAGCCCACGATTTTTCTGCTCCATAATACTTCCTCTAGTTGTAAAATTGCAATTTAAAATATCAAGAATGGGGTGCCATGTGAGAACCGATGAGCAGGTTTTGGACTCATTATTCTGCAATGAATGAAGTCTAAAAAATAAATGAAAAGGGATGGATGGGAACATAGATTTGTTCACCAAACCCTAGAATATCTAGACCAGAATCTCAAACTTTTGGAGGCTGACATACCTTTAGAGCGAGTATCACCCAGAAGTGATAATTTGCAAGGCTCATTTACACCAAGATATTATACAAACTGAAAATGCAAATGAGTTTGAGGAAGGTTTAGTCATATTCAGAGATCCTAGGTGCATAATTGATTATTAATAGAATGAGGGAATTAATAGAATGAATTAAGCCTCTGATCTCTGAAAAACAACCTATCCGTGTCATGGGTAGAAAGAGTTCTGAATCAGAAGAACCACAAGTCTGTCAAATTATGGCAAATTTTGTGGTCTTAATGTCATTTAATGCCTTACCATATCTTCTTCCACACTGATATCGCCATAATTGTGTGAAATTCCATGGAGTTTGTTTTCCCAGTGAAGCCCTGTCCTTCACTTGTATGTATAAACTCTCTCCCCAGAGTACATATAAATGGATAGTATTCTCCAGAAGGCACAGGTTTCTACTTACATTAACAAATGATTATCCTTCCCAGCAAAATGACTAAACAGAGCTCTAATAAATCAATTTGTCAATGGCCAGTTCCCTTCAGGAGACAATATCCCCTGATACATTCTTGGCGAGTGCAAATATGACCTACGCTGAGTGCTTATGTCTATGGTTCAGAAAATCTTAGAGCTGGAAGGAACTGCAAAAAGAACTGACCTTGCCTCCAGGCAAGGAAAGTATTGTTATTCCCAGTTTGCATATGAGAAAGTTTAGTTCCAGACCCACTAAATGACTTGCCCCAAGTCACATTATTAGGAAGGGATTGAGTAAGAACAGGGGCAGGGTCCCCCAGGTCACTCAGCTCTGTTGCCAGCAGTGCCCAGTTCTTTTTGAGCTCTGTCTCATAGCTGGACCTGGGCAGAAGCACTCCTAGGACACCTCTCCCTAGCTTCTATGGCTTCCCACTTTTCCATGAATTCCTTCCTCCTCCTCTTTTGGAGGTTATATGGCTTCATTTCCCACTGAAAGTATAATGAGCAGGTTCTTGAAACATTGGACACTCCCCACCACAGCTTCCTATATGCTTCTTTTACTCTTCACACCATCTCCTGCCACTGCTTATTACTTGTAGATATGTGCAGTCATTCAGAGGCAGTTCTGTTTCTCATCTCCACCTTTCTAGGCCACCCTGGAAAGTCTACTTTCTCATAAGCTACAAATCCTGAGAAAAGTCATTCTGGTTTCCCTTTTAAAGTTATCCACCTGGAAAAAGGACAGAATATCCAATTTGCAAGAGGGTTCAATGGGCAGAGGCCTTAGGGTAATAGAGGTGACAGAAGTGTAACACCCAGTTTCTGAAGGGCAGAATAGGGCAGTAACCCAAGAAGACATATTTCAGGAGAGTCCTAGACTGTGAAAAAAGATGACCACACAGAAGATATATTTTCTCCCACAATTCCTAGGATGTTTCTCCTTCACTGCTTCACCAGATTTTGGAGCTTAGACCTGTGACTAAAGACAAGTGGCCACTGCCCTGGGAGCTCTGCTTCTCCAAGATACTTTCCAGTATCCAAGCCATACTGACTCAATTCAACTAGTCTGGGCAAGCCTCACACCATAAAATAGTCTATGGGCATTTAAAAAGATTGCCAAATTTCTATCAATTTTGCAACTTCAAAGTTAAAGATGTGCCTGGAATCTGGTTATACAGTGAGACTGGCAATATAGTACCAGGGAACACAGCCAATGCCAGTTGTTTTCTTGAGAATGTTCTGATTGGGCTATTGCTGCCCAGAATGGAAAGAATTGGTTTCAAAGCTCATAGACACCCTTCATAAGAGGAAGGGAGGAAGAAGAGTCCCAAGCAGTTCTCTAGTCCTTCTTAGTCACAAGAATTCTCCAAAATCTGATATCATGAAACTTCTGTCATCCCACAGCTCCACCAGCCATCATTTTGTGTTTCAGAGAACAAAATGTTCTGTGTCCTTAGCTCTTGTCACAGGATTCCTTGCCCAGAAATAATTTAAAGTGAGAAAACTGAAGAAGAGTTTGGAAGCAGAACCTGTCCAGTGGTGTCTGCTGCTCCTGCATACCTGTGATGGAACCAAAGTTTGACATTAACACAAACACAAGGAAACATTGTAAAGTGCAGTACAGAAGGACAGAAAGAGATGGCAAAAGATGGGGTCGGGGAGGGGCAGAATACAAGAAGGTTACTTACACAGTTTCATCATTCTTGAATTCCAACTCCCCATATGTGTCTTCAAAGTCCTCACCGCCACCCTTGGCTGTCCCTTCTACTGTCCTAAAGGGGACGATGACTGTACCCCGTGCACCTGATGTCCGCAGAACCTTGACTTCCATAACACCAATACTCTCACTGACATGAATAGTATCACATTCAAAAGTGAAGATGCCTGCATGGTCATCATCCAAGATGGTAACTGTGGCCACACAAGGGGAGGCTAGGACAGCCCGAGGCAAGGGAAGACTGTTGAATATTGCTGGAGGCATCCCCTCCTCCGGCTGCTCCTCCTCTATGCGGACATTGCTCAACCTTACAAAGAAGTGTTCATCCTCCTCAAAAATGTCATCATCAATAATGCCTACGGAGAACTCCTTCTGGGTCTCTCCTGGCTTCAGAACCACCGTGCCCTCTGTGAACTCATAATCAGCCCCTGCATTGGCAGAACCATCCTCTGTTTTGTAGTCCACATATATGGTCTTTGACATGTCTCCCCCTTTCCTCACCACTGTCAGGAGTACAGCCCCACAGTTCTCCAGGCACTGGTAAGAACACGGGTCAAAGAAGACCTTGGAAATAAAGTCCTCAGGCTCATCGGTATGCACCTCGCTCATGCTGGAGGCCTTCTTGGCTTGTTCTGCTGCATGTTTCTTCAGGATATTGCCTGCACCAGTCATCATACGGGTGGCTTGGATCCGGTAGAAGGCGCGGCTCTTCTGTTGGTGGGAAAGAGCATAGTAATTGGCCATCTCCACCAGCTGATCTAAGTCCTTCTCTGGGTGTTTTTGCTTCAAATCCTTGAGAATCCGGATCATCTCTCTGCGGGACTCATCCACTTCCTTCCCTTCCAGGGGCACCAGGTTCCCATCTAGAAAATGGGAATTCATCATTTTCCCATCCATCTCAATGCCCTTAGGGTGGTCACCCTCTGTCTCTATGATAATTCCTCGGTGTTTATCTGTGCGGTACTTTTTGTGCATGTATTTGTAGAAGAGCAGTCGTTTATCTGCCACCCAGGCCAGAAGGACACACACTGGAAAGAAGAAGAGGGTGAGGAGGCCCTCCCAAACCTGGACCACACCAGGGGAGAAGACTGCCAGAATCATATAGAGCCAGATGTAGGCAAAGATACTCCAAGCAGCAGTGATGAAGAAGACTCGTAGGTGCTTGATCTTGCGAGTCTCTCCATCTGGGATCACGTAGACACAGATGCCAATGATGATGAACATGTTGAAGGCTGCGCTCCCTACAATGGTAGAAGGTCCCAGATCACCAGCAATGAACCCATGACCACAAACCTCAATTAAAGAGAGGAGTATCTCAGGAGCAGAGGAACCCAGGGCCATAAGGGTCAGGTTGGAGACAGTTTCATTCCAGACCCGAATAGTGGTTGTGCTGGTTTCTCCATTGGGTTTTTTAATTGTCACCTCTCTCTCTTGAGAGGTGATGACTTCAATAGATGCCATGAAGCGGTCAGCAATGATGGACACCCCCAGGAACATGTATATCAGGGCCACAAAATAGACAATGACCCTGGCAATCTTGTCCCCAAGGGAAGGGTTCTCCGGGTACCAGATTGGCAGGATGACACCCTCCTTGCAGTCCGATGACCCTGAACAGGACTCATTGTTCTGCTCTGTGCTTGGTACATCCCCTGAGCCACCAGCCTCTGCTCGAAGACCATTCAGGAAGAGTACAAAGGTAACCAGGCCAAAATGGAGGAAGGCAGAGGTGAGAGGCTGCAACCTTAACCACGCCATACACGAGACTTAGCCACTGGCTTCTATTGCAGCACCAATCGTCCTCCTGATAGGCCAGAGACCTAGAAAAGATCAGAGAGGCAGGAAAAGGCATGAGGAAAAAAGGGACAGCAAACGGCAGTTTCCCACCAATACAACTGATGCTTCACCTCCAGTGACATATTGCACTAACATATGGGGCAGTCTCTCACTTGGAAAAATAGATGTCAATGGGAGGCACAAATAACTGCTCTGTCCTCCAAACCATCTGGTGGAGACTCCGTTCAAAAATGGTTTGAAATAGCTGGGAATACTGGGGATGGAAATGCAGCAATATCCTTCAAGTCCTGTCTCCCAAACCTCTATTACCTGTGAGAGTTATCAAGAAGCAATTTAAAATAGGCAATGTATAACCTGAATCTTCATCCCCATCTATACTGTTTCTGGGGTGTTCGGACTTCCTTACCCTGCTGTCATTATACTCAAGAATCTTGGATAACATAGGTTTGCAAGAGTATATTGAATTGAATTTTCATGGACTAGTCCCCGAAAAATTGAAAACCTTGCTCTGCGTATAATTGAACTCCCTTGGAAAGAAACTTCCTCGCGGAATGCAAGACTTCTGGAGGCAAGCTATAATTCTGAGATAGCTTGGGAAATCAAAAGAGTTGATTCATAGTGAATGCCACCCACCCATAGCCAAACAGAGGCCCTGTAAGATGTGCCCAAGACCAAGTTCACAGCAGCTCTGAGCCCTCCAGTAAAACCTGCTTATGAGCAGTTTAAGCAGGCAGTAACAGGAAGATGACCATCTGCCAGCCCAAATTTCAAACCCAAACATGAAAAGGAACAAGTGGTAAAAATCATTATTAATAAAACATGCAAATGTCTCTCAGATAAGTTTTGTTAAACTGGAGACAAGATTTTTGGGGTGATATGCAGCCTCATCTACTGGCCTCAAACCACTAAAAGGTGAGCTTGAGCTCAGAAGAATGGGAAGAAATGCAATTGAAACTATTACATACTCATCTTACCACTCACTGCCTCATTTGGGTGGAATGAGAATGAAAATAACCATGCAATAGCTAAAAAAGGAGGGGGGATCTTTCTCCCTCTGCTACAACTGTGTAGGGTACCCTTGGTAACAAAGGAAAGCCGATTTGTATTTGTACAGCACCTTAAAGACTCAAAGTCTTCATCCCCCATATATGCTCCTTTTTCTCCTGTTTCCCAGCTCAGAAAATAGCATTTTCAGCCACCCAGTTACTCATGCTAGAAAGCAGGTGTTAATCTGCAAGGCTTCATCTCTTTTCTCTCCCTTATCTAATCACTAAATCCTCTCAACTCTTCCTCCATTTCTACCACCATCATCCCAGCCCAGGCCACCATCACTCCTTACCTCATGAATCTACTTCAGTAGCCTCCTAATGGAGCTCACCACTCCAACACTTGCTAGTTCTCGATTCCACTTTCCTCATATAGCCACTGTAATCTTTTTTTAAAAACAAACAAACAAACAAACAGACTTAAGCAAATCACTCCCCTATTTGAAGTGCTTTAGTAGTCTTTTCTTGCTCTTGATATAAAGATCAGGTTCTTATGCATGACCTTCAAAGCCTTGCATGCACTCATTCCTTCCCACTCATCCCCCTTCATCCCGTCACTCTCTCCCTTATTACATTTCAACAACAATGGCCTTCATTTCACTCCTGGATTATACCAAGTGACTGTCCACCCCAGGACCTTTGTACATGCCATTATTCTCATTCATCTTTGAAATGAGGGTTTCTTCTTTGCACTCCCCACCCTTAATAATGCTTTAGATCTCATCCATTAAACAGTGAATGACATAAGAGCAAAGACCGTCTCTTCTGTTTATCATGGTATCCTGAGTGGTTAGTAGGTTCTCAGTAACTGTATGTTTTCGGAATGAATAAATGTAGTCACCAAGGAAGCTTCCTCAGACATCAGCCTTCTTTATTTTTTATCTGAATTATAGCCATTTGCTTTGCAAATACATATACATTTCATAGACAAATCCTGACTGGATTTTAGAGGTTATATGGGACCTCTTTAAATTCCCAAAGACTGTTCTCAAAGAGAAATTCTCTTTGGGACACAAAACATCAGGGTGTATATTGTCCCCATGAAGACCTCCCTCCCAAAGGGCTGAGGGTTAACTTGGTTTAATCCCTAGAGTGGCAGCCTAGTGCTGAAGCCCACATTCCCCATTAGTCTAGGTGCTGGGGGCATCTCAACAGGTGCTGGGGGCCTCTGCCTTTGTCCTCACTCAGAGGAGAAGAGGTTATGAGGATGACTGTGGAGGAATAGAGTGGTTGAAGGTGTTCAGCATCCATCTTCAAAGCTTAAGAAAGCTCTTGTCATCAATGATGTGCACAGAGGCTTTCATTCAGAGGTTTGACACTCACCCACCCCAGAGAAATGTGGAGAGAAAAGGATCTTGGCTCCTCACTTTGACCTCTGAAAACCCTGACACTCTGTGGATTCCAATGAGCCCCATGCAGTGACAACAGATGGTAGGCACAGCTGAGCAGCTCTTTTATCAAGTGCCAACCCAATGACAGGGGGCGGCTGCTGTGAGAGCCAACCAATCCCAAGAGGATGAGTATCCATAGGGGAGGGAAGAGAGCTGGTCTTCCAGAGTAAAAGGACATGGAACATTGGGATGGTAGAATCATCTTGTTGAACAGGGGACTTGGAGTCCTATTTACCTTATGGACCAGGAGAATTAAGGAGGGTGACAGTCTTTGTTCTCCTTTGGCCCTGTAGACACTCTGTGGCAACAGGATTTTTGGGGAAAGTGCTATCATATGATCAGAATCAGAGGCCAGTTTAAAAAGACTATTCCATGAGAAAATAAATGAACTGAAGGAAAAGATTAAGGAAAACAAGGCAAGGCTAGGTGCCGTGGCTCACACCTGTAATCTCAGCACTTTGGGAGGTTGAGGCAGGTGGATCTCTTAAGGTCAGGAGTTCGAGGTCAGCCTGATCAACATGGTGAAACCCCGTCTTTACTAAAAATACAAAATTAGCTGGGCGTGGTGGTGCACGCCTGTAATCCCAGCTACTTGGGAGGCTGAGGCAAGAGGATGGCTTGAACTCGGGAGGCGGAGGTTGCAGTGAGCCAAGATCACACCATTGCACTCCAGCTCGGGTAACAACAGTGAAACTCCATCTCAAAACCAAAAAAGAAAAAGAAAAGAAGGCAAGGAGGTGAGATGGCTAGTAAATGCATGCAACAAGTTTTTGAAATTGAAGGTGGAAAATGCCCTGTGAATGCCCAGTTCCTTTCTGCAGCCCTGCTAGGAAATGGTTTCTGGCTGAGATGTTAGAGAAAGCAGGAAAATCTCTAATGACCAAGCCAGTGGTCATTTTTTATGCAATTGCCCCTGGCCCAGACACCAATTGAGATAGATTCCAACATCCTGGGGGTCCAGCTCAACCCTTTAGAGACCCAGATGATCTTCGGTGGTTCCAGAAGGCTATTAACCCCGAGGCATACTCAGGGATATGACTCAACTTGAGACCCTTCCACCCCCAGGACCACCCCAAATCATAAAGACATTAATAAGAGTAATTAGCATCTACAAGTGTTTATTGTGTGCATAATGCTGAGTGCTTTCTCATTTAATTTTCATAGCAACCCTATGAGGGTAGTAATATTTTTATACCTATTTTATATTTTGGGAAACTGAGTCTTAGCAAAGTCATTTATTTGAAGTACAAATGAAATAGAACTAGAACTCACAGACAGATGACATAAAGTATGGCTTTAACCATCTCATTCTACTAAGCTGTACCACTTTGTTGTAGGACATCCACGGCCTCCAATCAGTTTCCAGTCTGATGTGGACTTAGAAGTAAGATGACTGTCCCACACCTGTTCACAGGAGAAACTTGCCATTTCAATGCCTAGTTCCCAGGCTTACTGGGGTTGTTCTGGCTGCCTGCTGCAGCCTCCCAACAAATATTCTCCTTCCCATCAGTTCAGTTTGACAAACATTGACAAAAGTCTGTGATCTGCTAGACCTGGTATTAGACGCTGGTGGATTAAATAAAAAAAAAAAAAAGAGACACCGCATTTGCCCTCAAAGGTACAATCTAGCAGAGGTATACAGATGTATAAATAGACACGTTTTATTGTAAAAAGAGGAGGTAGGGCAGAATGCTATGGGAATGTGAAGAGGGCACTGAGCCAGCCTGGGGATTCAGGGAGGCGTTCTGAAGGAGGTGATCCCTGAAATGAGACTTCAAGCATGAGTGAGCTTTAGTCAAAAAAAAAAAAAAAAAAGAAACTGGGAAGGGCCTTCGAGTAAAAAAGAACAGCCCAGGCAAAGGCAAAGACATGGAAACATGATGGAAAAGGCTGCTGTGGGCATGGGATTACAAGACATGCAGCGTGAGGCAGGAGGCCCAGTAGATGAGGCTAGACAGTAGGGAAAACTTCACTCATGGCAAGCTTTAGATGCCGGGCAGAGAAGACGAGGTTTTATTCTAAGGGCAAAGAAAAGCCAATGATAGGGTTGTAAAGCAAAGAATGACATGGTATGATTTGTCTTTCAGAAATACCAATTTCACCTAAGGGCTTAGGACAGCAGTAAAGGGGCAAGACAGGAGCAGGAAGATCAGACAGAACTCTACTGCAAACTGAACAGATACAGACAAGCACGGTGGGCCTGGGTAGATTCTGCTCATGATGACCGTCTGTCCTCATGTCACATTCCCCTCTCTCAGCCAGACTGATGCCCTGGCTCAGCCCCCAGCCTCTCATCTCTTTCCCAGATCATCTTCCTAACGCCCCTGAGGCCATCTGCAAGGTGTCTGTGTCCTCAGCAGTGGCTCCTGACATCTTTTAATATCACTGGCAAATTTAATTAAAGTCACCGCTCCTCCGCTCTTCCAGATCATTAATAAAACAGTGCCACCAGGACAGACTGAGCAAATTATCCCTCCTGCTATGCCCTCCACTTTCTCCAATGGGAACACTGCTCCGGGCATGTCACCAGCCTGGGTAGAGTTGTACCTCTCTGCTTCTAAATCTGGGCCCCTGCACAGGCGTCATAGCCAATTTACATTAAAGTTTTAGGTCCAGCCAGGCTGCACTGGCTCTGATGTGTCAACCGAGTCCAAGCACACTGCCTATTCTCCTGCACTTCCTCTGCCTCCAGTGGGCGGAAGTCAGTGCAGTCCTGTCCTCGGCAATACTCCTCGAGAGCCACAGGAAAGAAGTTTCTGACTCTCTCAAGAGTAGGAAAGATGTGACCTCTGCTGCTTAGGTAGCTTGATTGCCACAACTGGAACTTGTATCCAAGGAGGAAAATATAATGATATTAAATGTTTTTCTTGCATTATTAATGTTTTGAATCTTCACAGTGAAGGAGGTGATATTATCACCACACCTGTATTAGAGATGGCAAATTGCAACTCGTAGAGGTTAGGGAATTTGCCCAAGACCCCAGTTAGTAAACAGAAAGGTAAGCATTTGAGTTCTGGCAGTCTACCTCCAGGACACAGGGTGTTACCACTGTGCTTGGCACATACCCTAGGTTTGAGGGCCCCTTTGAGCAAAGGCTTAAGGAGGGCAGGCTGAGTCTTTCTAGATGTAGAAGCCCCCAACAAGGTTGGAAGCTCTACATACAGGCAGAGTGGATCCATGGTAAAGCCCTGGATTTGAAAATGGACAAGAACTTCCTTTCCAGCCTTGCTCAATGAGGTGTGAGACCTTGGGAAGTCAGTGACTGTCAGGGCAGCAGCTTCCTCATCCATAAAATGCAGGTTTGGCTAGATGATCGCTATAGTTCCTTCCGGGTTAGATGATCACTATAGTTCCTTCCAGTCAAACATGCTTTGATGATAGGAAAGGAAAGAAGTGAAGGGACACATTTATTTTAGGTGGGCCCAGAGCCACGTGAAAACCAGGTGTGGAATTTAGACTCCCAGAGAGAGACCTCAGAGGATAAAAGAATAAGCTAGGAGGGGGTGGTAGGAAGCGGGCACCAGGGAAAAGTCAAGGAGAGCCTACATTCTGGATTTACCAAAATCTCCTTGGACCAAATCCATTTTTTTTTCCCATTAAGGCCAGACGCTGTGCTAACAATTGCAGGTACAGCCATAAACCACTTCTCCAACCTCTGAGAGTTTATTTTCTGATGAGGGGTGGAGATAAACAAGCAATTATTCTAATAATTGATTACAACTATGTCTTGAAAAGTAATATGATTTTCTTCTGCTGCTCTAAGCGCTCAGGTTGGTGGCTCTACAGCTGCCTCAACCTGTGTGGGCAGTGGCTGCAGTGCAGCAGGGCTTTTAATGTAGAGAATGTTGCAGTCATATGTGAGATAATATTATACTGTTCTTGCTTCTCTGATCTCATGCAATTGTCATATTTTGCCTTCTCTGAAGTCTCTCAGACCTTTAATGACTTCCGAACCATCTGACAGTTTCATGTAACCCTGCTGACATTCTCCCAAGTACTACTACACAAGAAGAGAAAAGAAAGCTTCCTAGACAGACCAGGGCATCAGCAGGCCTCCATCTCCTCATGCTTTATATGGACAAAGGACTTTTAAAAAGTGATGACAGCAATGATCATATATATTTATCAGGCGGCTACTCCATAGCCTCACTGCTCTAGGCACTTTTATATCTGTTATTTAATACCTCACAACCCCACCATGAGACATGTCTTGTTATCTGTTTTAGAAAGGGGAGACAGGGGCCTCAAAGATTCATAATTTACCCAAGGTCCACTAGCTGACCAGGTAGCAAAGAGGGGCTATGAAACTTGGTATGTCAAATGCTAAAGTCTGCTTTTGAGCTCCAGGGGATGAAAGGGATGGTGGAAGAGTAGGCTAGGAATCAAGATCCCTTAGGTCAAGAACTTCGGGCTCCAGAAAGTTTTGTGTCTTCTGGGAAGCCTTCCCTGAAAATGTGTCTTCCTCTAATTATAAAGTGAGTCATTTATTCTCTTGGGTTCTTCTAACACTTTGGTCACCCATGAAGCACTTATCACACTGTACTGGGCGTATCTGTTTACCTATCCATCTTCCACACTCTTCTGGAAGCCCTATGAAAAATTTCAACTCAATATAGGGAAGCTTTTTTTTTGAGGAGTCTCACTCTGTCGGCCAGGCTGGAGTGTAGTGGCACAATCTTGGCTCACTGCAACCTCTGCATCCCAGGATCAAGTGATTCTCCTGCCTCAGCCTCCCAAGTAGTTGGGATGACAGGTGTGCACCACCACACCCGGCTAATTTTTGTATTTTTAGTAGAGGCATGGTTTTACCATGTTGGCCAAGCTGGTCTCGAACTCCTGACCTCAAGTGATCCGCCCACCTCAGCCTCCCAAAGGGGAAGCTTTTTTGTTTGTCACAATGAATCGTCACACTCTGTGAAACTCTACTGATAGGACGAAGAGGTTGAACTTGATCTCTGATACCCTCTCTGCCTCTAAAATTCTATGATTCAAAGATGACTGAAATGTGCTAGACTTGTGTAAACCAGAGGACTTTGCCCTCTGCAAATCCTTGACAGATCTGGGGAGTTACAAACACTGAGAGTGGGCCAGAAAGCCAGGAAGAGAGAGGGCTTAGCTCAGCTTAATTTAAGTTTTGTTTTTCCCATCGCTGGATCTACATCTGCATTTAAGTAATCCTCCAGTTGGAGACAGTGATGGAACCAGGATCATGTTCTAGAGATGGCTGTACATCTGAATAATCATGGAGTTCTAAAAAATACAGACATCTGGATCCTACTCCAGACCTAAGTTTTGAAATCTCTGGGAGAGGAGCCTAAATATTTATGTTTTTGAAAAGTTCCTTAGTTGATTTTAAGATACAGACAAGGTTGAAAATCCTGGGAGAGAAGAGAAGGAACCTCACCTGACTATGACATTTGCATCCCAGAAATTCCAGCCATTAGATACTTTCTTTGGACTGGGAGAAGGACTTATAGCAGATCATGTACAGACTCACAAATGGGTACCACAAGACATTTCTATGCTCTGGACAAACATCTCACCTTCTTGAAATCTCACTTCCTTTCATACCTTGCCAAGAATAGTCAGCATCAATTCTCTACCCACATAAGGAGATTTTCCCTTTGTCTTTCCCTAAACTTGCTACTTGGTTTATACTTGACTGATGAAATATAAAAGATCCATAATTCCCTTGTCTTTGTAGGAAAATGATGCTATTCATCCACTTTCAGCAAGTTGTATTTCTAATTATTTTTCCTTTCAGTGATAATAGCTTAGGTCTACTTCTTCACACTTCCTCATGGCCTCTTTGTTCATTCACTCGCTTACTCATTTATTCATTCATGCAGGCATGCATGCATTTGTATGAAACCCAGATTATGTGTCACAGGCTGACTTTCACTGAATTATGCTGAGAAGGTTAATTTGTTCCAAACTCATTTTTTTCCCACACACTCAAAAAAGTTAGAATATAAGTTCCAAGAGGGTAAAAATTTTTATCTGATATTTCTGTATCCCCAGTGCCTAAATCAGTGCCTGGCATATCATAGATGCTCAGTATATATTTATTGAATGAATGAGTACATCGAATGAATGTGCAAAAATAGAAGGGATAATATCCAGTGATTTCTCCCATCTTTGGCAGTGTTCAAATTGGAGGCTGGAGAACCATCTGTCAGGGATGCTGTGAGCACGGTTTTCTGAATCTGAGTAATATGAATAAAATATAATCCCTCTAGAGAAGTACACACTTCACTGGAAAACAGTGACAGAAAACCAAATAATTACAATGAAACAAGTACCAGATTTAGAAGCATGTGCAACGTGCCAAGAGATCACAAGAAAGGAAGGTATAGCACTGCTTGGGATCACTGGGGCCAGCTGCATGAACCAGCTAACATTAGATCTAGGATTTAATGAATGAACAGGAGTTAACTGGGTGGAAGCCAATGCATCTCAAACAAAGGCCATAGGAAGCCCATGCTACAGGGCATGGAGGCCTGAACAAGCAGTGTCTGTTTCCAGAAGGATGAGCAATATGGCTGAAAGACTTGGGAGAAGCTGTGGAGATAAGTGAGGAATCGCTGGTAAGAGGCCTTGTGTGCCTGGCCAAGGAATGTGGGCATTCTCTTGGAGGCAATAGGGAAACACTGAAGGTTTTTAGTCATAGAAGGGACAAGATCAATGTTTTTCTTTTGGATAGGCAGCCTAGAGTGATGACAGTGTGGGAACAGGATAGGTGAATGAAAGCAGAGCAAGACTGGAGGCAGGAAGACCAGTCCAGACTCTCCCAGGACTGGGGTGAGAGGCAATGGAGACCTGAACCAAGGCAGTGGGAGAAGGGCTGCTGGGGAAGGCTTGGATTTCAGAGGCACTGAAAGGAGAATCCATGTAAGTTGGAGACCAATGGAAACAGAAGATGATGGTGAAGAGGAATGAAGAGGCCTAGCAAGGACCACACCACATCAGGCCCCTTCCTGCACTGACCCTGCAAAGTTCATCCTGATCCTCAGATCTCCAGGCCCCAAGGAATGGAAGCTGAAGGAATCAACACGAAACCATCCAACTTAGATATCTTCTTAGCTTTAGGACTTCCTGTAACTGTGGGACGAATGGAACCACACCAAGGCCTTAGAGTGTTCCTCAGTCTAGTCAAGGGAATAACCATTTGTGGATTCAGTAGATGAGACTGTGATAAGTTCTGGAGATGCACTGATGAAGCAGGTCTGGTCACCCCTCTGGAGTGACACACAGAAAGGTATATGAGATCAGTATCCAAATGTGAGCAAAGGGTTTGGGGATTTATGAACACTGCCTAAAGATTGTGGAGTTAGACATCTCAGATGTGTTTCAAATGACCGCATAGTTTCACACAGGAAAAAATGAACCCATGGAACATATTGCTCCTAAGAAATAGTGCTAGCTAGAAAGATAAGAATTACTTGTAAAAGATCCAAAATATTAAGATTAACTTCAAGTTAATCTAGAGTAGCTACAAGAAAGCCTGATGCTGTTCATTGATTCATGAACGAAAGTATTTGTCGAGCACTGTGATGTGCCCATCACAGTTGTAGGTTCTTTGAAGATCATTTCTGCCTGGATGCATTCTCAAATTTATTGAGTGCCAAATACATGTCACGTTCCATTCTAGTTGCTGGAGATTTAATATTTAATATTACGTCTCTCACCTGGACTACTGCAACAGCTGCCAACCTTGTTCCACCCCTTATAATCTACGTTCCACAAAATAGCCAGAAAGTCTCTTTAAAATGTAAATCAGATAGATCATGCCATTCTTTGTATCCTCTCTCTTTCTGTGGCACCCCACCTCCTACTGACTTCTCGTCTAGCTTCTAACTCGCTGACCTTTCAAATCTCCTACCATTTTGTTTTGCTCCATCCATACTCCACTCCAATCTAGATGAAATACTTGGAAGTTTCTAGAACAGGCAAGCATGTGTCTTAGGACTTTTGCATCTACCGTTCTCTCTACTTGGAACAACCTTACCCTAAATATCCATAGAGGTCACTTTTAAGTTTCATTCAGGCAGTAGATACCCCTCTCTGAGAGACTTTCCCCCACCCGTCTTATCTAAAGGCAATCTTTCCCATCAGTACTCTCTTGTAACATCACTTTTCATTTTCTTTATACCCCATATGCACTTGATGAAATCATCCTTGTTTTTGTTTGCTTGTTTACTAGTTTATCATCGAATATATACTCCATAGTAGCAGGAATCTCGTCCCTTTTGTTCACCACAGTATTCCCAGTGCGTTGGCTAGTGCTGGCAGAGGGAGTACTCAGTAAGTATTTGTTGAATGGATGCAAAATGACTCTACAGGAGTTTTCATTAAGTGATTCTGGAAAGATGCATCTAGGAAGAGACTTCAAACTTCCTGGCAAGCCTTATGGTTAAAGCCAGTGACCTCAGAGTGCAGATAGTTTTGTTCATTCTCAAGAACCAGTGGGACCACATAATGTTTGGACAAAAATCACGAGTCTAATTCTAAACACAACCTCCTCTCCCAATCCTAGTCCTCTCATTGGCACCTCACTTTTCCTTCAGAGTATGGCATAATGATAATTGGCATTTATACTGCATCATTCATTCAATAAATATTAAGCATGCTATTTGCCAGGGGTTTACAAAGATCTTCTCACTCACAGGATCTTATTTAATCCTTCTTGTGAGGATGATCACACAGAAGAAGAAATTGGGGCTCAGTTTATTGCTGAGTGTTTCTATGCCAATAAATAATGGAGCCAGAACCAAACTTTGGTGCTCTGAATGCCAGATGTCTCCTTTCAGCAGGCTGAAGGAGTGTGTCATGTCGGGAAGGGCCAAGAGAAAGCATCCCCTGCAACTGAAAGGAAGTCAGGGCTGGAGTCAGAGGAGCAAGAAACCCAGGGCAGCCTCAGGTAGACATTGTTCCTGCCCTTCCCTGTTGCCAAGAGAGAACCACTTGGGCTCTATCTTTTGAGGTTACCCATGGGGGAGGCTGACATCTTCTGCCTTGTTGCAAAGCCATCAAGGGATGCTGGTGATCAGCCTCCTTTATGTACATAGTTCTCATACTATTCTCCAGAAGCCAGATGTATTTTAATGCCATTTAATTTATTTTAATTTTTTAAATGTTGAAATATGGAATTAAATCATATCATTGCCTGATTGAAGAACAAATAAAACCTGGCAAGCAGTCAAAGTCATCTCTCTGAGACAAGTCTGGGTAGTTCTCTTGTATAATCAACCCTAGGGATGCTCTGGGCCCTCCTATTACAAGGGGGTGCTAGGAGCAGATTCCTCAGACTCCCAGCAGATCTAGCTACTGTCTTCACAGATGTGCTCTCCCCTAATGATTTCCCCTTGAGGTTGATTCCTTTCTTAGTTTCTTTTCAGGGGCAAAAAGGCACTGGCTCAAGAGGATTCTTCCAGTCTCAGTGGGGAGGGAGTACAATTGCTGAGCAGAGTGGTTTTACTAGACTCTCAGCAGAATCTACATGGCTCTAAGCACATCTTTTCTGGGGGCTCTATGAAAGGCAGAAGTGCAGGAGTTGAGATAGGATGTCTGGAACATTTGGGAGCCTAGAGCACTACTAGTCATTCTGAGAATGCCCTAGAATACTGCAGTGGGAGCTGACTGGTGACTGCACATTGAGGAGTGCCAACCTGGGGCCCTTGGGGCACTCTAACCAATTTAGGGCAGCTTACAGGCTGGACAGCGGAGTTGACTGGCCAAGTTGATCTCTAGAGACTCAATGTGATAACAGATACACTAGAGGCTTCAAGTTACAGTTGGAAGTTTCTGAAATGAAAGATACTGTCAGCACTGAAAGTATTCTCAGCAGTAGACAATCTGTATGCTATGAAACAAGACTCACAGAATACAGAATTGTCAGGTCAGGGAAGAGCATAAAAGTCAACACATCCAACACAAATTCTTTTGATGGATAAGGAATCCAAGGCCCAGAGAGCAGAGGTGAGTCTCACCTGTGGTTGTCAGAAGTGATAAGAATTAGAACATAACCTTTTATCACCAATTCGTTGCCTCCTCTGTTACACCATTTTCCTGTTCCTGGTTTGAATTTTGACTCCACCATTGTCTTATTTTTGAAAATAGTATAGATCCCCTTTCTTGACCTTGTTTCACCTGCTTCATGGGTGAGGGAGTATATTCACTCCAGTTTTTCATTGAACACCTACTGTCTTTCAGGCATCATGTGACATAGAGTGGGAGACAGAAAAAGCACTTGCTCCGGGAGGGATGGTAAGCCACATGCAAAAAAAAAAAAAAAAAAAAATGCATTTCAGAAAGTGTAAAGGGCTAATGAAAAACAGATGTCACGTTATTAAAATTCACAGGAGGAAGGGACAGCTTCTCCATAAAGCCTTCCCATCAGGAAGAGGCATTTGAATTGAACACTGAAGAACAAGCAGAAGTCTTAGGGGAAGGTAAACTGTGAACAAATGCACAAAGGCAGAAAGGGCAAGGGAACTGTAAAAAGTGAGGCTAGATATGGAGTGGGGCACCAGCCCATACAGGGCCTTGAATACAAGGAACTGCAAAAAATGGAATGCCCTTCAAAGTTTTTTACGCAGAAAAATGATAAGTTTACAAGGGCATTTTAGGAGGTGAATCTTGTAACTGATTAAAATGAATTGAAAGAGGGAAAGGTTGAAGTTGGGAAGATGGCAGAAAGCTGTTTTTTACAGTATAATGATAGTAACTACTTCGCACAGCCATGATAAGGACTAAATGGGAAAATCAAGGTAAAGCACTTTGCAACAGAGTAGCTGACAGATGGTAAACACACACATATTATTATTATTTTTATACAAGAGGTGATAAAATCTGCACTTGAGTAGTGGTGTTTGAGATGAAGAAGAGGGGCACAGGCTTATAAAATACATCAAGCAATACTTGGGGAACCAGGGAGATGAGTTCAAAGATAAACTTTCAAGTCAGGGTGACTGGAAGTTTGTTGGTGCCATCAAGAGAAAGTGGGAAGTCAGGAGGAGAAGCTGCTAAGGACAAAGATGATGTCAGGTTAGTAAAAATTCAGGAGGAGTTAACAGGACATCTTGTTGGAGATATTTCCAGCCATGTGGAAATCAAGACAAGAAACAAGACATCCGGCTTGGAGAGCTAGAGTCACAGACTCTGGGAACTATCCACACTGCAGTGACAGCACAAACCATTCAGGGAGACTGCCAAGGGATAATGGAGAAAGGAAAAATTGGGAGAGAGGAGAGAATCTTGGAGTGGAAGTGGAAGAGGGGCCATGTAGAGGTAGTGAGACTTACAGAGCTCTGTGTGAAAGAAGTCAAAAGAGGAAAGACTTAAGGAGCTAATTGTCAATATTATCTGATGCAGGGAGGGAGAGAGACAGAGAAAGAAAGAGGGAGGACAGCAGGCAGCTATTTGGAATAAGTCATTATATTTTGGGGAATGAGAAGTCTTTGGTGGATGAGCGTTGGGGAGAAGGTGGAGAAAAGTGGCAAGTGAGTGGATGAATGATGAGAAAATAGGGACAAATGATCAAAATTTCAAGAGTTTGTTGAAGGCATGACGGGGAAAGAGTATAATGGGGAAAAGGAATTAGAGAAGTGATACTCTTTTTAAGACAGGGTTTGTGGAGGGAGAGGATTCTGTGTTGAAGGAGAAAGACACTTCAGATAAGAGGTGGAACTGGGGCAGTTTGCCAAAGTAGGGCAAGGGTGAGCTCTCGGGCACTGCAGGAAATGAAGCATTTTGTTTTTCTTTGTTTGTTTGTTTTTTACTCTAAGATTAGTGACAGGGAAGGATGAGGAACCCAGTGGATAAATCAGGGTGCAAAGGAAGAATGCTGACCAAGCTCACACTGTTTGGTTTCATTCTTTTGGACTTTGAGGTCCTCTCCTGTTGAGTGATTTGGAAATTATCACATGGAAGCCATGGCAGGAGCACAGCTTCTGGTCCCACTTCCAGATCTAGTCCCGACATGACCCAGCATTCCTGAACACAACTAGGAAAGCCCTATTTGTCATTCCAAATATCGAGGCAGTAAATGCTATTTGGTCTGTTCCAAATGATATATAGATGAAACAGAGCTGTTTTCTTCTTACTAGATGTGATTCTGTATGCCATATCCAAGTACCCTGGATTCTAGAATTAGCTTTTATTCACTCACGATATTATTTTTAAATACCCATGTACATACACATGTGAGTCTCCTACCTAGATGTCTTGCTCTATAGTCTCCATGGACCTAAATTCTTACCCTTCCAGGCTCCTTCTTCAGGCCTGTCTCAGCCTTCACAGATCTCTCCATCTCAAATCTTTGAGAGTTTGCTTTGCTCTGCAGTTCAGTTGGTCAGGAAATATATCTTACACTCTGTGGAGCCCTTTCTCTTTACCCCTAAGGCATCTGCCCTGTGTTGAGTTTAGAGGGCCCATTCAAAACACTAATGAACAACCAAACATAAACCAATCTCATTAGAGAAAATTAGTGAAACGCTTTCCTAGAAGGGTATCTCTGGTTTGTGTGGAGTCCTAATTAGGGAAAAGAGGTCAGGCTGGCAGGACCAGGGGAAAGCAAAAAGAGAAAGCAGATAAGCTGTAAGTCTGCCTTTTTTCATGGTCCAGGACACATAGCCCTTCTGTGCAAATAACTCACAATCTTCCTGTACCCAGCTATCACCAGACCATCGGCTGATAGAAAAGTGCAAGTTAACTCACTGCAACCTTGGCATTATCAGTACTGCACATAGCTCTCTCCAGCACAAGCCCCATCCTATAAGTCCCCAGCAAGCCTTTGTCTCCTTGCAGTCAGCTCTTTCGTTTCTTGCTGACCTGCCTGTTGCTTCCTTGCAATCTATCTTCATACTTTCTCTAATAAATCTGACTTTTATTTTTTAACCTACAACTGTCTTGGTAAATTCTTTTTACCTCCCATGTGACACTGCCCCAAGTGGTCGCTACCCGTGACAGTCTGTACATTGAAACAGAAAGAGGAAACCCCTGCCCTCACCTTCATAGGCTGCCAGGACCATACACCTGGGTTTCTATACAGTTCCCCTTTACCTCCCTCTCTCTCCTACGTTCCAGTTTCAGTACACTATCTAAAATGCAATTCTGACCTTTCAAATCAGTAGTCAACATTTTCCTAACCCTGCATTGGAAACTCAGTGGAAATTCTTAGCATGGAGTACAAGCCCTTCAAGGTTTGACCCCTATGCCTTCTCCAGACTTAACTCCCCTGCATTTTAATCTCTGTCTTCAGTCATTTGGAAGAGCTCTTATCTATGTTAGGTCTTTACATACTAATCCCTTCACTCATAACACTTTCTCCCTCCACTTTCCTCTCCTCTTTTCTTCCTCTCCTCTTTTCTTTCACCAAAGCTAACTCCTACCCATCCTCCCTTTCTGGGTTTAGCTGTCCCTACAAGTCCTCATTAAGCCCCTAGGAAGAGGTGCTCCTCCTATATGCTTCCATTATCATGGGGTTTACCCTCTACTGGGAGAAATCACTTTATACAGTAATTGTCCATTCACTAGCTGGTCACCCTTGCTGGAATGTGTGTTTATGAGGAAAGAGGCCATTCTATTTTATTTGCCTCTCTACTTAGCACATGCCTGGCAGAGTAGGTGGCTGTTGAATATTTATTGAATAAATGGCTAGCTGAGTGAATAAACGAATGCTTTTTCTTTTGGAGTCCAGTGTTTTTCTGAGCCTCATCACATATTTGAATCTCTTAGGCAAAGCAACCAAGCTTAAGTGAAGGGGGTTATTCCTTTTTTTAAATTATTTTTTTGGGATAGATTCTCGCTCTGTCACTCAGGCTAGAGTGTAGTGGCACGATCTCGGCTCACTGCAACCTCCGCCTCCTGGGTTTAAGCAATTCTCCTGCTTCAGCCTCCCGAGTAACTGGGATTACAGGTGCCTGCCACCATGCCCAGGTGATTTTTGTATTTTTAGTAGAGACAGGGTTTCACCATGTTGGCCAGGCTGGTCTTGAACTCCTGAACTAGTGATCCACCTGCCTCGGCCTCCCTAAGTGCTGGGATTACAGGCGTGAGCCACCGCGCCTGGCCTATTCCTTTCTTTTTATCTAATCTCAATAGTTTGAAAAGAAATCCAGATGTGTGATACATTTCCCAAATCCTGATCATGGGCAATGACTGAAGCATGAAGGCTGGGGAACATGCCCACTAACAGTGCCCATAAACAATACCAACAACTGTGCCCAGAGAATGCAAAAGGAACCACCCTGCACAGGCACAGGGCAGGGCTGGGGGAAGAGGACAACCTATCAACTTTAGGGTCCCATCCCTTGGAGGAGCACAGGGCATGGGAATAGTTTTAACAGGGTCAGTTCAGTAACCATATTCTCCCTTCTCCCACCAGGACGCTGTAGGTGGCAGTGTAAAGGAGAGCTCAGAAGAGCAGGAACAGAGAAGGAAAGAATGTAATTGTTCCTCTAATACCACTCACTCAACCAACGTTTACTGGGTACCTATCCTATGCCAGGCACAGTGCTAGGCCTTGGGGACACAGTTTCCTCCCTTTGTGGAGTCTATTGTCTAGAGGTGTGCCTGGCATTACTTAATCACATACATAAATTTAATGTGCATCTTTAATATACTTCAAAAATATGACTTCAGATTATGAGTGTTTATGAGGAAAGGGTCCATTCTATTTCATTTGCCTCTGGACTTAGCACATGCCTGACAGAGTAGGTGGCTGTTGAACACTTATTGAATAAATGGCCAACTGAATGAATAAACAAATACTTTTCTTTTGGAATCCAATGGACTCCATGGCCAAATATGGCTTGGCTGTGTCCCCATCCAAATCTCATCTTGAATTGTAGTTCCTATAACCCCTACGTGTCTTGGGAGGAAGCCAGGGAGGTAATTGAATCATGGGGGCAGTTACCCCCATGCGGCTGTTCTTATGATAGTGAGTTCTCACAAGATCTGATGGTTTAACAAGGGGCTTTTCCCCCTTTCTTCGGCACTTCTCTTTGCTGCCACCGTGTGAAGAAGGACATGTTTTCTTCGCCTTCCACCATGATTGTAAATTTCCTGAGGCCTCCCCAGCCCTGTGGAACTGTGAGTCCATTAAACCTCTTTCCTTTGTAAAGTACTTGGGTATGTCTTTATTACCAGTGTGAGAACGGACTAATACAGATGTATAATAAGCAGGGATCTGGCCTAGTCAGGGAGGATATGAAAGGCTTCCTTGAGGAAGTAACTAGTGAGCTGAGAGCGAAGCTTGAGTAGGAGTACTTTAGGAGTATGTTGGGAGAAAAATAAAGGATTCCAAGTGGAGGAAACTGCATGAATGGCCTTCCCTTCTCCATCAAGTTAAAGAAAGAACCACTTCAACCAAGTTCAGTTCTATAGGCCTTATCTGCTTCTTCTCAACCCAGTATCTACATTTTATTTAAAGAAAAAGGAGGCTACAAAGTGGACTTGTATGAGGGGACTGCTGCTGGGCATTGTAAATTGCAGTGAGGGGCTGGGGGATCAGTCAACATCTAGTTACCCTAAGTTCTGACCATCAGCCATTCTCCTTTGGAGACCTGCAATGCATGAAGGGGCAGGTTCCTCTCAAACTTGAATCCAGCCAGTGAGGCCAGCAAAAAGAAGCCCCGGCAGGAGGCCAAGAGCCCAAAAAGGGTGAACTGATCCCCCTATTTCAGGAAGAGCATGGCGCAGCAGCTATATTTGAAAATCGAGGTAAACAAGAGCTCAGCTCAAGTGGATGGGGCACGACAGCTGTGGAAGATTAATCACACGCCGCTGCAAGTCACCGGGTCGCCAGGGGCCGAGGAGGCTTCCCTTTTGGTGCCCCACCAGAAGGCCGGATGTGTTCCTATCACGTACCCACATTCCACCCTCCTCAACTCCCTCCTCCCCCCACCCCCTTCGGGTGTTTCTTGACCACCCAGGAGCTTGGCGGCGCCTGCTGCAGTCTGCGTTTCTGATAAATTGAAACCAATTTCAATTCTTCTGCCCGGGAGACCTAACCGCCGAATGCGTTCAGAGGTTTGTTTATTAATCGCCAGGAAAGGAGAGAGAGAAGAGAGAGAAAGGGGAAAGGAGGAGAGAAGAGAAGAGAAGGGTGCGGGTGGGGGCGAGGAGAGAGAGAGAGAAACAAGCTGCAATGAGCAGGTAAATTTATGGTACTGCATTAAAGGCATTTCTTCTATTTAACCCCACCCCGCAACCACCACCACTACCACACGGTTAAACATAAAACACAATGAATTAAGACGAAAAACTGCTTTTTCCCCCGGAGCAAATTGCTTTCATCATCTCTCCCAGTGGCTCGGGTCCTCTGGGCAGGTCAGCCAGGGCCTGCAGGAGCAGCAGCGCTAGGCTCTGAATGAGGGCTTTGGCTGTGTGTGTGTGTGTGTGTGTGTGTGTGAGAGAGAGAGAGAGCGCGCGTGTGTGTGTGTGCGCGCGCGTGTGTGTTGGGGGATCAGGGGAGGGTTAGTTATATATTTCGAGTCTTTCCACCGAGCCCCAGACCACGCAGACCACCAGGGGCTGGAGAGTGCAGGACTTGAGAAACCCTCCTTCTTCCCCGCCCCCTTGGCCCCAGCGGTCGGTGCGCTGGGGCTGCAGCTCCCGACCCGCCGCGGTGGAGTCCCGAGATTGGGGTGAGCGCGTGCGTGCGTATGTGCACGCGGGCGCGTGCGGAGTGGATAACCAGCTTCCCTGCTAGCCCCCAAACCCGGCGGACACTCACAGCACCAGAAGCACAACACGCCCTGGCCCAGGCGGCACACATATGCCCACATGCATCCAGCACACAACACAGCAGTCAGTCTCCCCAAACAGCACCCGCTACCAACCCAACATGCTCACGATCCAACTGTACTCGTTTGCCCAGGCATCTATCTCTCTCTGCCCCTCCCCACCCGGCGGCACCCTCCCGTAGACACCCACTCTGCCAGATCTGCCCCCCCCAACACCGCATACACAATGTACACTTTTGGGCACCCTCCCCCCACTTCTCTTGGCACTAAATCCACAGGAAGGGGGTTCATATGAATGATCTTGAGAAATAACTTAACCCCGTTATTCACAATCAGGGATCCTCTTAGGGGCATCCCAAACCCCCCAACCTCTACCTCCCATGGTTCGGCTGCCCGCTAAGGGGGAAGAGCAGGAGGCTCACCCCATTACTCACCGTTTCCTCTCGGCCTCCCGAGCGGAGTGGGCAAGTGAGGGGGGTGAGGAAGGTACGCGGTGCCCCTGCCACCGGGCGCCTCACCGGCCGCAGCGGCTCATCGCCCCCGCGGGCTGCCCGCCGGCCGCAGCCGCGTCCGGGGCATGTCAGTCCGCCGCTGCCCGCCCGCCGGGGTTCGTGGGCTCGCAGCTGTCAAGGAGCTGCCGGGCAGCGCATCTGGAGCGCGGGGTCTAGGCGGGCGGGTGTCTGGGGCCAGGGCGAGGGGCCCCGGGAGGGGTCCTTCCGCGCGGATTTCAGAAAGAGGGAAACCCCTACCCAGAGCGGGGGCTGGAATCTACGCCCGGGAGAGGCCCGGAGTCCCGGCCGCGGGCGGCGGGGGATTCCTGCCGGGAGGGGCAGGAAGGGGAGCAGCCCGGCGCGCCCTGGCGGCTCCGAGGGACCCGGGCTCGGGCTTGCGGTCGCGTCGCCTGGGCTTTCCCGGGGCTGGGAGCGCGCCGGCTCTCCGCCTTGCACGCTGTCACCGCGGGAGACGTCTCGGCCTCGCCGAGCGCAGAGGGGACGCGCGGAGAGGCTGGTTTCTGGGCGAGCGGAGAGCTTTGCCCATTAAGCTGCCGCAAGAAGCCAAATCAAAAAGCCAATCTCCAAGCCTCCAAACGGAACGTCACCCTATCAGCTGGGAGAGAGCGCCGCACCGAATGACAAGCCGTGCATATTTATGTTCACGCGCCGAGGGGAGACTCTCAGAACGCTCCTCTACCGGCAACGAGGAAGTCGAGCCCGCATCCCGCAACCCTTATCCAGAGCCCCCGAGGGCCGAATTCAGATCGACCCCCTGCCCAGCGTCCACCCACCCCAGTCGTTGGAGCCTGGTGCCCGCGCCTCCCGGCCGGCAGCACATCAAAACGGCGGCGCGTCCTGACCTGGATTCCGCCGAGTTGGGAGCTCCAGGCAGCAGGCGGGCGCGCGGCACCGGCTTTCCCCTTGTCCTCGGGAGACGGTGCCTGCAATTCCGAAATTAAGTCTCCACCAAACACATCTGTGGTTTTTAAATATAGCAGGGAACTATTACCCAGGCAGGGTCCACCCAGGCCTAGGGGAGGAGTTGAGGGGGATGGAGGTTGGCAGTAGAGGGAAAAGAAAACTCCTTTTTTCCCCCTCTTTTTTCTTCTCGTCGTGGTGCACAACCCAGCCTGTCATTTTCTCAACCCAAGTCAAACAACAGCTTGTGAGAGACGCTTGGGTGAGCTCTGGTATGTTGGCTTTTCGGGTTTTTAAAGCTAAAAATAAGAGGGGGCTGCCTCCCAAATTGCTGCTTACTCTGGGCCTGGAGGCTGGAAGAGAGCTGGTCCTTTGATGCAGCAGCGGGACTAGGGCTTGGGGCTTGGCTCAGGCGAAGTGTACACACGTAGCCTTAAATCAGATGCCTGTAATTTCTGCTATATTTGTCAGGCTTGGTCCTAGAGGCATGCGGGGTGGGCAAGCCACTCCTAAGAATGGGGTTTCAAGCCCTTAGCTTATCGGTGGCATTAGGCAAATCTAAAATGAGCCTCGTGGCTGGCCCTTTGTAGCCACGCCAGTGCAGAAAAGTCAGAATGTAAGGGCAGGAAGTTGTTCTCTCAGGCCTCTCTGCTGCCTGAAGCTAAGTGTGAGGGACCGACAAATGATAATAATACTTACCAAATATCAGCATCTTTTAAGGGCCAGGAGTGGTGCTAGTGAATTTGATTGTATTATCTCACGCCATCCTACTAAGACTCTGTGAGCTAGGTACAATTACCAACTCCATTTTTCTGTTGAGGAAATTGAGCCTTAGGTTAAATAACCATCCCAAGGCCATGTGCAGCAGAACCAAGGGTTGAAATAAAATGCAACCAACTGGAGTTGTGCGAGTTGTGCTGACACCTCAACAGTGTGTGTGACTCCTGAGATCCCTGGCTCCCCTGCCCAGCTGCTCTGGAGCAAGGCTTGGTTCAAAGAGATTAAGTGGGGTATAGAGACTAGGGAATCTCTAAGCCTGAGATGGCAGGAGATTTTTGCTGGTCCTTTGACTCAATGTTCCTTTAGCAAGCTGTGTGGTGGTTTCTGGCCTGAGTCCCGAGTCATAGTCCTGGATGTGCTCAGTAGGAGAACCTTTATGGGTCTTGAATTTCATTTAAAGTTAGGGCTGGGACTGACTTTGAAAGTTTTCAATAGCTTCTAAAGCTGTGGGATCTCGGGATATGTCAATTACTGGGACTTACCTTGTGTCTGTTCCCATGGAGAGTCACAATGCTGAGTCTACACAATGAGAGTCTACAGTAGAGACAAAGAGATGGCTAGTGGGCATATAAATTGATACAGTTTTTAGGGAGGGCAATTTTGAAAGATACATCAAATTCCTTAAAAATGTGAATGCCTGTGACCCAGTAATTTTACTGGAAGAAAATTATTCTATGGCAATCATTAAGGATATGCTCAAATATTTAGTTACAAGGATATTCATGGTAGTGTTTATAAGAGTGAAAAATTGGAAACTGGAAACATCTTTTTGTTGTTGTTGTTGTTGTTGTTGAGATGGAGTCTTGCTCTGTTGCCCAGGCTGGAGCGCAAGGGTAGGATCTCAGCTCACTGCAACCTCTGCCTCTTGGGTTCAAGCAATTCTCCTGCTTCAGCCTCCTGAGTAGCTAGGATTACAAGCACGTGCCACCATACCCGGCTAATTTTTGTATTTTTAGTAGAGATGGGGTTTCACCATGTTGGCCAGGCTGGTCTTGAACTCCTGACCTCAAGTGATCCGCCCGCCTCAGCCTCCCAAAGTGCTGGGATTACAGGTGTGAGCCACCGCGCCCAGCCTAAATTGGAAACATCTTAATTTTCCAACACAGCAAATTGGTGAAGTAAACATGTTTTGTTGACATAATGCTGTATTCTACCACTGTAAAAATACCGATGCAGCATTCTGTGTACTGGCATGGAAAGGTTTTTATAATATATCGTGGACAGAGAGGAAAAAAAAAACCCAGAACACAGCATGTGCAGGGGCGGCGGAGTGGGGATGAATGCCCTGGCAGCAGAAAAATACCAAAATGGTACTGGTTATCTCTTGGTGGTGGGATTTCTGGTGATGTTTTTTCTCTTTAGATCAATCAACTTTATTGAGGCATAATTTACATACAACAACTCACCTTTTTTGTGATATATGCTTTATGAAGGCATCAAAAGCAAGGTCTAGCACACAGGCTAAATGACTGTCTCAGTAGTGAGGAACATGAATAATATTTCAAGATACCTGCAAAAACTAACTGATGATATTAAAATATCTAACATTTCTAATGGAGATAAAGTTACAGGTATCCAAACATCACTGCTACTACTAAAAACTCACCTGTTTTAAGTATATAGTTTGATGAGTTTTTATACAAGTACATACATGTAGAGCAACAACCTCAATCAAGATATAGAACATTTTCATCTCACCCAAAAGTTCTTTCAGTCCCCTTTATACTCATCTGCTCTTCCCACAGGCAACTATTGATCTGCTGTCACTATGGTTAGTTTTACTTGTGTCAGAATTTTATTTGTTTGCTTGTTAATATCTATTTGTATCTTTTCAGTGAACATTACCTATTCACTAAAACTGAACCAGCAACAACAACAGAATTGGTCATGCCATTGTTTTATAACTACCAAACAGAACAGACAGGAGCCTTGTCTTCCTCTTGTCACCTGTCACAGGGCAATGCTGGGGGGAGGAAGGCAAGAGGTGCCAAAGCATGTTCAACCAATGCTATCGGCAGAGCTGACTTGCATGGGTTCCGCTGAGTTCTAGGTAGACTGAAATAGCAAAGCCCAACTCTGCATTCTGGGCCTCAGTGTCCTCATCAGTAAAATGGGAATAATAATAATTAATTAATAATAATAATGCCCACCTCATGAGGTTGTGAAAATTCAGTGAGTACAGACCAATCCCCAAATATATATCAATTCTCCTTCTCCCCTACTTTTTTCTCCTCCAACCCCGCTTCTCTCTCATCTTAAGTTCTACAGCCAACTTTCATGTGGCCTATGAAGTCTCAGACTGCTTTTTTTTTTTTTTTTTTTTTTTTTTTTTTTTTGAGACGGACTCTCGCTCTGTAGCCTGGGCTGGAGTGCAGTGGCCGGATCTCAGCTCACTGCAAGCTCCGCCTCCCGGGTTTACGCCATTCTCCTGCCGCAGCCTCCCGAGTAACTGGGACTACAGGCGCCCGCCACATCGCCCGGCTAGTGTTTTTGTATTTTTTTAGTAGAGACGGGGTTTCACCGTGTTAGCCAGGATGGTCTCGATCTCCTGACCTCGTAATCCGCCCGTCTCGGCCTCCCAAAGTGCTGGGATTACAGGCTTGAGCCACGGCGCCCGGCCCAGACTGCTTTTAATTCTGGACATTCTCACTTGTTTTTTTTTTCTCCCCACTAGATGCATACAGGGTTGGAAAACATTAAATGTAATGACACCATACTTCCACTTTTGCCATTGCTATTTATATCTGGTTGTACTGGAACCCAAAGAGATGTTCACGAGAAAGCTGGAAAGCAAGCTATTTATCATCAGCATTGGGAGTAAAGAGCCACAAACCTCCTTTGCAAGTCAGGAGGAAACTTAGGACCCAAGAAGCTACAGGAATCAACCCAGTCACAGAGCTTGGTAAGAACTAGACAGACTCTTTTAAAAACAGACTGAATTGTGTCTCCCAAAACTTGATGTTGAAGCCCTAACCCTTAGTACCCAGAATGTGCCTGGGTTTTGAGATAGGGTCTTTAAAGAGGTAATAAAATTAAAACAGTGCCATCAGGGTGGGCCCTAATCCACTATGATTGCTATCCTTATAAGAAGAGGAGATTAGGACACAGACAGACAGAAGGACAACCTTGTGAGGACACAGCGAGAAGACCGCCATCTGCAAGCCAAGGAGAGAGAAATCAAATGTGGTGACACCTTGATGTGGGAGTTCTAGCCTCCAGAACTGTGAGAAAATAATTTCTGTTATTTAAGCCACTCAGTCTTTGGTGTTTTGTCATAGTAGCCCTAATTCTGTGAGTCCTTGTCAGAGAATACCCTTTCTCCAGAGGCTGAGCAGCAAGTAATAGGGCAGATGGGATGAATAGTGGGAAGGGACCACATGGCTTCTTGGTGAGGCCCCAGTATTTATCATTATGCTGCAGAACTCCACAAGTTAGTGCCTCTCTAAAAGTGGGGCCTCAGGCACTTCACAAGCAGCAGACCTGCCAGTCCTGGCCACCAGTGGCACTGCATCCCGCACAAGCCATAGTGTCTCTTCTCACAAGCAACCTAGGTGCCAGCATTCCGCAGCACTTGGAGTATACAATCTGATAGCAGTTGAGAAACAAGAGCAGTCAAGCTGAAGCTAAAGGTAAGTTCTGGAACAACTCTGTGGGGAAGATGGAAGTTTAGTAAGCCCTGTCTGATAATAGGGTATTTAGTGAGACATAATTCTTTCCTATGAGTTATATTATTTTTAATCTCGTTATATCTTGTATTTCAAAAATTTGTCACTTCAATATCATTTTTTTCCTTTTATAAAGTTTATTGCAGTAGGATATACATAAATGTGCACAAGTCATAACTATAGCTCAAAGAATTTTCACAATGTGAATATATTTTATTTAATCATCATCCAGAACAATAAATATTACTAGTACTCCAGCAGCTCCCCTCGTGCCTCTCCCAGTCATGCTTCTTCCTCTTCTCCAGAGGGAACGGCTCTCCTGACTTCTAAAACCACACATTAATCTTATGTGACTTTGAACTCTATGTAAATAGAAGCAGATGGAAAGTACTATTTTGGGGGGTTCTTTGCCCAACATAATTTTGGTCATGTTCATCCATATTGTGTGTAGCAGCAATTTGTGATTTATCATTGCTGTATAGTTTCTTTTGAATGAATATGCAACTCAACTTTGTACTCTGCTCTTGATATCTAAATTGTTTCCAGTGTTTTATTTTTTGAATAATGCTGCTGTGAACATTTGCCTATACTCTCTCTCTCCAAGACTGTTTGATCACATTCTTCTCAGCACTTAGTATTGTCAGACTACTTAAAGTTAGTCATTCTGGTGGGTGTAAATTTAACTTTAATTTGTGGCTTTAATTTGCATTTCGAAAAAATTTTACTGTAACTTCTGGGATACGTGTGCAGAACGTGCAGGTTTGTTACATAGATATACATGTGCCCTGGTGGTTTGCTGCACCCATCAACGCATCATCTAGGTTTTAAGCCCAGCATGCATTAGGTATTTGTCCTAAATGCTCTCCCTCCCCTGGACCCTACCCACCGACAGGCCCCAGTGTGTGATGTCCCCCTCCCTGTGTCCATGTGTTCTCATTGTTCAACTCCCACTTACAAGTGAGAACATGCAGTGTTTGGTTTTCTGTTCCTGTGTTAGTTTGCTGAGAATAAGCAGTCATCCAGCTTCATCCATGTCCCTGCAAAGTACATGAACTCATTCTTTTTTATGGCTGCATAGTATTCCATGGCATACATGCGCCACATTTTTCTTTATCCAGTTTATTATTGATGGGCATTTGGGTTGGTTCCAAGTGTTCGCTATTGTAAATAGTGCCACAATAAACATATGTGTGTATGTGTCTTTACAGTAGAGTAATTTATAATCCTTTGGGTATATACCCACTAGTGGGATTGCTGGGTCAAATGGTATTTCATTCTAGATCTTTGAGGAATTACCACACTGTCTTCCACAATGGTTGAACTAATTTACATTCCCACCAACAATGTAAAAGTGTACCTATTTCTCCGTATCCTTGCAAGCATCTGATGTTTCCAGGCTTTTTAATGATCACCATCCTAACTGGTTTGCTCATTTTGATTTTGATTTGCATTTCTCTAATGACTAGTGATGATGAGCTTTTTTTCATGTTTTTTGGCTGCATAAATATCTTCTTTTGAGATGTATCTGTTCATACCCTTCACCCACTTTTGATAGGGTTGTTTGCTTTTTTCTTGTAAATTTGTTTAAGTTCCTTGTAGATTCTGGATATTAGCCCTTTGCCAGATGGATAGATTGCAAAAATTTTCTCCCATTCTGTAGGTTGCCTGCTCACTCTAATGATAGTTTCTTCTGCTGTGCAGAAGTTCTTTAGTTTGATTAGATCCCATTTGTCAATTTTGGCTTTTGTTGCCATTGCTTTTGGCATTTTAGTCATGAAGTCTTTGCCCATGCCTATGTCCTGAATGGTATTGCCTAGGTTTTCTTCTAGGGTTATTATGGTTTTGGGTTGGACATTTAAGTCTTTCATTGATCTTGAGTTAATTTTTGTGTAAGGTGTAAGGAAGGGGTCCAGTTTCAGTTTTCTGCAGATGGCTAGCCAGTTTTCCCAGCAGCATTTATTACATAGGGAATCCTTTCCCCATTGCTTGTTTTTGTCAGGTTTGTTGAAGATCAGATGGCTATAGATGTGTGGTGTTATTTCTGAGGCCTCTGTTCTGTTCCATTGGTTTATATATCTGTTTTGGTATCAGTACCATGCTGTTTTGGTTACTGTAGGCTTATGGTATAGTTTGAAGTTAGGTAGTGTGATGCCTCTAGCTTTGTTCTTTTTGCTTACAATTGTCTTGGCTATATGGGCTCTTTTTTGGTTCCATATAAATTTTAAAGTAGTTTTTTCTAATTCTATGAAGAAAGTCAATGGTAGCTTAATGGGAATAGCATTGAAACTGTAAATTACTTTGGGCAGTATGGCCATTTTCATGATATTGATTCTTCCCATCCATGAGCATGGAATTTTTTTCCATTTGTTTGTGTCCTCTCTTCTTTCCTTGAGCAGTGACTTGTAGTTCTCCCTGAAGAGGTCCTTCACGTCCCTTGTAAGTAATATTACTAGGTATTTTATTCTCTTTGTAGCAGTTTTGATTGGGAGTTCACTCATGATTTGGCTCTCTGTCTATTGTTGGTGTATAGGAATGTTTGTGATTTTCACACATCGATTTTGTATCCTGAGACTTTGCTGAAGTTGCTTATCAACTTCAGGAGTTTTCAGACTGAGATGATGGGGTTTCTTAATATACAACCATGTCATCTGCAAACAGACAATTTGACTCCCTCCCTTCCTACTTGAATACCCTTTATTTCTTTCTCTTGCCTGATTGCCTTGGCCAGAAATTCCAATACTGTGTTGAATAGGAGTGGCGAGAGAGGGCATCCTTGTCTTGTGCTGGTTTTCAAAGGCAATGCTTCTAGCTTTTGCCCATTCGATATGATATTAGCTATGGGTTTGTCATGAATAGCTCTTATTTTCAGATATGTTCCATCAACACCTAGTTCATTGAGAGTTTTTAGCATGAAGGGATGTTGAATTTTATCAAAGGACTTTTCTGCATCTATTGAGTTAATCATGTGATTTTTGTCATTGGTTCTGTTTATGTGATGAATTATGATTATTGATTTGCATATGTTGAACCAGCCTTGCATCTCAGGGATGAAGCTGACTTGCTTGTGGTGGATACACTGTTTGATGTGCTACTGGATTCAGTTTGCCAGAATTTTATTAAGGATTTTTGCACTGATGTTCATCAGGGATATTGCCCTGAAATTTTCTTTTTTTATTGTGTCTCTGCCAGGTTTTGGTATCAAGATGATGCTGGCCTCATAAAACGAGTTAGGGAGGAGTCCCTCTTTTTCTATTGTTTGGAATAGTTTCAGAAGGAATGGCACCAGCTCCTCTTTCTACCTCTGGTAGAATTTGGCTGTGAATCCATCTGGTCCTGGCTTTTTTTGGTTGGTAGGGTATTAATTACTGCCTCAACTTCAGAACTTGTTATTGGTCTATTCAGGGATTTGACTTCTTCCTGGTTTAGTCTTGGGATGGTGTATGTGTCCAGGAATTTATCCATTTCTTCTAGATTTTCTAGTTTGTTTGCATAGAGGTGTTTATGGTATTCTCTGATGGTAGTTTGTATTTCTGTGGGATCAGTGGTGATATCCCCTTTATCATTTCTTAATGTGTCTATTTGATTCTTCTCTCTTTTCTTCTTTATTAGTTTAGCTAGCAGTCTATCTATTTTGTTAATCTTTCCAAAAAACCAGCTCCGGGATTCATTGATTTTTTGAAGGGTTTTTTTGTGTTTGTATCTCCTTCAGTTCTGCTCTGACCTTAGTTATTTCTTTTCTTCTGCTACTTTTGAATTTGTTTGCTTTTGCTTCTCTAGTTATTCTAATTGTGATGTTAGGGTGTCGATTTTAGATCTTTCCAGCTGATATTGGCATTTCATGCTATAAATTTCCCTTTTAACATTGCTTTAGCTGTGTTCCATCCAGAGATTCTGGTACGTTGTGTCTTTGTTCTCATTGGTTTCAAAGAACTTCTTTATTTCAGTAGTCATTCAGGAGCAAGTTCTTCAATTTCCATGTAGTTGTGTAGTTTTGAATGAGTGTCTTAATGCGGAGTTCTAATTTGATTGCACTGTGGTCTGACAGACTGTTATGATTTCTCTTCTTTTGCATTTGCTGAGGAGTGTTTTACTTCCAATTATGTGGTCGATTTTAGAATAAGTGCCATGTGGTGCTGAGAAGAATGTATATTCTGGTTGATTTGGGGTGGAGAGTTCTGTAGGCATCTATTAGGTCTGCTTGGTTCAGAGCTGAGTTCACATCCTGAATATCCTTGTTAATTTTCTGTCTCGTTGATCTGTCTAATATTGACAGTGGGGTGTTAAAATCTCCCACTATTATTGTGTGGGAGTCTAAGTCACTTTGTAGGTCTCTAAGAACTTGTTTTATGAATCTGGGTGCTTCTGTATTAGGTATATATATATTTAGGATAGTTAGCTCTTCTTGTTGCATTGATCCTTTTACCATTATGTAATGCCCTTCTTTGCCTTTTTTTTTTTTATATTTGTTGGTTTAAAGTCTATTTTATCAGAGACTTTCTTTCCATTTGCTTGGTAAATATTCCTCCATCCTTCATTTTGAGCCTATGTGTGTCATTGCATGTGAGATGGGTCTCCGGAATACAGCACACCAATAGGTCTCGACTCTTTATCCAATTTGCCAGTCTGTGTCTTTTAATTGGGGCATTTAGCTCATTTACATTTAAGGCTAATAGTGCTATGTATGAATTTGATCCTGTCATCATGATGCTTTCTGGTTACTTCGCACTTTAGTTGATGCAGTTTCTTCATAGTGTCATTGGTCTTTATATTTTGGTGTGTTTTTTCAGTGGCTGGTACTGGTTTTTCCTTTCTATATTTAGTGCTTCCTTCAGGAGCTCTTGTAAGGCAGGCCTGGAGGTGACAAAATCCTTCAGTATTTGCTTGTCTGTAAAGGATTTTATTTCTCCTTCGCTTATGAAGCTTAGTTTGGCTGGATATGAAATACCAGGTTGAAAATTCTTTTCTTTAAGAATGTTGAATATTGCCCCCTACTCTCTTCTGGCTTGTAGGGTTTCTGCAGAGAGATCCACTGTTAATCTGATGGGCTTTCCTTTGTAGGTAACCTGACTTTTCTCTCTGGCTGCCCTTAACATGTTTTCCTTTGTTTCAACCTTGGAGAATCTGACAATTATGTGTCTTGGGGTTGCTCTTCTCAAACAGTAATATAAAATATATAAATATACATACTTTTATGATATATCATTCTTAGAAAGTTGCCATTCCATTTAGATATCTTCTTTTCATATTTTAGTAAGATTGTATAGTTTTACTTATTTAGGTCTTTTGCCTTTCCTGTGAATTCTATTTCTAGGTATTTTATCGTTTTGGTTTTTATTAAAAATGGGATTTCCTCCCTGTGACATTTAAGTTTGTTTACTAAAAGTAAACCTACTAACTTTTGTATTTTTATTTTGTATTCAGTTTCTCTATTCAATTATTTTAATAATAATCTTTAACATTTATGGAGAACCTACAATGGGCCAGGCACTGTTTTAAGTGTTTTATGTGTATTAGCTTGTTTAATCCTCATAATGTCTCTATGAGGCAGATACTAGTCTATCAGTTCTATGGACGAGGAAACTAAGGTCTAAAGTAGAATTTCTTAATTTTTCTAAGAAAACAATCATCTAATCTGAAAATAAAAAATTTGCTAAATGTTAATATTTATACTGATTGTTTCATTGTGTTTTTCTGTGGGATTGTCCAATACTTACAAGACAATGTTGAATAATAGAAGAAATAGTAGACATATTTGACTTGTTTCTGATTTTAATAAAATTGCAATGTCTCTCTATATTAACCTTGAGGTCTTTCTCTTGAGACTGACCATAAGGACACCCCAGTAGCCACTCTCCAGGAGAGCCTAGACCCAGGAGAAGAGTTAGGCTCAGGTGTGTGTGCCAGGTGACATGCAGAAGAGGCTGCAGAGCAAAACACAGGAAATCACAGACACCTTCTGTTACTCACAGATCCATAGAAGAAGGGTACCCATGAGAGCCAGCAGCAAGTCTGGAGATGGCAGGGTGCCCAGCCAGCAGGTAGAAGGTGAGAGAGGGAGAATCTGTGGCATGAAAGCCCTTATTGGGGTCAGGGCATTATCCAAGCAGGTTTCTTCAGGAGAGTTCTAGTTGGTGGGTTTAGAACAAACAGGTACAAGTTCCATGGGCTCGCTTTGTAACTGAGAGGTGGTCAGTGCTGCATATCTGCACAGTCCATTCAGGGTGAGTTAGTGGGGCCAGGCAAGCAGGCTGTATCTAGCTGTTTCTCAGTGTAGTCACCACCAGTAGGCAGTTGTTTGAGGTAGATAAATGGATTGACCACCTTGAGGAACTGGGAGGAGGAGTAGAACTGGAAACTGTGTAAAGGGAGACTGAGCCCTGCTCCTAGTATGAGATAGTACAACTTATATTCAAAATGGACTTGGAGCAACATAAAAGTACAAGAATTCACTACAACTCTGTCATAAAGAGAAATTACAGATAAACCCAAATGTACACTGATAGTTTGATAAAGAGTCTATTTGCAAATAATAATAATAACATTAACAGTAACTAGGAAACAAAAGAAAAGACAAAAGGATTTATACATAAAAATTTGTGCAAGTATCTTCTATCCTCAAAGAAGTTCTTGCTCAACCCCACAACTCTTTTAGTTCTTCTTCTTTCTGAAGTAATAAAGTGCCCAACCAACAGCAACTTAAATCATAATAAGTCCAGAGGAATGTGGTCTCAGGGTAGTTGAGCTCAGTATTGTCATCAAGGACACAGGCTCTTTCTTCCTGCTCAATCCTCCTTAGCTTGTTGACGTCCCCTTATGCTTATAACTGCAGGATCATGAGATGGCAGCCAGAGTTCCAGATATCATCTCCAAGTTCAAGGCAAAAAGAAACGGGAAGGAAGTTCTATACCCTTTTATCAATAAATAAACCTTATTTGTAATAAGCCCCCTCAGCAGACTTAAAAAAAAACTCACTGTCTACCGCAGGGTCACAAAGACCCTTCTACCTGCAGAAGAGGCTGGAAAAAATGAATACAGACTCATAATTTCTTATTGGCAATTCTGAAACCAAAAAAGTCTGAAAACTGAAAAGTCTTTTATAAGTTTGGTGCCAAAATGCATTTGGTGGTTGATGTGGTTTGACTGTGTGTCCCCACCCAAATCTCATCTTGTAGCTCCTATAATTCCCACGTGTTGTGGGAGGGACCCAGTGGGAGATGATCAAATCATGGGGGCGGGTGTTTTCTGTGCTGTTCTCATGATAGTGAGTGAGTCTCATGAGATCTGATGGTTTTAAAAATGGGAGTTTCCCTACACAAGCTTTCTTTTTGCCTGCTGCCATCCACGTAAGATGTGACTTGCTCCTCCTTGCCTTCTGTCATGATTGTGAGGCCTTCTCAGCCACGTGAAACCGTAAGTACAATAAACCTCTTCCTTTTGTAAATTGCCCAGTCTCGGGTATGTCTTTATCAGCAGCATGAAAATGGACTAATACAGTGGCAAATCTGACCCAAACAGAGATGACACTATTTACAGTCCTTATTCATCATAATTAATGTGACAATCTGTTTTAATACAGAATTATTCATATGTTTGAAACAGGATGCTGTCTAACACTTACTGTGGTGTTAAATGACATATAGTACAGGGCCAGGCATGGTGGCTCATGCCTGCAACCCTAGCACTTTGGGAGGCCAAATCAGGAGGATTGCTTAATGACAGGAGTTTGAGACAAACCTGGGCAACATGGTGAGATGAGACCCCATCAATATAAAAAATAAAAAAATTAGCCAGATGTGGTGACACATGCCTGTAGTCTCAGCTACTCAGGAAGTTGAGGAGGATCGCCTGAGCCCAGGAGTTCCAGACTGCAGTGAACTATAATTGCACCACTGCACTCCAGCCTGGGCAACAAAGTGGGGCCCTATCCAAAAAAAGAAAAAAGAAAAATGCCATACACTATATAGACACTGTATCACTTTATTACTCCTCTAAATGTCCAAAAGTTTATTCTGAAACATATCTGACCCCAGGGGTTTCAGATAAGGGATTATAGGCCTGTATCTGGCAAAGGGGAATGGGATTGTCATTTTTAGTTTATGTCCGTCAGATCTGTTTACTGAGGCAGGGCAGATTCATGTCCTGAACAAAAGCAGGGCTCTGTTAACAAAGAAAAGAGTGGGGTGCAAATGGTTATCAGGAAGGCAACAGACCCATGTGATTGGTTTCTGGAGTAAATACTATAATGCAACAACTTAGTTTTTTGACCACCCCTCCCAATTATTCAAAAGACCTCTTCCAAAGAGGGTAGACAGGACTCAGAGACCTAAGGACTGGTTTTTGGAGCAGATTATTGTATTTGGTATGTAGCTTCATTGTCATCTTCCTCTCTGCTTTGTCAAAACCAACTTTCTCGAAGGAGCTGTTCTTCATGAATCCATGTCTCGATTTTCCCTGAACCCTTAACTGGAAGTTCAGCACCTGCTTCAACCAATTGAGTTCATCAAAGGGACTAAGCTACTTTACAGCTACATGGTTATAGCTACTTCTTATTCCTCATCTGACTTGGTCATGACGCTCTTCATGGAAAGGACTCTGTCTTCGCCTTCAATAACCCACACTCTTAGCTCCACTTTTCTTCTCTATCCAATTCTTTTAGATATCTTTGTGGGCTCCCCTCTTTCTGTCCATATTTTTTATACCTATTTTCTCCAGAGTCCTGCCCTTGGCCTTCTTTTCTCCTCACTTTACACACTCCCTGGGTGTTCTTGCCTGTTCCCATGGCCTCAACAACCACCTAGATGTTGATAGGTCTCAAATCTGTGTCTCCAGTCAGTCTTCCCTCTTGAGCTTCCCATGCATATCTCCAGCTGCCTCTGAGATTTCTCCTTCGAATATTATGCCAGCTCCCCAGGTTCGTCAGGGTTCCATGCCCTCCAAACATGTTTTCTCTCATATTTCCCAAGTCAGTGCTGCCATCTTTCTAGTTTCTCAAGCCAGACACCTGGATGTCATGCTGGATTCCTCCTTCTCCCTCATCCTTTATCCAATCAGTATACAAGGCCTATCTGCTCTACCATGGAAATAGTTTCTCTGGAGTGACTCACAGTCTAGCAACAAAATCTTTCTAAACATGTGTCAGAATTACATAAGAGGTAAAAGGATGTGTTGCTGGATGTTAGATGAGGATGCCTAGGGGGAGGTTCCAAGATGGCCGAACAGGAACAGCTCCAGTCTACAGCTCCCAGCGTGAGCGATGAAGAAGACGGGTGATTTCTGCATTTCCAACTGAGGTACTGGGTTCATCTCACTAGGGTTTGTCGGACAGTGGGTACAGGACAGTGGGTGCAGCAGGGCAAGGCATTGCTTCACCCGGGAAGCATAAAGGGCCAGGGAATTCCGTTTCCTAGCCAAGGGAAGCCCTGACAGATGGCACCTGGAAAATCGGATCACTCCCACCCTAATACTGTGCTTTTCTAACAGTTTTAGCAAGTGGCACACCAGGAGATTCTATCCCGTGCCTGGCTCAGAGGGTCCCACACCTACGGAGTCTTTCTCACTGCTAGCACAGCAGTCTGAGATCAAACTGCAAGGTGGCAGTGAGGCTGGGGGAGAGGCGCCAGCCATTGCTGAGGATTGAGTAGGTAAACAAAGCAGCCAGGAAGCTCGAACTGGGTGGAACCCACCGCAGCTCAAGGAGGCCTGCCTGCCTCTGTAGAATTCACCTCTGGGAACAGGGCATAGCTGAACAAAAGGCAGCAGAAACTTCTGCAGACTTAGACCTCCCTGTCTGAGAGCTTTGAAGAGAGTAGTGGTTCTCCCAGCACAGAGTTTGACATCTGAGAACAGACAGACTGCCTCCTCAAGTGGGTCCCTGACCCCCGAGTAGTCTAACTGGGAGGCACCTCCTTGTAGGGGCCGACTGACTCCTCATACGGCTGGGTGCCCCTCTGAGACGAAGCTTCCAAAGGAACGATCAGGCAGCAACATTTGCGGTTCTGCAATATTTGCAGTTCTGCAGCCTCCACTGGTGATACCCAGGCAAACAGGGTCTGGAGGGGATGTCCAGCAAACTCCAACAGACCTGCAGCTGAGGGTCCTGAGTATTAGAAGGAAAACTAACAAACAGAAAGGACATCCACACCAAAACCCATCTGTCACCATCGTCAAAGACCAAAGGTAGATAAAACCACGAAGATGGGGAGAAACCAGAGCAGAAAAGCTGAAAATTCTAAAAATCAGAGTGCCTCTTCTCCTCCAAAAGAATGCAGCTCCTCGTCAGCAATGGAACAAAGCTGGACAGAGGATGACTTTGACATGTTGAGAAGAGAAGGCTTCAGAAGATAGGTAATAACAAACTTCTCTGAGCTAAAGGAGGATGTTTGAACCCATCACAAAGAAGCTAAAAACTTTGAAAAAAGATTGGACGAATGGATAACTAGAAAAAACAGTGTAGAGAAGACCTTAAATGACCTGATGGAGCTGAAACCATGGCACGAGAACTATGTGACACAAACACAAGCTTCAGTAGCCGATTCAATCAAGTGGAAGAAAAGGTATCAGTGATTGAAGATCAAGTGAATGAAATGAAGCGAGAAGAGAAGTTTAGAGAAAAAAGGAGTAAAAAGAAATGAACAAAGCCTCCAAGAAATATGGGACTATGTGAAAAGACCAAATCTACATCTGATTGGTGTACCTGAAAGTGACAGGGAGAATGGAACCAAGTTGGAAAACACTCTTCAGGATGTTATGCAGGAGAACTTCCCCAGCCTACCAAGACAGGCTAACATTCAAATTCAGGAAACACAGAGAATGCCACAAAGATACTCCTTGAGAAGAGCAACCCCAAGACACATAATTGTCAGATTCACCAAGGTTGAAATGAAGGAAAAAATGTTAAGGGCAGCCAGAGAGAAAGGTCGGGTTACCCACAAAGGGAAGTCCATCAGATTAACAGTGGATCTCTCAGCAGAAACTCTACAAGCCAGAAGAGAGTGGGGGCCAATATTCAACATTCTTAGAGAAAAGAATTTTCAACCCGGTATTTCATATCCAGCCAAACTAAGCTTCATAAGTGAAGGAGAAATAAAATACAGACAAGCAAATGCTGAGAGATTTTGTTACCACCAGGCCTGCCTTACAAGAGCTCCTGAGGGAAGCACTAAACATGGAAAGGAACAACTGGTACCAGTCACTGCAAAAACACGCCAAATTGTAAAGACCATTGATGCTAGGAAGAAACTGCATCAACTAATGAGCAAAATAACCAGCTAACATCATAATGACAGGATCAAATTCACACATAACAATATTAACCTTAAATGTATATGGGCTAAATGCCCCAATTAAAAGACACAGACTGGCAAATTGGATAAAGAGTCAAGACACATCAGTGTGCTGCATTCAGGAGACCCATCTCATGTGCAATGACACACATAGGCTCAAAATAAAGGGATAGAGGAAGATCTACCAAGCAAATGGAAAACAAGAAAAAAAGCAGAGGTTACAATCCTAGTCTCTGATAAAACAGACTTTAAACCAACAAAGATCAGAAGAGACAAAGAAGGCCATTATATAATGATAAAGGGATCAATTCAACAAGAAGAGCTAACTATCTGAAATATATATGCACCCAACACAGGAGCACCCAGATTCATAAAGCAAGTCCTTAGAGACTTAAAAAGAGACTTAGACTCCCACACAATAATGGGAGACTTTAACACCCCACCATCAACATTAGACAGATCAATGAGACAGAAAGTTAACAAAGATATCAGGAATTGAACTCAGCTCTGCACCAAGCAGACCTAATAGACATCTACAGAACTCTCCACCCCAAATCAACAGAATATACATTCTTCTCAGCACCATATAGCACTTCTTCCAAAATTGACCACATAGTTGGAAGTAAAGCACTCCTCAGCAAATGTAAAAGAACAGAAATTACAACAAACTGTCTCTCAGACCACAGTGCAATCAAATTAGAACTCAGGATTAAGAAACTCATTGAAAACCACACAACTACATGGAAACTGAACAACCTGCTCCTGAATGACTACTGGGTACACAACGAAATGAAGGCAGAAGTAAAGATGTTCTTTGAAACCAATGAGAAGAAAGACACAACATACCTGAATCTCGGGGACACATTTAAAGCAGTGTATAGAGGGAAATTCGTAACACTAAATGCCCACAAGAGAAAGCAGGAAAGATCTAAAATCAACACCCTAACATCACAATTAAAAGAACTAGAGAAGCAAGAGCAAACACATTCCAAAGCTAGCAGAAGGCAAGAAATAACTAAGATCAGAGCAGAACTGAGGAGATAGAGACAAAAAAAAAAAAAAAAAAAAAAAAAAAAACCCTTCAAAAAATCAATGAATCCAGGAACTGGTTTTTTGAAAAGATCAACAAAATTGATAGACCACTAGCAAAACTAATAAAGAAGAAAAGAGAGAAGAATCAAATAGATGCAATAAAAAATGATAGAGATATCACCGCTGATTCCACAGAGATACAAACTACCATCAGAGAATACTATAAACACCTCTACACAAATAAACTAGAAAATCTAGAAGAAATGGATAAATTCCTGGATACATACACTCTCCCAAGACTAACCCAGGAAGAAGCTGAATCCCTGAATAGACCAATAACAGGCTCTGAAATTGAGGCAATAATTAACAACCTACCAACTGAAAAAAGTCCAAGACAAGATGGATTCACAGCTGAATTCTACCAGAGGTACAAAGAGGAGCTGGTACCATTTCTTCTGAAACTATTCCGATCAATAAAAAAAGAGGGAATCCTCCCTAACTCATTTTATGAGGCCAGCATCAACCTGATACCAAAGCCTAGCAGAGATACAACAAAAAAAAAGAGAATTTTAGACCAATATCCCTGATGAACATCGATGCAAAAATCCTCAATAAAATACTGACAAACCGAATCCAGCAGCACCTCAAAAAGCTTATCCACCATGATCAAGTGGGCTTCATCCCTGGAATGCAAGGCTGGTTCAACATATGCAAATCAATAAACATAATCCATCATATAAACAGAACCAAAGACAAAAACCACATGATTATCTCAATAAATGCAGAAAAGGCCTTCAACAAAATTCAACAGCCCTTCATACTAAAAACTCAATAAATTAGGTATTGATGGAATGTATCTCAAAATAATAAGAGCTATTTATGACAAATCCACAGCCAATATCATATTGAATGGGCAAAAACTGGAAGCATTCTCTTTGAAAACTGGCACAAGACAGGGATGCCCTCTCTCACCACTCCTATTCAACGTAGTGTTGGAAGTTCTGGCCAGGGCAATCAGGCAGGAGAAAGAAATAAAGGGTATTCAATTAGGAAAAGAGGAAATCAAATTGTCCCTGATTGCAGATGACATGATTGTATATTTAGAAAACCCCATCGTCTCAGCCCAAAAGCTCCTTAAACTGATAAGCAACTTCAGCAAAGTCTCAGGATACAAAAATAAATGTGCAAAAATCACAAGCATTCCTATACACCAATAACAGACAAACAGAGAGCCAAATCATGAGTGAACTCCCATTCACAATTGCTTCAAAGAAAATAAAATACCTAGGAATCCAACTTACAAGGTATGTGAAGGACCTCTTCAAGGAGAATTACAAGCCACTGCTCAATGAAATAAAAGAGGATACAAACAAATGGAAGAACATTCCATGCTCATGGATATGAAGAATCAATATCATGAAAATGGCCATACTGCCCAAGATAATTTAAAGATTCAATGCCATCCCCATCAAGCTACCAATGACTTTCTTCACAGAATTGGAAAAAACTATTTTAAAGTTCATATGGAATAAAAGAAGAGCCTGCAATGCCAAGACAATCCTAAGCCAAAAGAACAAAGCTGAAGGCCTTATGCTATCTGACTTCAAACCATACTACAAGGCTACAGTAACCAAAACAGCATGGTACTGGTACCAAAACAGAGATATAGACCAATGGAACAGAACAGAGCCCTCAGAAATAATACCACACATCTACAACAATCTGATCTTTGACAAACCTCACAAAAACAAGAAATGGGGAAAGGATTCCCTATTTAATAAATCCTGCTGGGAAAACTGGTTAGCCATATGTAGAAAGCTGAAACTGGATCCCTTCCTTACACCTTATATAAAAATTAATTCAAGATGGATTAAACACTTAAATGTCAGACCTAAAACCATAAAAACACTAGAAGAAATCCTAGGCAATACCATTCAGGACAGAGGCATGGGCAAGGACTTCATGTCTAAAACACCAAAAGCAATGGCAACAAAAGCCAAAATTCAGAAATGGGATCTAATTAAACTAAAGAGCTTCTGCACAGCAAAAGAAACTACCATCCAAGTGAACAGGGAACCTACAGAACAGGAGAAAATTTTTGCAATCTACACTTCTGACAAAGGGCTAATATCCAGAATCTATAAAGAACTTAAACAAATTTACAAGAAAAAAATCAAACCCCATCAAAAACTGGGCAAAGGATATGAACAGACACTTCTCAAAAGAAGACATTTATGCAGCCAACAGACAGATGAAAAAATGTTTCTCATCACTGGCCATCAGAGAAATGCAAATCAAAACCACAATGAGATACCATCTCACACCAGTTAGAATGGCGATCATTAAAAATTCAGGAATCATGGCGTGAACCCAGGAGGCGGAGCTTGCAGTGAGCCAAGATCGTGCCACTGTACTCCAGCATGGGCGACAGAGCAAGACTCCATCTCAAAGAAAAAGAAAAAGAAAAAAAAGTCAGGAAACAATAGCTGTTGGAGAGAATGTGGAGAAATAGGAACATTTTTACACTGTTGGTGGGACTGTAAACTAGTTCAACCATTGTGGAAGACAGTGTGGTGATTCCTCAAGGATCTAGAACTAGAAATAACATTTGACCCAGTCATCCCATTACTGGATATATACCCAAAGGATTATAAATCATGCTGCTATAAAGACACATGCACACGTATGTTTATTGTGGCACTATTCACAAAACAAAGACTTGGAACCAACCCAAATGTCCATCAGTGACAGACTGGATTAAGAAAATGTGGCACATATACACCATGGAATACTATGCAGCCATAAAAAAGGATGATTTCATGTCCTTTGTAGGGACATGGAAGAAGCTGGAAACCATCATTCTGAGCAAACTATCGCAGGGACAGAAAACCAAACACCGCATGTTCTCACTCATAGGTGGGAACTGAACAATGAAAACACTTGGACACAGGGTGGGGAACACTACACACTGGGGCCCGTCGTTGGGTTGGGGGACGGGGGAGGGATAGCAGTAGGAGATATACCTAATGTAAATGATGACTTAATGGGTGCAGCACACCAACATGGCACACGTATACATATGTAACAAACCTGCACATTGTGCACATGTACCCCAGAACTTAAAGTATAATACAAAAAAATAAATAAAATGAGCTAACATATAAAAAGATGAGGATGCTTACATGTTTTTAAGAAGGTCACTAAATGTCAAGTTTAACCTATGACTAGAAAAGAATACATAAAAAAAGATGAGGATGCTTACATGTTTTTAAGAAGGTCACTAAATGTCAAGTTTAACCTATGACTAGAAAAGAATATGTATGTCAGAATCTAGGGAGAGAAGACAAAGAGGATGCCATAATACTGCAGGCATGGCATTCTTCTTATTCCATGACAATCTTTTGTCTATCCACTGTTGGCAAAAACAGGCTACAGGGGCAGCCCTTTCCACCTTTCTGAAGTATCCCATAGACATTTCATTTAGGGAAGCCCATTTGGGTTAGAAGAACACAGCAGAAAAAGGGGCTTCAAAGGCATAAAATTCAGGGGCTCCTCTTCAAGAGAACTGCTCTGTTCCACAGAAGATGAACAAAGATCTTCTATCCCTTTGAATGTCCTCAGGGTCATGGTGCACTGAGAGGGTGGGGAGAGGGTATGATAGCCAAACTGAGACAGAAACCTGGATAAATAGGAAACGTAATCACCAAGAATAGAATGACAAATCTCTTCACTGGTCTAAAATGGAGGTAAACTGCTTTCTGATCTTGTACGATTTGACTTAGAAAATATGTAATAATTATTTGGCATTTATATAGCATTTTATAATTTTAAATTATATTCACAGATATCATCTCCTTAGAAACTAATAATAACCCTCAAAGGTAGATATTCTTTCATTCGACAGATAAGGAAACAAAGGCTCATAAACTATTAAGCAATTTACTTAAGAGCACATGGTTAGTGGAGTGTTGGGACTAGAACCCCTGGCTCTGACTTCCAGCTCAGGATTGTTTCTTCCATTGTACACTCCGTTCTGCAGAGGAGTCTTGCAGTCTTTGATAGTCTTTATTTGCTCCAAAAAAAAAAGCATTCCCCTTGGTAAGAGGTTTCAATGCAGAACTGCCTGTTCCATTTTTTAAGAGGAGAAAATATTGTCACAATGCCATGTTAAGTGCCCAGGATGTATAAAACTCCACAGAAGTTCCTGCAGCCACAAGGATGCCATTGAGGTCTTCTCCCATCACTGCCCTTGGCCACTAGTAATTGTCTCTGAGGTTCAGAGGCTAGGTCCTGATCAGAAGGAATAGGCTTGTGTCATGACAAAGAACACAAAGGAAACACTCAGAAAAAGGCTGGGACTCTAAAGGGATTCCCCAGAGGAGAGGATAAAAGAAATGAACTAGACAAAAACAAAAGAAAGTGAGGTTAAGGACAGGGACATGTTGTTCAGTAGTGATGACACATCATGGTGATGAGAGAGGGAGATGAAAGGTAAGTGTATCTTTAACACCAGACTTAGAGCTCCTACCTTGGTGAGGGTGGTAAAGCTGCTACAAAATCCCCTTCATAAGTGAGGTGGGGTGGGGGATGATTTGTTCATTCGTTCATTGATTACAGAATTTTCTTTTCAAAAGCCAATTATGCAGGCAACCTGAGACATTATAGGTTTAATTCAAGATCACAACAATGATCAGAACAAAGAGAGTTGCACCAATTTTTTTTGTTTCCCAGTGCATGTAAAAGGTATGTGTACACTATACTGTAGTCTATTCAGTGCATAGTACCATTATGTCTTTTAAAAAGTACATATCTTAATTTAAAATACTTCATTGCTAAAAAATGCTAACAATCACCTGAGCCTTCAGCAAGGTGTAATCTTTTTTGCTGGTGGAGGGTCTTGACTCAATGTTTACGGCTGCTGACTGATCACAGGGGTGGCTGCTGAAGGCTGGGGTAGCAGTGGCAATTTCTGAAAATAAGACAACAATGAAGTTTGCCACATCAATTGACTTTCCTCATGAAAGATTTCTCTGTAGTATGCAATGCTGTTTGATAGCATTTGCTTTGCAAAACAAAAATGTATTGAATTTATATTATTGTATTATATATGTATATATTATATATATGTGCATTGTATATATTACATATGTATATATATTATGTGTATGAGGGTTGGACATATATGTGTATATGTGTGTGTGTGTACATATATATAACATTATAAATACCGAGAGAAGACAGAAAGTGAGATATTTTAACAACAGGGAAACTTTTTACAAAATTGAAGTCAGTCCTCTCAAACTGTGCCACTGCTTTACCAAGTTAATGTACTATTCTAAATCCATTGTTGTCATCTCAACGGTGTTGATAGCATCTATACCAGGAGTTGATTCCATCTCAAGAAACCATTTTCTTTGTTCCTCCATAAAAAGCAACTCTTCATCCATTCAAGTTTGATCATGAGGTTACAACAATTCAGTCACATCTTCAGGCTTCATTTCTAATTCTAGTTCTCCTGCTATTTCCACCATATGTGCAGTTACTTTCTCCACTGAAGTCTTGAACTCCTCAAAATCATCCATGAGGGTTGGACTCAACTTCTTCCAAACTCCTGTTAATATTGATATTTTGACCTCTTCCCATAAATCATGAATGTTCTTAATGGCACCTAGAATGGCGAATCCTTTCCAGAAGGCTTTCAATTGATGTTGCCTAGATCTGTCAGAGGAATCACTATCTGTGGCAACTATACCTTTATGAAAATTTATTTCTCAAAGAATAAAACTTGAAATTTGAAATTACTCCTAGATTTATGGGCTGAAAATGGAAGTTGCATTCACAAGCATGAAAACAGCACTAATCTCCCTGTACATCACCATCAGAGCTCTTGGATGATCAGGTGCATTGTTAATGAGTAGTAATATTTTGAAATAAATCTTTTTTCCTGAGCAGTAGGTCTCAATAGTGGGCTTAAAATCTTCAGTAAACTGGCCAGGTGTGGTGGCTTACACCTGTAATCCCAGCACTTTGGGATGCCGAGGCAGGTGGATCACCTGAGGTTGGGAATTCAAGACCAGCGTGCTCAACATGGAGAAACCCCATCTCTACTAAAAATACAAAATTAGCCAGGCATGATGGCACAAGCCTGTAATCCCAGCTACTCCGGAGGCTGAGGCAGGAGAATCGCTTGAACCCAGGAGGTGGAGCTGTGGTAAGCCCAGATCATACTACTGCCCTCCAGCCTGGGCAACAAGAGCAAAACTCCATCTAAAAAAAATAATAATAATCTTCAGTAAACTACAATATAAACAGATGTGCTGTCATCCAGGCTTTCACTGGCAGAGTAGATTTAGCATAATTCTTAAGGGCACTAAGATTTTTTGATTGGTAAATGAGCATTGGCTTCAACTTAAGTCACCAGCTGCATTAGCCCCTAACAAGAGTCAGCCTATCTTTTGAAGCTTTGAAGCCAGGCATTGACTTCTCCTCTCTACTATGAAAGTCCTAGGTGGCAAGGCTATTTCATCTACACTCAAAATCTGTTGTGTAGTGTAGCTACCTTCACCAATAATTTTAGCTAGATCTTCGGGGTAACTTGCTGCAGCTTCTACATCAGCACTTGCTGCTTCAACTTATACTTTTTTATTAGGAAGACGGTTTCTTCCTGTAAGCCTCATGAACCCACCTCTGTTAGCTTTCAACTTTTCTTCTGCAGCTTCCTCATCTCTCTCAGCCTTCCTAGAATTAAAGAGAATTAGGGCTTTGCTCTGTAACAAGCTTTGGCTTAAATACATTTTGTGGTTGGTTTGATCTTCTATCTGGACCACTAAAACCTTTTCCATATCAGCCATCATGATGTTTTATTGTGTTCACTAGAGTAGCACTTTTAATTTCCTTTAAGAACTTTTCCTTTGCATTTGCAACTTGCTAACTCTTTGAAACAAGAGGCCTAGCTTTTGGACTATCTCAGGTTTTAACATGCCTTGCTCACTCAGTTTAATCATTTCTAGCTTTTAACTTAAAGTGAGGGATGTGCAGCTCATCATTTCACTTGAACACTTAGGCCATTCTAGAGTTACTATATGGCCTAATTTCAATACTGTTGTGTGTCAGGAAATAGGGATGCCCAAAGAGAGGGAAAGAGATGGGAAAATGGCTGCTCAGTGGAGCAGTCAGAACACGTACAAAATTTATCAGTTGGGTTTGCCACCTTACATAGATGCAATTTGGGGCACCCCAAAATAATTACAATAGTAATATCAAAGATCACTGATCACAAATCACTATAACAGATAAAATAATAATGAAAAAGTTTGGAATATTGCAAGCATTACCAAAATGTGACACAAAGACACAAACATGAGCACAGGCTACTGAAAAAATGATGCAAGGGCCATGCACAGTGGCTCATGCCTGTAATCCCAGCATTTTGGGAGGCTGAGTCAGGGGGTCTGCTTGAGCCCAGGAGCTCAAGACTAGCTTAGGCAACACAGTGAGACCTTGTGTCTACAAAAAATAAAAATAAAAAAGTTAACCAGGTGTGGTGGTGCACACCTGTAGTCCCAGCTAGGAGGCTAGGGTGGGAGGATCACTTAAGCTCAGTAGGGTGCGGCTGCAGTGAGCTGTGATAGTGTCGCTGTGCTCCAGAACTGGGTGACTACCGAGTTCTGCGAAAACCCGATGTCGAGACCCGATGTCGAAAAAACAATGATGCCAATAGACTTGCTTAATGCATGGTTACCAGAAACCTTTAATTTGTAAAAAACATAAACCTACAATGTGTAATAAAGTGAAGTGTGATAAAACAAAGTATGTCTGTTTATGGCAGTGTTCTAGGTGCTCAGATAAATAAATAAGAGAAAATTCCCACTGTATCATGCTTCTAGTATAATGGAGAAGGAGAGGGATAATAAACAAGTAAGGTAGGGTATATATTTTATAAAACTTCAGATAAAAGTAAGTGATACGAAGAAAACCCAAGCCAGGTATTAGAGAGTGACTGTGGTGGGATATGTTTTGGTGGCAATTTAGATTGAATTTTAGGGAAGCTACTATGTACTGAATGTATGGACCCCAAATTCATATGTTGAAGCCTTAATCTGCAATGTGATGGTATTTGGAGGTATGGCCTTTGGAGGGTGATTAGATTTAAAGGAGAACATGCAGGCGGAGCCTCCATGATGGCATTAGTGCCCTTGTAAGGGGATGAAGAGGCTGAGAAATTTCTCTCTCTTCTCTCCATCTGAGGATACAGCAAGAAGGCATTCCACAGAAAACCAGGGAGGCGGCCCTCACCAGAACCTGAATAGGCCAGCACCTTGATCTTAGACTTCCCAGCCTTCAGAATTGTGAGGAAAAAATATCTGTTATCTAAGCCACCCAGCCTCTAGTAGTTTTGTTATAGCAGCCCAAAGTGACTAAGGCAGAACGTCTCTATAAGGAGGTAACATTTGAGCCACGACTTAAAAAAAACCTATGTGCAGATTTTGGGGCCAGATGAGCAGCCATTGTTTCTGAGGAGCAAGAAGAAGCTGTCTTGAATAGAGCCTAGTAAATGATAGAGAGAGTGGTGAGAGATGATGAGGAAAGACCTGCACCTCTGGCTGCTGGTAAAGCCGGATAACCTATAATCCCAGAGGTCTGTAGCTTGATTTCATCTTCTCTAAATACTTGCTACCTAAGATATGACATCATTCTTGATTTAAGTAGTCTTCTTTTTAATGGAAGGCTGCTACCCTTCATGGGGCCTTGGTTACCCACCTGCAAGGTACTCAGCCTGTTGCATGTTTGCCCACAGTTTAGAAGTCAAAAGAGCTAAAAATAGCAAAGTCTCTAATGAAGCACAATGATTAATCTGTTAAATTCCCTGGAGGGCCAGGAGCCGCGGCAGGCCAAACAAGCCGGGCCTCAAGCACCCTGGGCAGTCCTTCCCCTAGGAAATCATCACAGACCTTCTGGTGTTGATCTGTTTATTAATCTCCCTTTCACCAGTGAGAAATACACTACTTGATGAAAAGAAAACAGCTTTTGAAAGGTATGCTCCTTCCCAAGAAGGTGCATAGACCAGCTGTTGTGACAGCATCTTCCATGACACTCATTAAAAAAAGGAAAAAAAAAAAGCTAATGATTTTACCTGATTATGAAAACAGCGCATATTTATTGTTGGGAAATTAGAAATACAGAAAAGTACCACCACCTGGAGATAACTATTATTAAGGTTTCTAATTTTATATAATTACACACATATATGTGGATATATCTGAGGTCATTTGGTAGCTACGATTTGGTACTCTAATTTTAAATTTTGCGTTATATAGTAATCACTTTCCCATTGACACTGCCTTTTAATTTCACAGACTGGCCTCTAGCTAGGCTTTAGAGGCACCAAAGAAAATAGTGCAGGGAGAGGCTGGGATTGGCAAAACCCAGAATTATGCTCCATGTGGTCATTTTCTGGGGTAAATGTCATCATGTTACAACCTTGGCAGGTTCCTGGCTCCCCTTCTCAATTTGTAAGACCTCATCCAAAGTAGATAAGAGAGACTCAGACTTGGAGACTGGTTTTTAGAGCAAATTATTATACTTGGTGTGCAGCTGTCAGTCAGTCTTGTTTCAGCGCATAACACATGCTGATGAACACACACACATGCACACACATACACACACATGCGCGTGGCATTCAAAGCATTTAAAAGTGCCCGTGATGGCACACACATCCTGATCTTTACCCTAAGAAGCTGGTCTTTCTAATCAGGGGACTTGGCTGATTCTTAGTCTTAAAAGATAAGGGGAGCTGTCTTCAACTAAAATACGATCAGAGATTTAGTGTTCTCTGCTTGACTTATAACCACAACTTCAGTTGCCTCCATATTTTTGGCCCAGCTGAGACTCTTATTGGTTTTTGGAATGAGTCAGCCTATAGAAGATTTTGGTCTTCACATTTTTACCTTTTTTTGGTGTCTTTGTTATCTTTTTCATTCTGTGGCCAAGGATAATGCAGGAACCACACAGAGGCATAATCCACTTCTTGAACAGCCCTAATTACAGCATATAGGTAGGTAACTTTATTGCCCTTTCTTGCTTATCAGAGCTCAGAAGATGGTATGAGATACCACATCACATGAGTAGCAGAGACTCTTAGCTGCCTGACAGCCATTTCCCCTTTCTTTTGCCTTGACTGCAGTAACAGTGAAGATCAAAAAAGGCACCCAAAAGGTAGGAATTAAAGGGCTGAATAAATACAAATTATAATTGGTCTAAGCCAGTCATGGGACTCTGAAACCACTTTGCCAGATATTCACATTTTGCCCTGCCTTACAGTTAGAGATGGCCATGTGATTCAGTTCCCACCATGGGGACAGGAGAAAATCTGGGAAGTTTTTCCTTCCTGATGAACAGAAAAGGTATTTTTCCTTTGCTCCCTTTTTCTCATTTTTGAATGTAGTTAGCATGAAGCCCTGATGCTTAGAGCTGTGGCGGCCTGCTCGTGAGTGAGATGATGGGCATGAGGATGAGAAGTCAGCCTGCTAATAATGCTGGAGTTGAAGGGTGGAAAGTGTCTGGACTCCTGATCACATTTGTGAGTTGCCGATCAGCTCTGGAACTGCCTACTTCAGGAATCTTTCTTAAGGAAAAAAAAAAGAGAGAGAGAATTTCTTAAGGCTTAAGACACTCTTTCTTGCAGGTAAACCTGTCTTAATGGACACATGCCATTGGTGGTCAATGAAGGAAAAGCCCAACTTTTCTAAAGGGCAGCCTCAATATTATAGTACCTGCAAACTACAAATACAAACAAATTCAATTTCAAGAGTTGATCAGTTGGGCTAACAAGATGGATTTGTGCTTCTACTGGAGGAAACTGACCTTTCCAGAAGATGGACAGATTTACATTAGAGAGTGGGCAAAGCAGAACCAACCAGAATCTATGTTCCACAATGCCTTGAGTAGAGGTGACATGACAGACTTTTTTTTTTTGAGAGTCTTGCTGTGTTGCCCAGGCTGAAGTGCAGTGGCGTGATCACGGCTCACTGCAACCTCCGCCTCCTGGGTTCAAGCAATTCTCCTGCCTCAGCCTCCCCAGTAGCTTGGACTATAGGCATATGCCGCCACATCAGGCTAATTTTTTTGTATTTTAGTAGAGATGGGGTTTCGCTATGTTGGCCAGGCTGGTCTTGAACTCCTGACGTCGTGATCCGCCCGCCTTGACCTCCCAAAGTGCTGGGATTACAGGTGTGAGCCACCGCGCCTGGCCCTGAGAGACTCTTAAATGTGTTCTGTGTTGTTAAGTGTAAAACAGGCTGAAATTAGTACTTACATTTTTTATAATAACTAACAGAAAAGAGTTAGATTAATGAATAGAGAGACCTCTCAAAGAGCTTTGAACAGGCACTGAGGAAGAGCATGGAGTTTAGCTTGAGCATGTATCCATCTCAAAGCGGATGGTACAAATTAGAAATGCCTCTTGATTTCAGTTACCTGATAACCAAACGTTTTGATTTCCATAAATTTTTTGTTGTTGAGTGGTTATTCATTTTGTAAATTCATTCACTGACAGTTTTAAATGGTCATTTTTCTCACAGCATCTAAAATATTATTGGATGTATACAAAAACTGAATCATAAAATCTCTTCAGAAATATGGTGTTTAAGGAAAGTGCCTGCAGTTTGAAGTGAAGCCAGTAGGAATTCAAATTTTAGTTCTGCTACTAACTATACGTAGCCTTGGGCATATTATTTTACTTTTTTCACCTTCATTTCTTGAATGAAAATAAAAATACTAATCACAAAAATGCTGTTGGGTGATTTAAGTAAAAAATATAAAGTACAGGACATGTAGTAGATACTGATAAGTAGTAGCTTCTGTGTCAATTAGGGTCTAACAGAAATAGATGAAATATTCTAATTAGGATATTTTAAGATTTTTTTCTCCATTTGACCTAGTAATCCCATTACTGGGTATATACTCAAAGGAATATAAATCATTCTATTATAAAGACATATGCATGTGTATGTTCACTGCAGCACTATTCATAATAGCAAAGATATGGAATCAACCCAAATGCCCATCAGCAATAGACTGGATAAAGATAATGTGGTATATATACACCATGGAATACTATGCACCCATAAAAAAGAACGAGATCATGTCCTTTGCAGAGACATAGATGAAATTGGAAGCCATTATCCTCAGCAAACTAATGCAGGAACAGAAAACCAAACACTGCATGTTCTCACTTATAGATGGGAGCTGAACAATGAGAACACGTGGACACAGGGAGGGGAACAACAAACACTGGGGCCTGTTGGGGGAGGGCAGTGTAGAGGAGAGCATCAGGAAAAAAGCTAATGCATGCCAGGCTTAATATGTAGGCAATGAGTTGATAGGCGCAGCAAACCACCACGGCATATGTTTACCTATGTAACAAACCTGCACATCCTGCAGATGTAACCCAGAACTTAAAATAAAATTAAAAACAAAAAACAAACAATTTTTTTTCCTACAAATAAGCTATTTTCAAAAGTGAGAAGAACTTACGAGAATAACATCTAGGAAAAATTTCCAGGGTAAATAAATGTAATTTACAAGGATGTTTATCACATCATTGTTCTCTTAGTGAGTGAATCAGGAAACAGTTCAAAATCCAGGTACAGGGAATTGATCACATTCATACCGCTGAATAACAAAAAAAACACTGAAAAAACACTGCAGAAGTAAATGCATTTACATTAAGATATATTAGTGATGTAGTGAAAAGAGCAGATTTTAAGCTATCATGAAGAGTAGAATCCATTCGTTAAAATTGCACGTATTTATATTTACAATCTATATTAATATATAGGTGTGATTATTTAAAGCCAGGCCTTTAAGATTCTTGTGGAATCTTTAAAAAATTGTCAGCTTTTTTTTTCAGCCCTAAAGGAGGTAGGGAGTGTATTTTATCATCTGGAGGCAGGGGTGAGGGAATGGGGTGAAGGGAGCGGATGGGACACCCTTAACCTCACTCAAATGATTTAGATGGAATGGTCAATATTCTGTTTGGTAATGGGTCTTCTCAAGTGTGTTGGAATCAAAGCTGCCTCTGAGACTCTGTAACTTCTTTGGTGTGGAGTTCAAGATAAGGATGGAAAGAATGTTGTTTGCCTGTGTGGATTTAGAGATGTAGATTTAGAGACTGCCTTGCCTTATGTTGCTTGTTGTGGTGAAGCTATTGATGTTCTTTTTGATTAATTATATGCAGGGTAACTAAATCTGAGAAACTAAAAACTGCAGAAGGGACATGAAGCAGGATCTTCCCTGATGAATAGAAAATATAAAAAGTAATTGCACTGGCCATGGTTCAGCTCAACATGGGCGGGATGACTGATGTCCATGTGTGGAATGACTTAGGACAGAACACCCCCAAAGGCACAGTTGCTGGACTCTTATGATCTGATCTAATTGTCTGGCTGAGGCGATCCCTTTGAGGGTGGAGGGATGGAGTTTCCTTTACAGCAAGGGATCCAAAGTGAAGTGACTACACTGTGACAGGTAGGAATTATAATAATAGGAAATATGTATAAATGGCAAGGAGTGTTCTAAGGGTTTTACTTGAATTATTACAATAGATCCTTTAAAAACCCCATGAAGAATATGTTATTTGTAGTTTAGTTGTAAAAATGAAGAAATCTATACACAGAAAGGTTAAGTAATTTGTTTATTGTTATAGAACCAATAAGTAGCAGAGCTTAGATCTGAATCCATCTGGCTCTAGAGCCCTGTCTTTAGCCATTATGGTAGGCTACCTCTTTAAAGAAGTGTAATGTCCTTGAGCAAAGCTGCAGGAGATGGGAAACTGGGCAAACTGAAGATGAATGTCCTGACTAAAGAGACAGCTACAGGCTAGCAACTGCTGCTGTGGAGAAATGTGGACCCAATGTTGCCATACCATTTGAGTTTTCAAGAGAAAAACAAAATCTGGATTTATATACGAAAATTCCCAGTTTTAAAATGCGCTGCTGACCAATAAAACACACAAACAGGCACTCAGGTGTATGCAGGCACACACTTAAACTCACACTACCATGGACTACTAGTTTTTGAAAACTATATTAAAGAGAATGGACAGTTTTATGTTCAATCATCCTAAAAAGAGGAAATAATTGAGTAGATAAACCTTATATGGGAGGGAGAAAAAATTCTATTTATTTTCTTGTTGTTTAAAGCAAGTTACTTAATATCTCTGAGCCTCTGTTCCTTCATCTATAAATTTGTGTGAGGAGTTTGGAGTGGATAATCGTATTATCTACATCATGGAATTTATGTGGGCGTTAAATGAGTAGCCAACTATTTACAATGCCAACCTGGGACACAGCCATACCAGAACAAAATAAATTAATACATATATGTTTTATATGATAATGTATTATTATACATATGCACTATATATAATTAGAATTAGCACAATTATGTTGTATTACCTTAACAAAAATATGAAAAAATGTTACCTGAAATTATGCATCATTGTGTATTACTTTTCTATTACATAAATGCTATTATTTAAACAAAACAATAGGACTAATTGGTAGAATCAGTAATAATAGGACTAATTAAATAAATCATATGTAAGAAAAATAAAACAATATTTTTACAATGTTGCTTTCTGCCTTCTGATATAGGCAATTTATTTGAACTCCTTTGAAAACGTTGTACTGGATATCTAAATTTAGTAGACTATAGTATTGTGTATTCTTTTTAAAACAGTTTTATTGATATATAATTCACATACTACACAGTTTACTCACTTAAAGTCTACAGTTCAATTATTTTTAGCATATTTGGAGACATACAGCCTTTTTCATAGTCAATCTTAGAATATTCTCACCACCTTAGGAAGAAATTCCATATTCTTTAGCTGTCATCCCTCTCCCCTCCCATGACAGCTCTAAGCAGCCGCTAATCTACTTTGTGTCTCTATGAATTTGTCAATTCTAGTTATTTCATATAAGTGGAATCATCCAATATTTGTCCTTTTGTGTGTGGCTTATTTCACTTAGCATGCTTTAAAATTTCACTCATACAGTAGCATGTATCACTACTTCACTCCATTTTATGGAACGAACGTTATTTCACTATATGGATACACCATATTTTGTTCATCCATTTGTCTGTTAACATTTGGGTTATTTCCACTTTGGGCAATTATGAATAATGCTGATATAAACATTCATGTATGAGTTTCTACGTGGACATGTGCTTTCTTTTCTTTTGAATATATGCCTAGGACTAGAATTGCTGGGTCTTATAGTAACTTTATGCTTAATCTATTGTTGTACTGTGAGACTTTTCCAAAGAAGCTCGACCATTTGAAGCCTGTTCCCACAAACAGCATATGAGCGTTCCAGTTTCTCCACATATTGCCAATGCTTGTTGTTATCTGACTTTTTTATTCTCGGCATCTTATGGGTGTGAAGCAGTATCTTACTGTGGCTTTGCTTTGCATTTCCATGATGATGAATGATGACCAGCAGCTAATAATGTCAAGCATCTTTATTTATTTATTTTTTTAAGAGACAGGGTCTCCTCTGTCACGCAAGCTGGAGTGCAGTGATGTGATCATAGCTCACTGCAGCATTGAACTCCTGGGCTCAAATAAGTCTCCCACCTCAGCCTCCTGAGTAGGTGAGACTAAGGTGCTCCCCACCATGCTGGGCTATATATATATAAAAAATATATTATGTATAAATATATATTTTATATATTAATAATATATTATATAATATATTATGTAATATTCGTATATATAATAAGGTACACCCCACCAAGCTGGGCTATATATAATATATTATATATGTTTATATATGTTAATATATATTCATATATATTATATATATTGTATATATAGATATGTAACCCAGCATATATATATAGGAGAGATGGTCTCGCTATGTTACCCAGACTGGTCTCAAACTTCTGGCAACAAACAATCCTCCTGTGTCAGGTGACAAATAATAAATGGCTGGGATTACAGGTATGAGCCACTGTGCCTGGCCTTGGGTATCTCTTTATGTGCTTTACTGGCCGTTTATATGTCTTCTTTGGAAAGATCCTTTGCCTATCTTTTTATTATTGAATTTAAAACTTCTTTATACATTCTAGACACAATCCCTTATCAGATATATAATGTTCAAATATTTTCTGCCATTCCGTGGATTGCCTTTTTCACCTTCTTCATGATGTACTTTGAAGCACAAAAGTTCTTAATTTTGATAAAGTCTAATTTATTTTTTCTTTTGTTTCTAATTTATTTTTTCTCATGCTTATGGTGTCCATATCTAAGAATTATTTGCCAAATCTGGCCAGGTGTGCTACCTCATGCATGTAATCCCAGCAGTTTGAGAGGCCGAGGTGGGCATATCGCTTGAAGTCAGGAGTTTGAGACCAGTGTGCCAACATGATGAAACCCAGTCTCTATAAATACAAAATTAGCTGGGTGTGGTGGTGCATATCCGTAATTCCAGCTACTCGAGAGGCTGAGACAGGAGAATTGCTTGAACCCAGGAGGTGGAGGTTGCAGTGAGCCGACATGGCACCACTGCATTATGGCCTGGGTGACAGAGCGAGACTCTGTTTAAAAAAAAAAGAGGCATGAGGTAGTGGTCTGCATTAGGCTGTTTTTTGCATTACTATAAAGAAATACCTGAGACTGGGTAATTTATAAGAAAAGAGATTTAATTGGCTCATGGTTCTGCAGGCTGTACAGGAAGAATAGTGGCATCTGCATCTAAGAAGGCCTCAGGGAACTTCTAATGATGGTGTAAGGCAAAAGGGGAACAGGCACATTTCATGGTGAGAACAGGGCAAGAGAGAGGGTGAAGGCAAGGTGCCACACCCAGGCTCAGCCATTTATGAGGGATACATCCCCATGATTCAAATGTCTCCCACTAGGCCCCACCTCCAACACTGGGGATTACAATTCAACATGACATTTGGGCAGGGGCATATATTCAAACCATATGAGGGTCCAGCTTCATTTTGTGCATGCAGCTATCCAGCTGTCCCAACACCATTTATTGAAAAGACAATTCTTTTCTCATTGAATGGTCTTGGCACACTTGTCAACTATAAGTTGACCATAGATGTATATTCTAAGATATATAAATGTAAGGTTTTTTAAAGTGCTCATGTAAATCAATAGGACTAATTAACAGATAATTGCCTATATTGAATAAAAAATAATAATGACATTTCTTTCTGTCCTATATTTTTACTTTCTGCTTCCTTTACCATAATCCTTGCCTGAACTGCTTGTAGCATTTCGAACATGCTTCTTTTCTTTTGTGTAATATTGGTACTGAGCAGTGAAACATAAAATTCACTTTGATTTGCAACTCTGCTCTTAGCAAGCCCATATTGTGCTGAATCTGGGTATCAGTCCAATGTGATGACATAAAGCTAAATATTTTTTCACAAAACCATGTGAACATGGAATGCTTAGGATTTTACTTCCTGCCAACAGCAGAAATTTTGGACTTGTAGGAATTAGTTTCCATCTCTCCAAAAATGCCTATCCACTTTGTTTCTACAAGATTGTTTTGACAGATTAGTTCTTTGTCAATCAAGCATCTATAAATTCATCATATAGGCTATCCACAGTTTAAATGCTCACACACACACAGTCTAAAACACTTTGGATGTCATCCTAAGCTGAACTTTTCTTTCTCACAGAAAATGGTTTTGAGGCATATAGGTAATTTGCACTTGTGAAATTGAAATTGGAGTCCAAGTAAGTTACAAGGTGGTAAAAAAAACATTGAGAAGTCTTGTTTAACTTGGCTTTTTCCAGTGCTTTCTTTTTTTAAGTTCTAGGGCTGCACACTTAACCTGCATTACTCGAGGATGCAATAATGCATGATTAACTATTGTAAATGCAAATTACAAATGCCAGCATCAGTGGGCAAGGGAAAATCAGAGACAGTGGCTATGAAAAACAGATAATTTATGTTGCATCATTTGATAACAAAAGCAATGTTTTTAGCCTTTGTTCTTTGAACCACTGTATGAATTTTGTACTTCCACCCCAAGCTTTCCACATCCATTACTGAAAACTAGGGCTTTTCTTCCTAGGGAGACCAAGGAAGTCTTTCATGGGACCAAGACTTGCGATACTAAAACTGGGACAACCTTGGGCAAAACAGGATGGTTGGCCATTTCAGTCAATTAAATAAGGCAATGCATGTAAAGTACTTAGGATGATGCCTAGGATGCAAAAGTTTTCATAAGGGTGTCAGGGAAGTTGAATCTGAATTTAGGAGCACAGAGATACTCAGAGTTTTCGCAATTATGCAAATGATTTCACTCTACCTTCACTGTACTGAAGGTAGGTAAAGAACTTGGAAGAGTGGTGCCCAATAAGGGACTCTGAGATGAGCTCAAGCTTGTAGTCTTATTTTATTGTGGTTTATAAATCTCTAACAAGCTAGACAGAGAGCTTTAGCTAGGCTTTTTTATGAGAACCATTAGCAAGGATGACAGCAGTAGGGCAGCAAAAATGACAACAGGGAAAGACCATGCTGGACTGTTTCTTAACACATGAAACTTAGAAAAAAACAACTGGGGGCACATTTTCATGTTAATTCCTTGCATTTTAGGGTTAACAAGTAAAATTCAGGAAACCCAGTTAAGTTTGTGTTTGAGATAAACAACAAACAAATTTTTAATGTAAGTAATGTAAACAAATTTTAATGTAATATTAAAAATGTAAATTTTAATATTGCATGGGACATACTTATACTAAAAAAATTCATTATTTAGTTGAAATTCAAACTGAACTAGGGATCCTATATTTTTATTTTCTAAATCTGGAAACTACGGGCAGGTGGGAACTTAAGAAACGGAAACTTATTTTTAAATTACGACATGGGAAAGCACAGAAATTGAGTGACCATCTAATGGACAACTGAAAAGACAGAAATCATATGTTAAAAACTGTTACTGAATGTCAATGTTACCGTGATTTTAATTTACTTTTCCTAATTTCTCATTTTTCCTACATTATTATATGTTTTTAAAAGTAATATAATACGTAATTATAACTAATATATCATTAAAAATAAAATATAAGCAAAGTTTCAATGATGAAAATTCTAGAGAACCTCCTAAAAAAGTCATTAGTCATAACTGGCTAGCTGTTATAATACACAGCCTCAAAATTTCAGCAGCTTACCCCAGTGAAAGTTTGTATCTTCCTCACATAAACACAAAACGAGTATTTCAGATCAGAGGGCAGCTGTTCGTCGAATGAAATTCAGGGACCCAGGTTACTTCCTTCTTGTTGTTGTAGGAAAAACTCGGTTCTTGCGACACGACCAGGAAAGATTAGGCACGCAGACACTTAAGGGTGAGAAGTTACGGAATGTATTGGGTGAAAAGGAAAAAGACTTTCAGCAAAGTGAGAGGAGCTCCTGAGTGAGAGGGACTCCTGTTAACAGGCCCCCATGTCACAGACTGACTTACCGGTTACCACACAGGAACGGGAGGGACCGGCTCCTCCCCATGCAAACAGCGGGAACTTCCCGAAGCCCCACCGCTTCCTCCCAGGGTGTAGGCCAATGGGAGATTCTCCAGGTCAGTAATCCGATTTTTCGGCCTTCAGGCTGTTTTAGGCTTGAAGGCGGGTTTTGCAGGGGACCCTTGGCCGCCTCCTGTCTCTACACTGTGGCTCCCCTATCTTCAATACATGACTTCCAAAATTACTGTGAGGTCGTTGCCATATTTTTACCAGCCATGTCAAAGAGGGAATTGAGTATGGAGAATTTTTAGGGGAAGGACTTTGAGGTGAAAGGACATTGATTTTAGGGGCAAGGCTGGACATCCCATATATCACTTTAATCCACGTTCTAGTGACCAGAATTCACATAGCAGTTTCTGCCACTAAGGACATGAGTGAAAAAACTTAAGCAAACTAAAGGTACAACATGTTCCTAGAATGTTTCATGATTTTATGGCTGCTTGATAAAGTGATTTCTGAAAGTCATCTAGAAGAAAAAACATTTATAAAAAAAGGAAAAATTTCTCAAAAGAAAAATGACAATACTGAATAAATACAAGGAAAGGGTACCTTCAGAATCATATATGAGGATATAATAAGTTTATAATATTGAAATAAGAATGGAATTCTTATAAAAATAGACCCACAGAGAGAATGGAGAGCGTGAAGGTGACATAATTTTTAAATTAGAAGTTGCTTTGAGTAGTGTAAATAGGCTTTTTTTTCCCTCAGGACCAGTTAGCAAAACTTCCATCTAATCCTCGCTGCCTCCTCTTTCATTTGACAATAGAAAGAAATCAAGTGCCTAAACTTAAGCATCTTGTGTGTCTTGACCTGGGTGGTGGTTACACAGGTATTTACCTATGTAAAAAATTCCATCAAGCTAAACACTTAAGATTTGTTCACTTTATTTTATATAAAGTATATCTCAAAGAAAGAGTTTGGAAAAAACAAAAGGAGAGGATCTCTGAGCACTTATAACAACAGAATCTAATTAAACCAGGACAACCAAGGAGCCTTGTTTGAGGAAGTCATATATAAGCTGAAATCTGAAGGGTGAGTTGCAGTTAAACAGTCAGAGGGCATAATAGAACATTCTGAACACAAGGACCAGCGTATATAAAGGCCCTGGAGAACTTTTATAGTTGCCTTTGACATTTAGATTCTTGAGCCATCTGATAGATGTCAATTTTTGTGCATAATATGAGTTATTTTTTCCATTATTACAGCATCATTTATGGAAGAAATATCCTTTTTCTGTTTATCTGCTGTCAACCCTATTATATACCAAGTTTCAATATTTGGATGAGTTTTTCCAAGGCTTCCATTCTTTTCTTCTGAAATACTTGTCTACATCTCCACTAACAGTACACACTCCCTAATTACTAGAGTTATATAAAGACTCTCCATATCTGATAGATATTCCTCCCATCTTGAAGTTTTTCTCAAGAGTGTTTTGGCTATTTTTGGCACTTTATTCTTCCACAATATTCTTCCCATAATATTGATATGGGGGGGGCAGGGAAATGCTGGGAAGGGAAGGGCATGGTCCCTGGGTAGGGCTCCACCCCAGACCTAGGTAAGGACAGACATTTCTGTTTTCATATTCAAATGTTGCATTTCCCAGACCACCTGGCCTGCCACACCCCCATCCTGTGCCCATAAAAACCCCAAAACCCTAGTGGGCAGAGACACAAGCAGCTGGATGGTGAAAGGAACACACCAGCGAACCTAAACACAAGCGGCTGAACATCAAGAGGAATGCATGGGCATAAGAGCACACCAACAGATGCCAGCAGGCGACTGGCAGAACAATGTGGAGTTTGGCTGGGGCGGTCAGAGGAAAGCCCGGCTGCTGAGCACCCAACTCCAGGGGAAAACCACCTTCCCATTCCATCTCCCTTCTGGCTGCCCCATCCGCTGAGAGCTACTTCCACTCAATAAAACTTTGCACTCATTCTTCAAGCCCATATGTAATCCGATTCTTCCTGTACACAAAGGCAGGAAACCCTGGGATACAGAAAGCCCTCTGTCCTTAAGGGACAGATAGGGGAAGGGGTCTAATTGAGCTAACACAAGCCACCTATGGACAGCTAAACTGAAAGAGCATACTGTAACACATGCCCATTGGGGCTTCAGCTGTAAACATTCGCCCCTAGATGCTGCCTTGGGTTCAGAGCCCCACAACCTACCCATCTGCATGCTCCTGCTAGAGGTTTGAGCATCCAGGCACCTAAGAAGCAAGCCACACCCCCGTCGCATGCCCTTCCAGGGGCATAAGGGAACTTTCCCATTTCAATATCGGCAAAATACTTTTTAAAGTTTTCACTGGAATTGCATTAAATAAATACATCAATTTGAGACAGAACTGACATCTTTCTAATACTGTCTTCCAATCCATGAATATGGTATATCTCTTCTTTTGGTAACTAATTTGTGAAAGAGTTATAATTTCCTTAGTAAAGGTCTTGTGTACCTTTTGCTAGCTTTTCTAGGTACTTACATATTGAGGATCCTGTAAATATTATTTTTAGTTTCTTGTGGTCATAATAAAACATAATTATTTTATGTAACTGTAGTTTATGTAATAGACATGCTAATTGCTCTTAATCAAGTAATTTATATGTGGATTATTTTGGATTTTCTGCAAAGAAAAATCACAACCTTTGTAAATTATGGCAGTTTTACTTTCTTTTTCAATCCTTATATATTTATTTCTTTCCTTGCCTACTGTGCTGGCTTGGAACTCCAGAACAATGATTAATGAAAGTGGAAATACATAATCTGTGTCTTGTAATAAATCTTAAAGAGAATGCTACATTGTTGCACAGATAAGTATGATGTTTGTTGTAGGTTCATTTTAGTTTGCTAATGGTTGTTTTTTATTTTAGTCATGAATAGATGTTGGATTTTAGCCAAGTAATTGAATTATTGGATCTGATTATATAGTCTTTCTTCCTTAACCTTTAGTGTACTGAATTATATTGATTGATTTTCAAATGTTGAAACAATGTTGCATTACTAAAATAAATTTAACTTGGTTGTAATATACTATCTTTTTATACATTGCTAAATCTGACTTAATATTTTGTGCAGGATTTTCTTTTTTAAGATGGAGTCTCACTCTGTCACCCAGGCTGGAGTGCAGTGGTGCAATCTCGGCTCACTGCAAGCTCCACCTCCCAGGTTCATGCCATTCTCCTGCCTCAGCCTGCCGAGAGGCTGGGACTACAGGCGCCCACCACCATGCCCGGCTAATTTTTTGTATTATTTTGTGTAGGATTTTTAAATCCATGGTCACGATTGAGAGCAAGCTATAATTTTCTTTCTTGTACCCTCTTAGATTTGAGTGTCATGATTATACCATCTCTTAAAATGAATTGAAGAATGTTCAATGATACAACATTGGAATTATTTATTTCTTGACCGTTAGGTTTAGCTTATAAAACCATCAAAGCTTGTTTTCCTTTTAGGAAGATTTTAAATTACTCATTCAAATTTTCAATTGAAAATTTCATTGAGATAATTATACATAGTTATAAAAATAATAGCGAGATCTCATATAGCTTTTACCTAGTTTCTCCCAATGGAAGAAAAATATAGTTATTAAACTATAGTACAGTAACATAACTAGGTTGTTGACGTCAATACAATTTACTGGGCTTACTCAGATAGCCTCAGTTATATTTGTACTCATTTGTGTGTGAAAGTATGTAGCCACTCCTGCTTTTTTAAAATCAATGTTTGCATGGTAAATCTTTTTCAGTTCTTTTACATTCAGCCTATTTGATTAGATTTGAAGTGAATTTTTTATACACAGCATAGTGTTCTTTCATGTTTATTTATCCATTCTGCTTCTCTCTGTCATTAGATTGGTGTATTAAGATTATTTACATTTAAGGTAATTATTGTTAATGCTTAAGTCTTCCATTCCATTATTTATTTCTATTTGTTATAGCTATTTCTTATTTGTATTTGGTTTTTGGTTTTCTGTTACTTCTAGCTGTGTATTTGTTCATTCGCACACTGCTATAAAGAAATACCTGAGACTGGGTAATTTATAAAGAAAAGAAGGTAATTGACTCAGTTCTGCAGGCAATACAGGAAGCATGATGCTGGCATCTGCTTGGCTTCAGGTGAGATCTCAGGAAACTTACAATCATGGCAGAAGGTGAAGGGGAAGCCATCACCTCATATGGCTGGAGAAGGACGGACAAGAGAGTGAAGGGGGAGGTGCTACGCACTTTTAAACAAACAGATCTCATGATAACTCATTCACCATTACCTGAGAAGATGATGCTAAACCATTCATGAAGGACCATGATTCAATCACCTTTCACCATGCCCCACCTCCAACACTGGGGATTACACTTCAACGTGAGATTTGGGTGGGGACACAGATACGAATCGTGTCAAGCTGCATCTATGTTACTGCAAAGGCATGATTTCATTCTTTGTATGGCTCTATAGTATTCCATGGTGTGGATGTACCACATTTTCTTTATCTAATCCACCATTGTTGGGCACCTAGATTGGTTCTGTGTCTTTGCTATTGTGAATAGTGCTGCAATGAACATACAGGTGCATGTGTCTTTTTGATAGAACAATTTATTTTTCTTTGGTATATACCCAGTAATGGGATTGCTCAGTTGAATGGAAGTTCTCTTTCTAATTCTTTGAGAAATCTCCAAACTACTTTCCACAGTGTCCTTTGGCCAATCTTTAACAGTAGATCCGCTAGCTGCAAACTCTTGTAGTTCTCCTTCCTTTCAGAATGTCTTTATTTCCTGTTCATTCCTGAAGGACAGTTTCACATGATATAAAATTCATGGTTGATAGCTCTTTCCTTTCAGTACTTGAAAAATGTTGTCCTCTGCCACTTCCTTCTCGCTTCCATGTTTTCTGATGAGAAATCTACTGTCATGAATAACCAGTTTTCCCAGCACCACTTATTAAATAAGGAATCCTTTCGCCATTGCTTGTTTTTGTCACATTTGTCAAAGATCAGATGGTTGTAGATGTGTGGTGTTATTTCTGAGGCCTCTGTTCTATTCCATTGGTCTATCTATCTGTTTTGGTGCCAGTATCATGCTGCTTTCGTCACTGTAGCCTTGTACTATAGTTTGAAGGCAGGTAGAGTGATGTCTGCTGCTTTGTTCTTTTTGATTAGGATTGTCTTGACTATATGGGCTCTTTTTTGGTTCCATATGAAATTTAAAGTAACTTTCTCTAGTTCAGTGGAGAAAGTCAATGGTAGTTTGATAGGAATAGCATTGAATGTCTAAATTGCTTTGGGCAGTATGGCCATTTTCACAATATTGGTTCTTCCTATCCATGAGCATGGAATTTTTTTTTCATTTGTTTGTGTCCTCTCTTCTTTCCTTGAGCAGTGCTTTGTAGTTCTCCTCGAAGAGCACTTCAGGTCCCTTGTAGGTTGTATTCCTAGGTATTTTATTTTCTTTGTAGCCATTGTGAATGAGAATTCACTCATGATTTGGCTCTATGCTTTTCTATTTTTGGTGGATTGGAATGCTTGTGATTTTTGCACATTGATTTTGTACCCTGAAACTTTGCTGAAGTTGTTCATCACAAAAGCAATGGCAACAAAAGCCAAAATTGACAAATGGGATCTAATTAAACTAAAGAGCTTCTGCTCAGCAAAAGAACCCATCATTAGAGTAAACAGGCAACCTACAGAGTGACAGAAAATTTTTGCAATCTATCTATCTGACAGAGGCCTAATATCCAGAATCTACAAGGAACTTAAACAAATTTACAAGGAAAAAACAAATAACCCCATCAAAAATAGGGCAAAGGATATGAACAGACAATTCTCGAAAGAAGACATTTATACGGCCAACAAACATGAAAAAAATGCTCATCATCACTAGTCATTAGAGAAATGCCAATAAAAACCACAATGAGATGCCATCTCATGCCAGTTAGAATGGTGATCATTAAAAAGTCTGGAAACAACAGATGCTGGAAAGGATGCGGAGAAATTGATACCCTTTTACTTTGTTGGTGGGAGTGTAAGTTAGTTTAACCATTGTGGAAGACAGTGTGGCAAATCATTCGAAATACCATTCGACCCAGCAATCCCATTACTGGGTATATACCCAAAGGATTATAAATCATTATACTATAAAGGCACATATACACGTATGTTTATTGCAGCACTCAAAATTCTTTTAAGGAGAAGTTTCCACTTTCCTTATCATTGGATACGCTTCCCTCTTTTAATTACATGTTGAGTCCTTCCCTCATTTAGGCTTGAGAAAAATGTCCTTAAGTGTCCTAAACTTGCCTCAAACCCACTTACTCATCAAACCCCACTTATGACTTCCTCAGAGGACAAGGGACATTTCAGCTCAGTTATACACTGCTATTCTCAATTCCTGCCATTTTTTTCCTCTTCCTTTGACCCCCTGGCCTAGGTCTCCAGCTCACTGAAAACAGCCTCCCCTGATGAGCACACCATTGTTATGTAATAGCCTAACCCTTCCCACTCACCTATCAGGGGGTGCCAAGCCTGCAGACTCACTCTGCTTTCCTCATAACTGCCCTGAGGAGAAGGCTGAAGACTGAGGAATCCTCTTTGTGCCTCCCATTTGGTTGCATTTTCTTTGGTCAAAGGTTCCCTTATTCATGGGACCTGCCTGGGTCCAGGACCCCTTGATAGGTGCTCTCTGGCTGCCTGTCCTCTGGGCACTCTTGTCCCAGGTCTATTGTTTTCATGACCCACCAGGATGGCGCTTTACTTCCTCAGAAATTGTGATCCCCAGGAAAGTGCCCCACAGGAGGCGTGGAGTTGAGATGCCAGACCAACTCTCTTACAGCATGCGTTTCCAGGGCCGAAGACATGTGATTCACATGAATCTCAAGAAGAACATGATGCCCAGACATTTACCTGTTTTTACTGATAATGACCAGGGGGCCATGCAGGAGAACTACCCTTTTGTCCCGCGAGACTGTTACTATGACTGCTACCTGGAAGGGGTTCCTGGGTCTGTGGCCACATTGGACACCTGCCATGGAGGGCTGCGTGGCATGCTGCAGATGGATGACTTGACTTACGAAATCAAACCCCTGGAGGCTTCTTCTAAATTTGAGCATGTAGTCTCTCTGCTTGTGTCAGAAGAAAGACTGGGAGAGGCTAGTAGATGTAAGACTGAAGGGGAAGAGAGAGATCAAGAATCTGAAAAGGTAAAACTGGCTGAGACTCCCAGAGCAGGCCACGTTTATTTGTGGAGGCATCACAGAAAAAACTTGAAAATTCACTACACGGTTACTAATGGATTATTCAAGCGGAACCCTAATGTGTCACACATAATACAGAATGTAGTGAGTATTAACAGTATCATACATACCATTTTCAAACCAGTTTATTTAAATGTCTATATACGTGTTTTGTGCATATGGAATGCTAATGATATAGTAATGTTTTATAAGATGCCTGCCGAAACTGCTGTAGGAGAGTTTGGTTTGTGGAAATATTATGAATGGTTTACAGAAATTCCACATGATACCTCAGTTGTTTTTACAGCATATCGACTTGAAAACCGGGACTGTTATACCACCTTTGATGGAATATGCAACCCCAACTGGGGAGCAATGTTTGTGTATTTAATGAGGTATCACTTATTTAGGGGGGCATGTTTAACAGCGCATACACTAGGTCATAACTTGGGCTTGACACATGATTCTGCTGGTTGTTATTGTTTTCGACGAACCAACTGTCTCATGGCTCCTGTTCCTGATCTTAATGATATGATGAGCAATTGTTCTTATGAGAAGATGCAAGACAGGTTGAATAAATGGGATCCTTGTTTGAGTGATCCAAATATTCCATACACTAATTTTCCTTATGTAGCTGATCGTTGTGGAGACAAGATCAAAAATCAGAGGGAAGAATGTGACTGTGGCTCCCTTAAAGATTGTGCCAATGATAGATGTTGTGAGACCTCTTGTATCCTTTCTCTTGGCAGTGTTTGCAATACAGGACTTTGCTGCCGTGAGTGTAAATACGCTGCCCCTGGAGTGGTTTGCAGAGACTTGGGTGGCATATGTGATCTACCGGAATACTGTGATGGGAAAACGGAAGAGTGTCCAAATGACGTCTATGTCCAGGATGGAACCCCATGTTCAGCAATATCTGTTTGTGTAAGAGGAAACTGCAGTGACCGTGACATGCAGTGTCAAGCCCTTTTTGGCTACCAAGTGAAAGATGGCTCCCCAGCATGCTATCAACAATTGAATAGGGTTGGTGACCGATTTGGAAACTGTGGGGTTATTCTACGGCGAGGGGGAAGTAAACCTTTTCCATGTGAACAAGATGATGTTTTCTGTGGAATGTTGCACTGTAGTGGTGTCAGCAAGATTCCCGGTGGAGGTGAGCACACTACATTTCGTAGTATATTAGTACACGACATAAAAGAAGAAAAATGCTTTGGCTATGAAGCACACCAGGGGACAGACTTGCCAGAAATGGGGCTGGTAGTGGATGGTGCAACCTGTGGCCCAGGGAGCTACTGTCTTGAACACAATTGTACTTTTTATCAAGACCTGCATTTTGAGTGTGATCTTAAAACATGCAATTACAAAGGAGTATGTAACAACAAAAAACATTGTCACTGTGTGTTTGGGTGGCAACCACCAACATGTGAACTGAGAGGAACAGGAGGTAGTATAGATAGTGGCCCTCCACCTGACAAACAATATCGTATTGCAAGCAGCATACTTGTGAAAACAAACCGAGTACTACTTTTAATATTTACTCGTTACATCCTTTTTCTGGTTTCACTTCTCTTTGGTGGCTTTTTACAAGCAATGGAATTTATGGAAGAGAAAGTATTGAAAACTACTGAACCTGAGGAGTAAATACTAATGGGAGCCCACACAATGGAGAAAATCACATTGACACTTACTGGGAGTTGTAATCAATAGTCATTCTGATGGTTACATCACCTCTTAGCAATTTGATGTCATCTTGAAATAAAATCACTTGGCAATTTAAAAAGGGTCTGTGTGTTTAAATTTACTTAACATTTCCTGTCTGGTCATATTCTCAATACTTCTATAGATGACGGCAGAAACTCCTAGATTCACTAACAAGAGGACCGGTACTCATTTAAGATTTGGGGCTAATGTTTTCTAGATACCCCTGTGGCAAATCCCATGTACACTAATATACATTTGCTCACACTCTTAATTTTTTTTTTTTTTTTTTTTTTTTTTTGAGGCAGGGTCTCACTCTGGTGCGTAGCCTGCCAGGTTGGAGTGCAGTGGCGCAATCTCGGCTCACTGCAACCACTGCATCCCGGGGTTCAAGCAATTCTCCCACCTCAACTTCCTGAGTAGCTGGGATTACAGACACGTGCTACCACACCAGATTAATTTTTGTATTTTTAGTAGAGACAGGGTTTCATCATCTTGGCCAGGCTGGTCTCAAACTCCTGGCCTCAAGTGATTCACCCAACTCAGCCTCCCAAAGTGCTGGGCACTTGGTACATGCTATCTGCTATCATTTTCATTATTCTCAGTATTTTTGCATTATGCTAAGCCTGGGGAATCCCATAGTAATGTCTCTGACTTTTTGTCTTTACTGTTAAACTATTACAGAAAGGGTCATTATTCACTGATAAATCACTTCTCAACTTATCTGGAAATTAAAGGTATGGGATATCATATTTTAAATCTCCAGGAATTGCCTGAGCCCAGCCTATCTATAAATTACAGGATGGAACTGACAGTCTGATAAATGTACAGACACAAAATCTTACCTAAAGGGAAACCGGAAGAATCGCTTCAGAAATAGTGCACTAAGGTGGAGTACAGTGACTCACACCTATAATCCCAGAGATTTGGGGGCCTGAGGTGGGAGGATTCCTTGAGGCCAGGAGTTTGAGACCAACCTGGGCAACATTGTGAGACTCTGTCTCTATAAAATATTAAAAAACAAAAAAACATTATCCAGGCATGGTGGCACATACCTGTAGTCCTAGCTATTCCAGAGTATGAGGAGGGTGTATCAGTTTGAGACCAGCCTAGGCAACATAGTGAGAATCTATCAACACAAAATATAAAGAAATTAGCTAGGCATGGTGGCGCATGCTTGTAGTCCTAGCTATTCAGGAGGCTGAGGCAGGAATTCAAGGCCAACCTGAGCAGGATAGCAAGACCCCATCTCTAAAAGAATTTAAAAATCAGCCCGGTGGAATAGTGTGTCCCTATAAACCCAGCTACTTGGGAGGCTGAGGCAGGAGGATCACTTGAGACCAGGAGCTGGAGGTTACAGTGAGTCATGACTGTACCACTGCACACCAGCCTGGGTAACAGAGTGACACTGTATGTCTGTATGTGTCTGTGTGTCTGTGTGTGTGTGTTTTAAAAACTTTTCTCTTGTTTTTAAGGCTTGTCATATCCAACAAGAGGTGATGTTCCAGGTCAAATAGTACAAGGGAGGTGGAGATGTGGAAGAAAAGAAGCAAGGGGGACTTCAAGAAGATAGGGATCAGGATAGGAGGGAGGCATAAATAGAGGCATAAATAGAGGTAGACAGAAGGGAGGAGGCCTTTGGGAAAGGAAGATCATTGAAGCTGTTGAAAACAGGACTCAAGACTAGAGATTGTTCAAAATATTTCTTTTCTTGGTTTCTTCCTACCAAATAAAGTAAGTTATTTGTGGAGTGTCAGCTATTTTGCTACCCTTTTCTTCTAAGGTGACACAAAAATGCACAAGCTTGACATGCCCCAAGTAACCAAAGGCACTCCAGTTCAAATTTATACCTGATGAAATCATGCCACTTAAGAATTTAACAGATTGATCGACATTGCACCAGACCGTATGTCTACACAGATCTGACCAGGTGTTTGGGTTGAATAGGAGTTTCCGTAGTAGAAGAAATTTGAGATAATAGAAGAGTCTTGTCCCACCTTAGGAAAGTTACCTAAACTCTCTGCACATCTAAAGAACTCTGAAAGATGGAAGGAAAATGCTGACTTCAGTCTGACAAAAGGGTACCTAGAAAAAAGTCAAAGCATGCAACCACCATGCTATGAAAGAAAGTCAGGTGATGAAATGATCTGTGCAGCAAACTGCCTATGATCATGTTTACCTATGTAACGAACCTGCATAGCCTATCCTGCACCTCTACCGCTGACCTTAAAAGAAAAGTTGGAAATCAAGAACAAAAATAAAAATGAGGGGAAAAAAGAATCAAATACCAAGAGCAGGGCTTACCTCACCACCCATGGAAATTAGGGTTCTTTGATAATGCTGTCTTTGGCACAAAACTGGGCAGTGTTGGCATTTTGCACAAAACTATTCCAAGTAACAACACAAAATTATTAAATATATATATTATATAAGTTTTTTAAAGTGACTCATATAGAGGTTAAAGGCTTTATTCAATTGAACTACATGAGGGAGTACCTGAAGACCAGGTGATGTCACAAGTGAAGCAGGGTCAAGGTTTTTACAAGATGGGAACGTTCTGAGTAGCTGTCCTTGTCCTTTCAATTTTAGCATCAGTGTTCACCTTAACCAAAACCCATAGATGGAGACCATTCATATTTACTTGTACCTTCTTTGGAGTCTAATAACCAACAGAACAATAGTTCTGAGAACCGTCTTTACAAACCTTATGGGTTTTTGGACGGCCATGGGCTGTGAGAGGTATATAGTTTTTTTAAAAAGGGATTGGAGGAGGGCGCTGGGCATGGTTGTTCATGCCTATAATCCTTGCACTTTTGGAGGCCAAGGTGGGAGGAATACTTGAGCCCAGGACTTTGAGACCAGCTTGGGCAACATAGCAAGACCCCACCTTTATAACATTAATTTTGTTTTAACTTTAAAAAAATAAAGAGAAGAAGGAAAAATAAAAAGGACAAAGTGGGAGTCAGGGAGGACCCAGAGCACTTGCTATAGTGTTTGTTTTAAATCTTTTGCACCTTCATCCCGGGAAGTCAACACTGCTGCATATATCCATTCGCAGTTACCATTGCACTGGGTGGTTCCAAGTGGCTCCCAAGTGAATCCCCTAGTTTCTCCATATAACCCTCCATGCTTCTACTGGGGCTCAGCAGCCTTACCTTCCCCTGCTCTTCAGGGTCAATTACTCCTGCCAAAATGACTCTTCTTTTTACCTGTGGGTCCTTGAACAGAAGATATCCCAGATGCCCTGAGGGCAGCTTGCAGGTCTATGGAACTTATGCTGGGTCCTCTGGCAAAGATGCATTCTCTTTGTGGACCAAGACCTGCCTAGAGAACAGGTAGTTGCAAGGAGGGAAGCAGATCAGTGGATCATCAAGTGTGATGATAAGTGAGGCCACCTGGCTTCTCTTCCTTGTCTCTGGGCCCCATATATTCTTTCTATTGCATATAAAACACCATGTAGGAATCTCTGACTTAATATACACAATGCATTGTGAAGGCTGGCACTCAATTCTTTCAGAATATTGTTTCTGAGCTGGCACTCTGGCTCTGCCTTCTGCAGGCCATTCTAAGCACTTTAGGAGAATAGATGCTACTAAATATTGAATATATGATACAAACAATGTAATTCATTGCTATGTACCATTCCTGCACCTCATACACTAAAGAGTGAATGAATCCTCTATTCATATGCCAAGTTGTATGAGACTCCATGCTTAAAGATCTTACAGTCCATATGCCCACAGTAGTGGTGCTGGCTCAAGCTCTATAGACAATATCATAACTAGAATATGTATATTTTCTTGTGTGAACTAATCGCTGACCCTCCCAGGATAAAAGGGGCACAAAGTAGTCAATGTCTCACTAATTCACTGTTTGGTTTCCTTGAAGACTAGCACCTTCCCAGAAACTCAGCCTTGATCTGTGTCACTAGCAAGTTGGACATTCATGACAGAAGTGTCTTGATTAACTCCCTTGGCAAGTGGGAGTCCATGCTATTGAGCCCAATGTACCTCTGTCTCTGCCACTATGGCCACCTGTTTGTGTGCCCCTGGAGAATTCATATACATGGATATCTTTTCAAGAGTGAGAAGACCCAAAATAATGGTCAAAGCAGAAAGTTTTTATACTTTTAGAAAAAGAACAATAAATTTGTGAAGAAATGACAGAAGCGTAGAGCGCCAAAAGCCTGTGGGTTGTAACCTACTCAGTATTCCACTGGAGGCTATATGATCAAACAACAAACTGTTTATCATGAATGCAGGATGTGGGCAAACTCACAGTCGCCAGAAGGTATGCTGAGTGCAATCACTCCCTGGTACCATTCTCCTTGAGGTTATCTACTGGAACATCTGAAGACTACTGTTCAGAGAATGCAGTCGTGCAGGCCTGCACCGATTCATGCAGCCTACTGACAACCACCTCCTTCTCCCTATCTCCTTTTCTCAATAAATATGAAGGAAGCTAGAAGCTCAGGGCCCTTGTTCACTAGAAGCAAGAAGCCCCCTGACCCCATCATCCAAATATACTCTTTTGTCTTTGTCTTTATTCCCACGTTCATCCCCCTTTGTTCCGTCCAACAGGGACTGGGGCCATGACACAAAAAGATCTAAGCTAGGGACAGTGAATTCCAGGGAAGTCACTAGGAGATCTATTGGTGTGAAGTGTCAAGGAGGAGTTATAAAGCTAGTGGGAGATAAGAGTTACTTTAGTTTATTTGTACAGGTCTACTGCAGCAAAAACTTCCAAACCTGGGGATAGGGTTATTTCCTTGTCCTGGCACAGGGAAGGCATCTTTCTCCATGGAAGTTTTATGGCTTGCTATATGCAGGAAAAGCCAGGTCAGATAGTCACTTCTGGAACTACAGTTTCCAAAGTGTTTTGAGCTTGAAGTAATCAATACACTAATTTGGCATATTTTAGAGTGGCACACTTTTAACTCCTTTATTTTCCCTGACTGAAACTTCCCTAACAGTTTCAAATTAAAAGCTGAGTTGGTATTTGTGGAGAGAAGAGTTGTGTTAGCAGCTGAGTGGCATGGGATCTGCAAAGGGAGAGAAGAACACAGACTAGAAGGAGAATTAATAAGCAGAAAAGCACAATCTAAACACATTTACCCATACTCCATTCAACCAGTCTCCTATCCCTGACAATGGGTCAGTCCAATTGAATAGTTTAGCTTCATTTACATGATGAAGAGTGTTTATCTTGTCTTTCAAAAAGTTCAGATTAGATTCTATTTGTCCCTGGTGCATATAAGCAGTGTTCCTCACCAATGATTGCACAAGCTCCTCCTTCTTGGGCTGTCATTCTATCCAGGACATGGTGATTCTGAAGTACAACAGAGGCTAAACTGTTAACTTCTGATTGGAGTCTTCTCAGTGCTTGCATAGTAATATTGACTCTTGTTCTATTACCATGGAAACATTGAGAATTGCCCTTTCCCTCTCATAAATTCCAAAGCCTGGGTAAATGGATCTCAGCATGGAAAGGAACTTAGAATTGTGACGTATAAGGGGATTTTCTGTAACACCTCATTTAGTATGCTTGTGTGGCACTACTTTATAAACAAAGGAGCCCAAGTTTATAATTTGGCTGGCATTGAAGGAGGAGTACCTGGTGACAAAGGCATTAGGTATCTGAGTCCCCATCATTCTAACCATGTAGGTGAGAACCCTTCATAGACCTTGTCACCACGCAAGATAAAAAGACCAGTGTGGTTCACAAATAATATCAGAGTCAAATTTGTGGCCCAACAGATTGGGGTTTGTTGTGCCTGGTCTTCTGTCATAATGGCATCTGTGAATCTGTATGTGTCCCTGTCAGTCCATAGGAGCAGAACAGATTGCACAATATCAGATATAGGAGATATTTAGTTTGGTTTTGGCAGCTATAGGGCTTGATTTTGTCACCTGGCCAAGTTATTCCATATTTTTTGAATACTCACCATGCTATCACCATGTAATCTTTGGTGCCTATCAGTCTACTGAGGAGAGCAAGTGAGCAAATCCAAGTTGCACAGGGCTGACTTCTGGGCCATCCATACCACCTGGTGATGTGGCAAGTGTTTGTACCATAAGAGTGTCAGAACCATTTATGACCTTCGTGAGAGGCTTATGTGCCATCTGTGGCATCAAGTCACAGGGTTTGATTGTGCTACTGCCTTAGGAAGTTACCTGTGAAAGATCCTGCATCATCTCTGCTTTCAGTACAAAGGGAAAAATCCCCTTCTAATATCTTTACCTAAACAAACGACATTCTTCAACCTTCTACACAGGTGTCCAACTCACCAAAAAGAGAGGTAGTGTGACGTTGTTTTCTTTTCATGGAAGCCATACCTTGTCATGCGTCCGTGCTCCAGACTTGACCCACCAGGCACTTGCATCAGCAGGAATGAAAATAAGTTCAGATAATTTTGTATAATCTAGATGCTGATATACCAGCAATCAGATGGCTTAGTTCACGTGGCCAGGGTTTGGAAAACTCGTGCAAAGCAATGTTAGTTCTGTGCCTAAAGTGTTAAGAAAACAGTAAGGGTTAAATAAGACACAGTTTGAAAGAAAGTCCACAGTGGAGGATCAGAGGGAGAACTGAACAGACTGAGATAGTCTCCAGTCAGCTTTTTCAATAAGTGCTCAAAGAATAAAGAGGACTTTGTGAAGAAAAGAAAAGGGTTTGGGGTTTTTTGTTTGTTTGTTTGGGTTTTTTTTTTTTTTTTTAGGGAAGGTAGAGAGAACCAGTTCCTGTTACACTAACAATGTACACCCTGTCTTGGACCCCAACACCACATAGAAGTCCCATGAGGACTGGGGAAACTACCATGCTCATTCACACAACATCTTTCATTGGTCCAGAGTTGCTTTCAGATGATTTAACTCCTTCTTGTTTCCAGCTTGCTCCATGAGTGCACTGAGCACACCCCCGTAAAGTAGAAAGCCATTAGTGTGTATAGGACTTGTCCTCAATGCTACAGACAACCTCAAGGTTCAGCCTAAGAGGATACAGGCAGGTACCACCAGCATCTGCTGTACCAGACTTTCCAGCCCCAAATATGTTTCCTTTTACTCTCATTTCCCTAGGACTGTATTTTCCAAGTAAACCATTTAGACTTAATCCTTGCCTCTCAGCATATGTTTTCTAAGGAACCTGGGTACAGTAGATGCTGAAAGCCCACCCTACATCTTCTCGTCCGACTTGAGTTCACTTGCAGCCACAGTATACAATCTCCATGCTCTGAGAGTTTACCACTTCATGTGCTTATATCTCAGATATTCTTTTCCTTACAGCTTTCTCTTGAACCATGGAGTATTAATCAAAGGTGTGTTTCACATGACTTCTCAGAAAGTGCACAGGGATGGCTCCAGTTGTACACAGAGAAAACTTGTTCATTAGTCTACCCTGTTATGTGCTTCCCCCTAAAAACTAATTCTACCTAAATCCTTGTCTCTGGGTCTGCTTTTTGGGCAATCCAAATTAAAACAGGAGGTAAGACTCTATGCTTGTTATAAAAAGGTTAATTCTACCCACCAATCCTGATATAATTGACTGATAGAACTCTAATTAACTCAACGAATATAAAATAACTATGCATCTTTTCTTAAAATAAGAATATTGCAAAATGCACTGCTTCTTGTAAAAATTTACAAGTAAAATAAGGTGACTCTAACAAATTGACTTTAAAATACAATACAGGATCCCAATTTACCTGCAAAGCACTGATAAAGGATTTATTCTATAAAGTGTATCAAGACAACTGGCTACCCATTTGGAAAAGTATACGATTAGATACCTATCTCATTTCTTATAGAAAAATAAATTCCAGAATTAAGCGTAAAAGCTGAAACCAATATAAACCCAGAAAAAGTGGATTATTTCAATGTAATCTCAAGCAGAAATACAAAACACAGCAAATATAAAAGAACAATAGGCTGATAAATATAACTATAACCAACTTCAATGGTTTATTTTATCTATACTTTAAGTTCTGGGGTACATGTTCAGAATGTGCAGTCTTCTTACATCAGTACACATGTGCCATGGTGGTTTACTGCACCCATCAACTCGTCACCTACATTAGGTATTTCTCGCAATGCAATCCTTCCCCTAGCCCTCCACCACCTGACAGACTCCAGTATGTGGTGTTCCCCTCCCTGTGTTCATGTGTTCTCATTGTTCAGCTTCCACTTATGAGTGAGAACATGCAGTATTTTGTTTTCTGTTCCTGTGTTAGTTTGCTGAGAATGATGGTTTCCAGCTTCATCCATTTCCCTGCAAAGGACATGTACTCATCCTTTTTTATGGCTGCATAGTATTCCATGGTGTATATGTGCCACATTTTCTTTATGCAGTCTATCATTGATGGACATTTAGATAGGTTCCAAGTCTTTGCTTTTGTGCATAGTGCCACGAAAAACATATATATGCATGTGCCTTTACAGTAGAATGATTTATAATCCTTTGGGTATATACCCAGTAATGGGATCACTGGGTTAAATAGTATTTCTAGCTCTAGATCCTTGAGGAATCGCCACACTGTCTTCCACAATGGTTGAACTAATTTACACTCCCGCCAACAGTGTAAAAGCATTCCTATTTCTCCACATCCTCTCCAGCATCTGTTGTTTCCTGACTTTTTAATGATCACCATTCTAACTGGTGTGAGATGGTATCTCATTGTGGTTTTGATTGGCATTTCTCTAATGACCAGTGATGATGAGAATTTTTTCACATGTTTGTTGGCTGCATAAATGTCTTTTGAGAACTGTCTGTTCATACACTTTGCCCACTTTTTGATGGATTTTTGTGTAAATTTGTTTAAGTTATTTGTAGATTCTGGATATTAGCCCTTTGTCAGATGGATAGATTGCAAAAATTTTCACCCATTCTGTAGGTTGCCTGTTCACTCAGATGATAGTTTCTTTTGCTGTGCAGAAGCTCTTTAGTTTAACTAGATCCCGTTTGTCAATTTTGGCTTTTGTTGCCATTGCTATTGTTGTTTTAGACAAGTGTTTGCCCTTGCCTATGTCCTAAATGATATGGCCTAGATTTTTTTCTAGAATTTTTATGGTTTTAGGTCTTACGTTTAAGTCTTTAATCCATCTTGAGTTGATTTTTGTATAAGGTATAAGGAAGGGGTCTAGTGTCAGTTTTCTGCAAATGGCTGGCCAGTTTTCCCAACACCATATATTAAATGAGGAGTCATTTCCCCATTGCTTGTTTTTGTCAGATTTGTCAAAGATCAGATGGTTGTAGATATGTGGTGTTATTTCTGAGGCCTCTCTTCTGTTCCATTGGTCTATATATCTGTTTTGTACCAGTACCATGCTGTTTTGGTTACTTTAGCCTTGTAGTATTCTTTGAAGTGAGGTAACATGATGCCTCCAGCTTTGTTCTTTTTGCTCAGGATTGTCTTGGCTATGCAGGCTCTTTTTTGGTTCCATATGAAGGTTAAAGTATTTTTTTCCACTTCTGTGAAGAAAATCAATGGTAGCTTGATGGGGATGGCATTGAATCTGTAAATTACTTTGGGCAGTATGGCCATCTTCACAATATTGATTCTTCCTATCCATGAGCATGGAATATTTTTCCACTTGTTTGTGTCCTCTCTTATTTTGTTGAGCAGTGGTTTGTAGTTCTCCTTGAGGAGGTCCTTCACATCCCTTGTAAGTTGTATTGCTAGGTATTTTATTATCTTAGTAGCAATTGTGAATAGCAGTTCACTCATGACTTAGCTCTCTGCTTGTCTGTTATTGGTGTGCAGGAATGCTTGTGATTTTGCACATTGATTTTGTATCCTGAGACTTTGCTGAAGTTGCTTATCAGCTTAAGGAGTTTTTTGGCTGAGATGATGGGGTTTCTTAATATACAGTCATGTCATCTGCAAACAGAGACAATTTGACTTACTGTCTTCCTATTTGAATACTCTTTATTTTTTTCTCTTGCCTGATTGCCTTGGCCAGAACTTCCTATACTATGTTGAATAGGAGTGGTGAGAGAGGGCATTCTTGTCTTGTGCCAGTTTTCAAAGAGAATGCTTCCAGCTTTTGCCCATTCAATATGATATTGGCTATGGGTTTGCCATAAATACCTCTTATTAATTTGAGATACATTCCATTGATACCGAATTTATTGAGAGTTTTTAGCATGAAGGGGTGTTGAATTTTGTCGAAGGCCTTTACTGAATTTATTGAGATAATCATGTGATTGTTGTCATTGGTTCTGTTTATGTGATGGATTATGTTTATTGATTTGCATATGTTGAACCAGGCTTGCATCCCAGGGATGAAGCCGACTTGATTGTGGTGGATAAGCTTTTTGATGTGCTGCTGGATTCAATATGCCAGTATTTTATTGAGGATTTTTGCATGGATGTTCATCAGGGATATTGGCCTGAAATTTTCTTTTTTGTTGTGTCTCTGCCAGGTTTTGGTATCAGGATGATGCTGGCTGCACAAAATGAGTTAGGGAGGAATCCCTCTTTTTCTATTGTTTGGAATAGTTTCAGAAGGAATAGTGCCTGCTCCTCTTTGTACCTCTGGTAGAATTAGGCTGTGAATCCATCTGGTCCTGGACTTTTTTTGGTTGGTAGGCTATTAATTACTGCTTCAATTACAGAACTTGTTGTTGGTCTATTCAAGGATTCGACTTCTTCCTCGTTTAGACTGGGGAGGTTGTGTATGGCCAGGAATTTATCCATTTCTTCTAGATTTTCTAGTTTATTTGCATAAAGATGTTTCTAGTGTTCTCTGATAGTAGTTTGTATTTCTGTGGGAATAAACCATTTCAAAAAAGAATCAATAAACTGGAGCAGCTATCTTTTGTCTCCCTATGGATGTGTACACTTACAACATGTGGAGCTTTCTCTGATTTAACCAGATTGCATTCTTGGTTCACTCCTCCCTCCTTGTGTGGCTCCAGTAGCTCTCCTCTGCTTCTTTTTGCTAGCACATTGTTGGACCCTCTCCATCTCTATTCCTAGAGGTCATCAAACCATAAAGGGGTGACTACAAAGTAATGGGGCACGCAAGTGGAACACTTACCATTTCATAAAGAATGCTTCCACAAAGATATAACATTTAACCTCTATTGAGAGAAAATAGGAGTTTTCCAGGGCAAGAGAGTAGGGGCAGCATGGTAAACAGCATTTTGGGAATGGGGATTTCATGTACAGATATGCAGAGAATGACACAGCCAAATATATTGTAAACATAAAACAGGTAGAAGACACAAAGTTGACAAGTGTAATGAAAAATGATATCCAAAAAGTTGTTTGACTGAATTTACAGAGTGCCATTCAGAAGTTAACTGATCAATACAAAGGGTATCTGATTCACTCTGTGTTTTCAAGAGACAGGCTTTCCAAAAACATGGAGAATAGACTGAGGGAAAGATACACTGGGGACAAAAGACCAGCAAAGTGTGCCACGTTCAAACAGCAGCATTTTAAATAAACACATTTTAAATATTCAAAGTTTATTTTTGAGTAAGAGTTCCAGTAGTTAAAAGAGAGGATCAGAATGATATCCTCAAGGTAGCAAAATATTATTTTTACTTTTCATAATTAATTCATGTATTTAATACTCCATTGAAATTCATTGCTTCATTTAAGTATTTACTGTGTAGTAAGCACTGTGCACTGTTCAAGCTATTGAGGACACAATGGTGAGCAAAACAGATAAAAACTACCCCACCCTCATGGAGATTATATTTTGGTATGCAAAACAAATCCTCCAGAAGGATATCCAAACTGCCAAATTAAGACAAAGAGCTAGGAAGCACACAGGGAGCAAGTCAAGAGCTTTTATCAGACAAACAACAATTTTTTATACTCGAAAAAATTCACTTATTTGTTTCTTTTGGTAACCAAATAAACCCAAAGACTTGAGTGGGACAAATATTATTATCACCCCTACCCCCTTTTAGATTTTGAAGCAAAATGTCAGAAAAGGTAAGTAATTTTCCCACATTGATAATGTCAGTAGAGAGGTAAACCTCACCCCTGGACACTCTGATGCAGACACATCTCATGCCTTTCCCATAAGTCATCTCTAAGCATGAGAAACACAAAAAGGACTAAAGGGAGGGAAGGATGTAGCTTTATTTGCTGTTTAAAACAATGAACAATAGAAACAAGTTAAGAATAACCTGCAATTAATGACAATGCTTGTGGTTCTGATGTAAGATCTTTGCAGCTTTCTGGAAATGGTAAAAAATGTGCTCAGTTTCAGGGATGTACTACCATTTCTGCTGCCAAGAGACTAAAGTGTAATAATGCATGGAATATTAAATTAGAGACATTTTCTTAACCTGATGAATGAGCCTTAGTTTCTTTGGGACCAGAACATTGTCGTAGATACATAAGAAGCCCAACAGTAAACAGGAAAATCAAAACAGACAAAGAAGGAATCACAATCAGTGGCAAGAAACCTCTTTTCTTTGCAGATGCTGGGCCACTGTCAACACTACCCCCATAGCCTCTGTGCAGGCAGTAGGGAGGGGACCACCCATAGCCACAATGGCAGTGATGTTGGTTATTGCAGATCCCCTTCATGTTGCAGGTCTCAGGAAGGCAGACGTGTGACAGGACAGACAGACTGACACACTTCTTGTGGATGCAGATCTTTCCTGGGCCACACACAGTACCATCTTTCACGTCACCAATGTCAGGTATGTTCATCCTTAAATGATAGTCAATACCCCAGCAGGTGACGCCATTGATACGAGTGTGCTGCAAAGTAGAATGATCTTGGAGAGGAGGAATGTCTCTCACATTCTCACGTTGAACTCTCCCACAAAAGACATCAGAGATATGACATTTTAGGTGTGTTGTGCCATTTATACCACAGTGACCAAAACGGTTTCCCTGAGAGTTGATTTCTTTATAGCAATTCTGAGATGCACTTTTTGCATCTTTACCAAAAAATCTCCCTGCAATGCTGATCATGGTTATTACATCTCTTTTGATAGCAGTACACACTGTCACTACAGGGGAACCCGTCCTGCACATATCTATCTTCTGGACACTGATGGGATGTTCCATTGCACCATTCTGGGAGGTCACATTCATTGACCTACAGAGTTCTCCTGATGGCATGAACTTGCAGTCTTTGCAACAAAGCCCAAAAGCACAGGTAGCCCCAGGCCTTAAAGTGCAGTTCAACAGACAACAGGCATCTCATTCACACTGCTGTACGGATCCACAATCACACTGCTCTTCTCTTTCGACCACACCATTCCCACAGCGCTTTGGCATAAAGATTTCCCCCAATCTTGGAGGATTATGCAGACATGATCCCTGGTTTAGGGTGGTCTTCATAAAATCAGCATAACTGCAATTGGTGAACTTCTTTGCCGACACTCTAAAAATACACATGATATAACCTCTTTCCCCACAAAAACAGAATTCTTCATCATGCTGCATACCCAAAGAATGACATAACTCATGGGCCACAGTGTTGGCAAAAAGAGACCAGGTATCTCCTTGAAAATTATCAACTACACAATCAATAGGTGGAAGACATATTCCTGCAACGTAGGCTAGACCAAGTATACTTATAAGTGAATTTTTAATGAACATATGTGCAGCATCATGCTGTAGTTGGGAAAGACTGATTTGTTTCCATTGAGAGAAATTGTTCAGGAGCTGTTCTATGCTTGTCATTGGGAAAATATTTCCTTGATTCCAAATTTCAATTCCAATCAACATTATATAAGTACATAACTGCTGATACATGTAATCCACCATGCTGACAACAACAAATACATCCTCTTGCACCTTTGAGATGTTGCTTTGAGAGTAAATGAAGAAATCATGGTTCACCACAACAACTAGCTCCAGAAACCATGCATGGGTCCACCAGTCACCAGCAGATTTTGGTTCCAGAGCTGAGTTCTCAGCCTCTTCAAATTCCAAATGTTGGCGTGCTACTTCCTTCTCTGTTAAGGCACATCTCATAGCTGGGAATTGTGTCTCGTTACTGTTTATCTCGTAAACCAGGTGTTCAAATGTGGCAGAGTGCCTGATGGGTTCAATTTCATAGGTGAGGCCATTTATTTGTAATACCCCTCAAAAGCCCCCAAAACAAGCACTGAACACAGCCAGAGACTCAGGGACCCCCTCCACGTAACCATGATAGTAACAGTCATCTGGGATGAAGGGCTGATCCTCCAGGAGGGCACGCTCATCTGTGTAGGTGAACACTGGGAGGTGTCTAGAAACCAAGAGCTTCTTGACCCTCATATGAACAACGTGTCTCTGGCCCCCGAACTGCAGTCTATAGGAGAGCCATCCAGGAGCCTTTGCACTTCTGCCCCTGCTGATCACCTTCAAGGGGATCACCACTTCTGGGGAAGTGAAATGCTGGGAGGGCCCAGCCTGACAGTAGCCAGAAATGGACAAAAACACCCCAAGCCAGAGCAGCAGAAGAGTGACCCTGATGTACACTAGAGTCCCATCCACTGCCATTATGAAGTTGTCGTCATGGAGCCATCTGTCCAGAGCAGAAGAGGACAAGGTGTGAGGCACTTCTGGTCTGGCTCCTCCCTCTAAGCTGCTCAGGATGCAGGGCTGACCCTATGGATCTGTGTCCTGGCAGAGTTAGATCAGAACTGCAGTGCTGGAAGTAAAAATAAAAAGATGGGTTGGAAAGGTGATAAGTAAGGGATCAGGAGAGAAAAAGAAGGGAGTGGTGAAAAACTGGTTGATGAATCAAGAAAATGCTTTGGATTTGCTTTTAGTAAATGAGGTAGGGAGGTTGGGGGTATAGAGAAGACAACATTGGCCATGTGGTGATAATAGCTGAAGTTGGAAGATGGGTACTTAAATAATTATCTCAATCTTTACATGCAGTATGAACATGTCCATAATAAAAAGTAAAAGCAAAAGTAAAGAAACTTAAGAGTAGGGTGACTCTATATCTCAATTTGTCCAAGATAATATTAGTTTATGCCTGTTGCCCTTGCAATAACTATTGATAGTGTCTCATTTGAGTTTCGAAACTGGAGACATCAAAAACAATTGCAATTCTGTGTCAAGTTGCATCAGTTTTATGATATACTTTAGTTTCTTTATCTCAAAGTTATTTACTATTCCTCATTGTATTCATCCTTACTCATGATTTTATTAGACTGCAAGATTCTTGACTGCATGGTTTATGATTTTCATTTATTTTAGTATCCTCTATAATGTCTTGTATAGTTTTGTGTACAATGAAAAATGAAAAAAGAGAGGAAGGGTGGTGAAGTGTTTTGCATTATAAATTAATGCTACTAAAATGTATTCATATTGTATTATAATTTTAGGAAAAGAAAAAAATTCATGAAACACTGACATCCTTTTAACGGTATGGAGAACATTATGGTTTTTCTCCCCAGTTACTGACAGGAGAGTCCCAAAGACAAAAGCAAAAGCTTTCAGAGGAGAAAATGAGAATCTGTGCAGTTTAAAGGTCTTGGGAAAAGGAACTCTTGTCTTATTAGGGCAAAACCATTGGAGAGTCTGGCATTTTAGGATTGCCAGGGAAGAGTCCCAACGTTTGCTCAAATGTATTTACCAACAGTTTTTGAAAGTGGAGAATTTCTGCACCTGTCATACAATCTGGCTGGCAACACTCATCCATTTCTTTTTCTATTAAACAAGTCTTTATGTGTTTGGAGCATACAAAGTGCAGGACATGTGCTAGATATTAGAGAAAGAAAACAAAAATACAGAGCATTAAATAAATTATCAATTTAGTACAGGAACAAGAATAAGCTTTAGGAGGCTTTTAATATTGTATTCGATATTTTATATATTTTGTGCCTTTTTTTGCTGAGGAGAGTGTCCATATATTTCATCATAGTCTCAAAACTGTCAAAAGTGAGGCTAATAAGCACTGAGCATGTGTAGAAACAAACAAATAAACAGGTAATTGTAATATGATCAAGACCAGATTAATCTGAAGATAACATGGTTTATGATTCAGGAATCTTCATTGTACTGACCTCAATAAAGACCCTGAAAGGGGCTCAGTAATGGACTTTATGAAACTCCTCAAATTACGAGTGATCAAAATTAGTCACTATGCAAGAAAAATCAGAAATATTGTAACTGAAAAACTCTGAAATACTATAACACATATAAAAAAAGACTTAATAAAGGCTTTCTAAAATTTGATGATAGTAAATTTTATTATTTATTTCATTACCAATAACAAGCTATGAAGCTGAATTTCCTTCTCTAAACTATTAATAATACAAACTAAATTTCTATTAAACATACTAGGGAAAGGCAAATGCCTTTCAGTTCTTGCCATAGAAATTATAACAAAATAATTCTCTTAAGTGAGGCAATTAAATAAGAAGCAATTTGAAAACTGTAGGGAAAAGGTATCAGGGAAGTGAGTCAGGAAGTTGATTAGTATAAATATGAAGGGATTAAATTTTGTGATGTTTATGGCGTTTTCAACCTTTTAATATTTATAATTTGTTGCGGCTTCTTTCTTATGCTAAATAAATCCTCATTTTCATACTTATTTTCTGCAATTGTAACTTGTTATTGTTTTTCTCGAAGTGGGCCCTCATCTTGTAGGTGCATCAGGCCCAAAAACTTAGTTTCATCTCTGACTGTGATCAATGTATTGATGAAGGTAGGTGCCATTTCTTATAAGAACAAAAAGGAAAAGCATTTAAATCAAGCTAATCTAAGAAGACTTACATAGAAGATATAAAAATGAACATGCCTGACCCAACACCAATCATCTCCTGGATTTTGAATCCATTTCTAATCAACGCTTTCTTTGCCCTGATTCAAGTTTCCTTATATTCTCTTCTTATAACTTCCCTTGTGCTTTCCAGAGTCTTCCTTTAAAGACAAAAGGAGGGGGAGAGAGAGAGAGAGAATGAACCAACTCCATCCTGAACCTCCTCACAGAAAGCTCCCTACATCTACTTACCTTATTAAACCTGAGCTTTAATAGAATTTACTGCTTGCCTAAAGGCTTCCTCTTGAGAAACCCCATCCTCAGAAGTCACATGTACCACAAGGTCCAGAGTTCCTGTTCTCCACAGCCCACAACATCAACACCAAATCATTTATCCTGCAATATTTGACTACACTATTTTTTAGATTTCTCTTATCACTCTTGGACAAAATTCAAAGACTTTGGCCCCTGACTAATAAAATTACTCTCCACCAAAAATCCTACCCTCATCTTAAAGTACTATCAGCAAGTATATAGACAACCCATCTGAAAACAAGACAGGGTTTTTTAAAGTTTTTTTTTTTTTTAACTTCTTCAATTCGTCTTCAGTGTAATTCAGCCTACTCCCTCATAGTCATAAGCCATACCTTGTCAACACACAAAAAATTTCATATACCCTAAGCAATTTACCAACAATTTTAGTTCTCCCAGGTCTCCCTTACTCCTGCTATACCTATTTCTCAAACCCAAAGAGAACTCACTTTTTTCTTTCATTGTCTCCCATCTCACTCAATGTTCTTGTCTTCCAATCCACTCGAGCTCTGCTACCAGTTTCATCCCTTCAAGCACTGTATGCCAAAATCTTTAACTCTCTAAAGTCCTCATTATAACACAAATTGTAGGGGGTGGGATGGGCGATGGGCAGGAACTGCATTAATCCTTCACATACTTTTTCCACTCCTACATCAAAGCTACCAATGCTACTCTGAAAAAAAAAATCACAAACCAATGTGTTTGTGAAAGGTTTAGAAAGAGAACATAGAAATCAGAACTGATATGGTCTGTCCTGGACCCCCAGCCTAAGGAATAGAGGCATAAAATTCAACAGATATGTCAAAACCTCCTAAGCCATATTGCTTTTTTCTTTATTCTCCTGGGCATTGCATTCCTTGTTTATGTATCATGTTCTGAGTTTCCTCAATGTTCTAAGTTTCATCATTTATGTATAGTGCCAGCAGCTGAAAATCCATTCTCATTGTCTCTCAATCACAGTAGAGTTAGTTAACCAAGTACCTTTCCTTTCTAATATAAAGTATTTAAGGTTTTTTCCTTTTCTTGTCCTAGATTGGCTATGTGGATGCTGGAAGATGGGGAAAACTTGTTTCAGTCTGAACATTATCCTTGCCATCAACTTGCCTAAAGAGGTTGGATTCACCTGGGCGGTTTTCATTGCTGCAAGTTAGGCACCTTATTCCACGAGGTGTAAGTAGCATGGAAGAGAAAAGCAAAGTTCATAGACAAAACTTCCAAGAACAAAGGTCTCTGAATTGGGATGAAAATCTAACTGCCAGATTTGCTCTCGGTATCTCTCTTGATATGTTTTCTACTTATTATGGAGTGACAGTTGTTGTGGTTGGGAGGATTGAAAATGGGAAGAACTAATCAAAGATATAATGTTGCAGAAAGGACTGATAAGCTACACAAACCCGTGTCATATTATTCTTTTCTTGGAGCTCAGCGTGAGAGCAGGCAATAACAGGAGAATAACTTCAAAAATATCTGCAGGCCAGATTCACTGTCTTCATTCCTAGGACTTACAGAGACCAAAGCTCCTGAAGTACCATCATTCTACCAGGGATACTGTGAGGTGGTACCACTCTAAATCCATGTCCTCTAGCATCAGTGGACTGTCAAGTGAGCCAACAGCCCTCTTCTGCATGTGTGATAAACTCTTCCTTTCCCCACAGCTATTTCAAATTCATCAAGACCCCTCTCTACCCATCTTCCCTCTTATTCCAATGCCCTAAAGCACTGTTTTCCTATCTGTCTGTCACTAGTATCTGTCCCATTAGAGAGTCATAGAAGTAATTCAGCTGGTTATAGCCTGCCTGCAGGATTTTTCCTTAAGGAAATAGAACAGAAACATCAGAAGGCACCCCTAGAAGATCCTTAGCAACTCTTGCACACAGAGTGCCAAATATTTGGGGTGTAAGTGTGTGTAAGGCCACAATGTCACAATATAAAATGGATTTCTTTCTCTGAAATATGGTGTGTGTGTGTATATATATATATACCTCCTATGCCATATTGCCCTTTTCGAGCATATATATATATATATCTTGAGGGTATATATATATATATATATATATATGCACCAAATTCAAAGCAAAATGATTTCTGGGACTTTCATCATCTGAATCCACCTATATCTACCTCTTCTCTACCTCACTCCCTCTCCAGTCTCAGTGGAAATGTGATCCTCCCCCAGATTCAGGTAGCAACCCCTCATGGTTCCAGGTCATCTCTCCCACATATTTAAGGACTGTTTCTATCAATTTTCCCCACACTCAACTGTATCTTCATCTTCTACTACATTACCTATTCCTTACTGGCAATTGGGGCAACCAGCTCATTCTGATTTTCCCAGGACTGTCCTGGTTTTAAAACTAAAAGTCCTGCACCCAGCAATCCCCTCAGTCCCAACCAAACTGAAACCAAACTTGATGAATGACTTACCATCAGAAGAAACAGTAGTTTCCATGGCGCTTTCTGTCTAGATGGTTTGTACCACCCTTTATTAATGAACAAAGGTTTGTAGCTGTGACCACAGAACAAAGGGAAATGCAAGCCCTCCCCCTTTTGTCTCTCAGGTGACTAAATTTTAGATTTAGCTGCTTAGCAACAAGGATCTTTAACTTCTTAGAGAAATAATAATAGGCTCTCAAGAATATCTTGCTCTCATCCGACCATTTCTATACTCATTTCCACATTCAATATGATTGGAATTGGGTTGTCTCCTCACCTCCAGTCTACGTCCCCTGACAGCACAGGTTCATAATTTTGCTGGTGCCATTGCATTGGTCTAGACTGTCTAATCACTTTTCCCATTGAACTGAATTACAGTAACTTTCTAGGGCAAGATCAAATTCCACTTCCATTATCAAATCTTTCCTAAATAATCCAGAAAACATTAACGTCCTATAACTCTCTTTATAACTATAACATGCAACACATTTTTGTGTGACAAAATTTATATCCTTGCTATTTTCTGTTTTATATGTGAGTTTTAGATGCTGGAGAGGATGTAGAAAAATAGGAACACTTTTACACTGTTGGTGGGAGTGTAAATTAGTTCAACCATTGTGGAAGATACTGTGGTGACTCCTCAAGTATCTAGAAGCAGAAATACCATTTGACCCAGCAATCCAACTACTGGGTATATACCCAAGGGATTATAAATCATGCTGCTATAAAGACACATGCACACATATGTTTATTACAGCACTGTTCCCAATAGCAAAGACTTGGAACCAACCCAAACACCCATCAATAATAGATGGAATAAAGAAAATGTGACACATATACACCATGGAATATTATGCAGCCATAAAAAAAAGGATGAGTTCATGTCCTTTGCAGGGACTTGGATGAAGCTGGAAACCATCATTCTCAGCAAACTAACACACAAGAACAGAAAAACAAACACTGCATGTTCTCACTCTAAGTGGGAGTTGAACAATGAGAACACATGGACACAGGAAGGGCAACGTCACACACCAGGACCCGTCGGGGGTTTGGGGGCTAGGGGAGGGAGGGATAGCATAAGGAGAAATATGTAACGTAGATGATGGGTTGATGGGTGCAGCAAACCACCATGGCAAATGTATACTTATGTAACAAACCTGCACGTTCTGCACATGTATTTCAGGACTTAAAGTATAACAATAATAAAATAAAATTTAAAAAAATAAATAAAAATAAAAAATAAAAAAACAATTATAGTACAATGATTGTAAAGACAAAGAAACAAAACTTGAGTTACTTCAATTCTGTTATTCTTTGTGATAAGATAACATTTTTATTTGTGTTTAGAATTTTAGATTATAGACATATTTCAAAACTGGTAGAGTTGATACCAAAAAAATAAAGACATGGACAGTTTGAAATTTTTTATTTTTATTGTGAAATTAGATTCTTATGAATCTCTGCTTATCTTTTGTGTAAAGCTTTTCTTAACTATTTTATTATCTTCAATTTTCATGTTAGCAAAACTTTTGAAGTTAAAATAAATAAAAAATTAATGGATAAATCTGGGTGTACTATCCTTCGAGCGTAAGTATGTGAAGATCAATTTTGTTGAAGTCATGGACAAATCTGTGGAAGTTAAAACTCAAGAAAACAGAAACTGTAATTTCATGATTTACTTATATGATAGGCCAATATGAAGTAAGTTTTCCTATGTGTTTTAAAAATATATATTAATATATTTAATTAGTATTAATTTATTACCTTTTCACTACCCTATTCTTTTGGTACCACTCTATTCATTTTACTTTTTATTTTTAAAAACTTTTTCCAGTGGTATGATTGTATATGGAAAGGTCAATGAAAAAAAATTCACTCTCTTCCTTTTTTGAAATGGCATCTTTATTTTCATTTATTTATTTTTACTGACAAGACCATACAAGGGTCAGTAAAAGAAAATGTTCACTATTTAAAGTTTCCTGGCCATTAATTATTTGTTTCATTTCATGATTATTCCCAAAAATAGCTATGCCATGTAGAAGTAGAAAAGTTAAAACATAATCCACCCTATCTGTCAAACACACTAGATAGAACACTGAGGCTTGATCCAAAAATACGTGGAGCCTATTTCCAAGGCAGTTCAGTTAACTTTTTCCCCTCAGCCATCAGGGTTCCCACCTCACCCTCCTCTCTTCTTGCTGTTCAGTCTTTCCATTCCCCTCCTCCTCACTGCCTCACCTAGCTCCTAAGTGCCATTTTAATATGATGGATCCCCTGGTAGTAAAAGTGACTCTGAGGTGAATTCATCAGAAAGGGTTGCACTGGAAACTGAATGAAGGACTCTGCTTCACAAACCAGGGGACTGGAAAGGACAGAAGAGGATGCTTTGTCAGGTGGTCACCTTTCAGAGCAGAGTGCTGGACTCAATTTCCTGTTGGAGGACTCTGAATGGGTCTGACCTAGATGTTTCCACAAACTCTTCAAAAGGGCAGCCCTGTGAGGCAGAAAGAGAAGACAGCCAGGGGGATTATGAGGTGGGAGAAGAAAAGAGAGCTTGAACAAAATGCACCATAAGAAAAGGAAGTGTCTTTTCAGAAATACAATGAGACAAATTCCTCTTTTGCGAATGCTTTCTCATCCTGGGGGTTAAGATGGGGTGATGGGATGCTATATATCCAAACTGGAGCAAAATGACTCAGAAAAAGTAAGTGTTTCTTCATTAAGGATACTCATGGAAATTCAAAAAAAGAAATAAAAACAGGCAATAAATATGTCAGTAAATTATTCAAAATCACTACAATTTTAGAAATATAAAGAATCAAATTGTCAAAGATTGAAAATAAACTACCAAGTGTTCGCATCATAGATAAGCAACTCTCTAAAACAGTGTTTTAATTAAATATATAATACTATATCCTTTGATCAGAAATTTATCCAGTAATTTAAAAATTCTGTGTCATCAAACATTTCAGGACATAGAAAATAGATTCAAATAAAAAAAATTACTAAAGGTTACATTATCCCTTACGCTTACCAAAGTGACTGGAAAGATGTATTTTGAAGTAGAAAGAAAATCTCTATTCTTTTCTTTCACTCTCCCTTCTCGCTCTCCCCGCGTCCCCCCATGCATTTCAATCCCAAGGAGGAGCGTCTACGTTTTGTCAACTTCTGGAATACTGTCTGCGCTACCGTTGGCAGCCATTGCGTATTAGAAAGGCATATGTGACTTCCCCTCTCTTGCTTCCTAACGCCCCCATGTGGTAGGATTGGCAAACTTAATCCAGGCCCGTTTGGACTAAACACATCGTGGTTCACTTAATCTCTCCTTTGTACTGAAAATTGGTTAGGCCTCCTGTACCCTGTGGTGAGTCAGAGAACGGAGGAGCCCAAGAAATGGAATTAGGCCTGGGGAGAGGTGGAAACTGCTACGTTTCTAGGCAACAGGTGCCTTGGCTACCCCTCAGGTATCTAAGGTCCAAGCTGTCTAAACCACAAAGGGAGGGGAGGACACCTATAAATCCAATTTATTGGCCCGGCACGGTGGCTCAAGCCTGTAATCCCAACACTTTGGGAGGTCAAGGCCAGCAGATCACGAGGTCAGGAGATCAAGACCATCCTGGCCAACATGGTGAAACCCCGTCTCTACTAAAAATGCAAAAATTAGCAGGGCATGGCCGTGCACTCCTGTAGTCCCAGCTACTCAGGAGGCTGAGGCAGGAGAATGGCTTGAACCCAGGAGGCAGAGCTTGCAGTGAGCTGAGATCGTGCCACTGCACTCCAGCCTGGGCCACAGAGAGAGACTCTGTCAAAATAAATAAATAAATACATAAATAAAATCCAATCAACTGCTTCAGGGTAGAAGGAAATAAAAGTTCAAGCAGTGGAGGCTTTTAGGGTGAGGAGACATTTTCTACTGAATCCTTTTGTAACTAGACTTTGTTCAAAGGGCAATGAAAAACGATAGTTAAAAAAACTTTTTGTTTATCCTGGACTTTTTGTTTTTCTTATTTTGATCCAAGCACCATGGCTTCCCCCACTCAGGTTTTTGCCTTGTGTAAAGCTAAACCCTTTCCTGGCTTATCAGTTGTCACATAGCATAAGCCCATCTGGTAAGAGTACTGCATTCCTCTGTCCATAGTATCTTATCAGGAGAAAAACATATGCACACAAAGAGAAGATGTTTCCTTGGAACTATGTACCATGTGAGAAACACCGACACAAACTGCAACGCTAAAGTCTGGAAAATCTGTATAAGTAAAAACACCTATAAAGAAGCCACTGAGGGCCGGGCACAGTGTCTCGAGCCTGTAATCCCAGCACTTTGGGAGGCCCAGGTGGGTGGATCACCTGAGTTTAGGAGTTTATGACCAGCCTGGCAAACATGGAGAAATCCCGTCTCTACTAACAACACGAAAACTAGCCGGGTGTCGTGGCGTGTGCCTGTAATCCCAGCTACTTGGGAGGCTGAAGCAGGAGAATCACTTGAACCTGGGAGACAGAGGTTGCAGTGAGTCGGGATTGTGCCACTGCACTCCACCCTGGGTGACAGAGCAAGACTGTCGCAAAAGAAAAATGGAAAAGAAGCCACTTAAGATGAGAAGTTGAGAACCCTTGTGGAATAGGAAGTAGGAATATGAATAGATCAACATATAGTACATAATAAGAGATGTCATAATATTAATACTAATCTTGCTAATAGTAAAATAAACAATCTTAAAGTATATTGGGCTTTGGATACTAAAATTTGATCACTGTCAGAAGACTGGTTACAGGTCAAGCTACTGGTGTTTTTCTGACTTTTCCCCTTTTCTTGAGTGGAGAAGGCTTTTCTAGGGCACAAGTTGGGTAGCTAATAACAGAGTAGGATGACTGGTGCAGGATCTGCTCAAGTGGAATGCTTAGTTTTGAACGTAAAAAGCAGAAACATCAATGATGTCAGCAAAGGCAAATTCTAGGAAGTATCAAAATATGAAAACTCAGAAAGTTACATTTGTGTTCAACTCCAAGTGGTCAATTTTTGGTTTATAATGAAAAACAAAGACAAAGGTCAGACTCTGAGTACAATCTAGATTCAAGTGGGGGCAAAAACAAGAAAATGGACAAAATAATAGAGGGTCAAGGTAATTGCTTAGAACAGGAAGTGCTAGAGATTCTTCTTAGAGGATCAAAGCCAGTGATTCCTGGATAGATCAGTGTAGTTTAAAGCTCTGTGAAACAAACACCAATTCTCTAATAGTCTTTCTAGTGTACTTGTTTAAAAACAACAGAATAAATGATAAGAAAAAACAAAATTTGGAAAACTGCACTTCCATATTTGGCACTATGGCAGACAACGTGTCCAGTTCCTAGCTCATGCAGCAAAATAATTCAAAATTCTACATAAAATTTTTTCACCCTCCCAATATTTTAATTCAATTTTAATATAAAATATTGGGAGGGTGAAAAAAATTATGTGCTACGATAAAGTAAGGGAAATTCTTACTTTTTTCAAAAGGATTTTAATGTTCCTTTTTTCAAAGGAAATTCTCACTTTTATTCCAAAAGTGGAATAAAAGCAGGAACCCAGAAAGGAAAGCCACCCTGAAGTTGGCACCTTCTCTGAGGTATCTGTCCATCCCTGGTGAAACTGAGCTGATATTTTGATGACTGCATGAAATGATGGGAACAGTAGGCTTTGTCAGAGAGGAGATGTTGTTCGGCTTTGCCAAAGAGGAGATGTTGTTAGGAGAGCCATAGGATAAAAACAGGGTAAATGAAAAGAAAACATAACCTACAGATGAGGATAACAAGGACAACCGCCTTTTACGTTTGATGGTGGTAGAAGAGGAGACAAATTCCCTGTGTTTCCCTATACATAAGTTAAACTTTGTGCCATTTAGGGGAATAAATTGATACCACTTATATGGCACTAAAAACTTTGAGCAGTATCTATTTTGAGGAGATGTTGAGTTGTGGTATTTTCAAAGCATGGACGTAAAAACATGCAAACTCTCTCTGGAAAAATACATTTTCAACTTAGGGCTCATAAAATTCCCACTTGAGTTTTTGAACATTACAAAATACAGGAGGAAACACAGTCCTATGGATAAGTCAACAATAAAAACAAAAGCAGAATAAAACAAATAATTCTGCTGCTCATATTATCAGGCAGAATATTATACAAATTGGTTTTATAATTTCAACAAGAGAGTATTGGAGGTATTAGTAACAAACAATAACAATGGCTAGACAGTTTTTTTGAAAACCAAATGGAACTTGAAATGTACATATATGATCAATATGTACATTTAAATAATATATAAATATATATGAATTCAATTTACACAGAAACAAAAAAATGAAAATGTGCAATGGCAGATTATATGCAACTAAAAACAAAATTAGTAAACCGACACATAGTTTGTTCTTTTTTTTTTTTTTTTGACACTTTTTTTTTGAGACAGAATCTCACTCTGTCTCCCAGGTTGGAGTGCAGCAGCATGACCTCAGCTCACTGCAACCTCTGCCTCTCGGGTTCAAATGATTCTTGTGCTTCAGCCTCCCAAGTAGCTGGGATTACAGGTGTGTGCTACCATGCCCAGCTAGTTTTTGTGTTTCTAGTAGACATGGGGTTTCATCATGTTGGCCAGGCTGGTCTCCTGACCTCAAGTGATCCACTCGCCTCAGCCTCCCAAAGTGCTGAGATTACAGGCGTGAGCCACCATGCCTGGCCCTGACACATGGTTCTAAGGAAATTATACAGTATAGAGAAAAGACAGGCAAAGAGACAAAAAATGCAAGATAGGTGAAAAAATCCCTAGACATTAGAGTAAGATCTATCTTACATCTAATCAAAGCTTCAGGACAGAATTGACAAAGACAATAATCCTAGGTATGAAGGCTGAAAGTTTTCCAGATTGATGAGAGACAAGATTCTACAGATTTAAGGTTTCCAAACCCCAAAATGGGTAAATTAAAGATCTTCTGTACCCAAACAAATTATAGTGCACTACAGAAAAGCAAAGAAAAGAAGAAGCTCACAGGAAGATTAGATAAATGTTAATTTTACAGTTGAATTCTCAACAACAATGGTACTGTCAAGAACAGTAAAATCATACTTTCAAAATCTGAAATGAAAGCCTAGAATCGAGTGTCTAGGAAAATAAACTCTCACTTTAAAAAAGGAAAAGGTGATGAAATAAAACCTTTTCAGACAAACAAAAGTAAACAATTTACTACCAACAGACTATCAGTGAAGGGATTCCAAAGGGCATATTTCACACACACACAAAATTGAACCCATTATGATGTAATATTGCAGAAGGAAGAAAGTAGTAAACACGGCCTGGCACAGTGGCTCACGCCTGTAATCTCAGCACTTTGGGAGGCCGAGGCAGGTGGATCGCTTGAAGTCAGGAGTTCAAGACCAGGCTGGCCAACTTGGTGAAACCCTGTCTTTACTAAAAATACAAAAATTAGCCAAGCATGGTGGCGGGCGCCTGTAATCCCAGCTACTTGGGAGGATGAGGCAGGAGAATTGCTTGAACCCAGTAGGCGGAGATTGCAGTGAGCCAAGGTCGCACCACTGCACTCCAGCCTGGGTAACAGAGTGAGATTCTGTCTCAAAAAAAACAGAAGAAGAAGAAGAAGGAAAATGGTAAACACATGAATCAATCTAAATAAAGATTGGCTGTAGAAGACAATAATATTAATAATATCTAATAGGGAGATTAAAAAATTAGAAAGATAAAACTGATATTCTGAGAAAACTTTATGTAAGTTAGGAGAAATCAGAATTAAAATCTTCTAATGTCCTTATATTATTTTAAAAGTGGCTAAAGATGTTGTTGCAGATGTTAATGTTACCCTTCAGTATTTACGGTTCTCCTCTCCTTTGGGGCATGCAGGTTCCTAGACCTCCTTGCCTACTTGGAAGTTAGCCTTGCCTAAAAACTAGCTTTGATCAATGAGGCATGAAAGTGTCACATGCCAGAGAGTATTTTAAGCCCTAGTTTGAATAACCATTCTCTTTCACTGCCACGTTTACCAGAGCCTGGCACTATTCCTGTTGAGCCTTCATAGCCTGTAATCCAGGGTGAAATCTTGGATGAAATCTAATTCCTTCTGAAAACTCAGGGTTATTCGTGTGACAGTATAACTTGCCTTATCCCAACAGAAACAAGCATTGGTATGGGAAGCAGTGAAGAAATGTATATTGAAGGTAAGAAAGATGTAATGCCAAAATAATTGGTGAGATGGAATCTGTCAGAACTTGGGAGTCATATTATGTACGCAACAAAGATATATGTAGCTCTAGGGGAAGAGGATGGAAAAAAAAACTTTACTAGTGAGTGTTGGGAATAAAAAGAGATTTAATTGGAGTTAGAGTTCCACGTTTCACCTCAGAATCTTGGCGGGAGGGAAAAGGCACTTCTTACTTGGTAGCAAGAGAAAAATGAGACAGAAGCATTGTTGTTGGCTGCATTTGGCCATTTTCAAGTTCAGTAAGGAATTTGTTTGCAAACAGGAATAAAAGCAAATAGAGAGAATACAAAAATCCATGAGCTTTCAAGGATACAAAACTAGTTCACCACCCCAAAAAGTAAAACGTAAATGTAAGAAAATCTTTGAGTAGCAAAGGCCAATTACAACTCAGCCTTAAGGCAGAGGTCAAGCAGTATAGACATTATAGCTTTGTGAGAACCACCAGATGGATTAAGGAGGGATCTCGGGGTGATATGGTTTGTCTGTGTCCTCATCCAAATCTCAACTTGAATTGTATCTCCCAGAATTCCCACGTGTTGTAGGAGGGACCCAGGGATAGGTAATTGAATCATGGAGGCCAGTCTTTCCCACGCTATTCTCATGATAGTAATTAAGTCTCACAAGATCTGGTGGGTTTATCAGGGGTTTCTGCTTTTGCTTCTTCCTCATTTTTCTCTTGCTGCCACCATGTAAGAAGTGCCTTTCCCCTCCTGCCATGATTCTGAGGTGGAACATGTGGAACTCTAATTCCAATTAAATCTCTTTTTGTTCCCAGTTTCAGTTATGTCTTTATCAGCAGCGTGAAAATGGACTAACACAGTAAATTGATACCAGTAGAGTAGGGCATTGCTGAAAAGATACCTGAAAATGTGGAAGCAACTTTGGACCTGGGTAACAGGCAGAGGTTGGAAGAGTTTGGAGGGCTCAGAAGAAGACAGGAAAATGTAGGAAAGTGTGGAACTCTCTGGAAACTTGTTGAATGGCTTTGCCCAAAATGCTGATAGCAATATGGATAGTAAGGTCCAGGCTGAGGAACTTGTTGGGAACTGGAGCAAATGTGACTCTTGTTATGTTTTAGTAAAGAGACTGGCAGCATTTTGCCCCTGCCCTAGAGATTTGTGGAACTTTGAACTTGAGAAAGGTGATTTAGGGTATCTGGCAGAAGAAACTTCACAGCAGCAAAGAATTCAAGAGGTGACTTGCGTGCTGTTAAAATAATTCAGTTTTATAAGAGAAGCAGAGCATAAAAGTTTGGAAAACTTGCAGCCTAACTATGCGAAAGAAAAGAAAAGCTCATTTTCTGGGGAGAAATTCAAGCCAGCTGCAGAAATTTGCATAAGTAGCAAGGAGTCTAATGTTAATTCCCACAACCATGGGGAAAATGTCTCCAGGCCATGTCAGAGACCTTCACAGCAGCCCCTCCCATCACAGACCCAGAGGCCCAGGAGGAAAAAGTGGTTTTTGTGGGCTGGGCCCAGGGTCCTTGTGCTGTGTGCAGCCTAGGGACTTGGTGCCCTCTGTCCCAGACACTCCAGCCATGGCTGAAAGGGATCAATGTACAGCTCAGGCTGTGGCTTCAAAGGATGGAAGCCCCAAGTCTTGGCATCTTCCATGTGGTATTGAGCCTGCAGGAGCACAGAAGTCAAGAACTGAGGTTTGGGAACTTCTGCCTAGATTTCAAAAGATGTATGGAAATACCTGGATACCCAGGAAAAGTTTGCTGCAGGGGTGGGGCACTCATGGAGAACCTCTGCTAGGGCAGTCCAGAAGGGAAATGTGGGGTCGGAGCCTCCACACAGAGTCCCTACTGGGGCACTGCCTAGTGGAGCTGTGAGAAGAGGGCCACCATCCTCCAGAGCCCAGAATGGTAGATCCACCTACGGCTTGCACTGTGCACCTAGAAAAGCTGCAGACACTCAATGCCAGCCCATGAAAGCAGCTGGGAGGGAGGCTGCACCTTGCAAAGCCACAGGAGCAGAGCTGCCCAAGACCATGGGAACCCACCTCTTGCGTCAGCGTGACCTGTATGTGAGACATAGAGTCAAAGGAGATCACTTGGGAGCTTTAAAATTTGACTGCCCCACTGGATTTTAGACATACATGAACCCTGTAACCCCTTTGTTTTGGCCAATTTCTCCCATTTGAAACAGTCGTATTTACCCAATACCTGTACCCCCATTGTATCTAGGAAGTAACTAGCTTGCTTTTGATTTTACAGGCTCATAGGCAGAAGGGACTTGCCTTGTCTTGGATGAGACATTGGACTGTGGACTTTTGGGTTAATGCTGAAATGAGTTAGGAATTTGGGAGACTGTTGGGAAGACATGACTGGTTTTAAAATGTGAGGACATGAGATTTGGAGGGGGAGGGGGCAGAATAATGTGGTTTGATTGTGTCCCCATTGAACTCTCAACTGGAATTGTATCTCCCAGAATTCCCACGTGTTGTGAGAGGGACCCATGACTCATGGGGGCCAGTCTGTCCCATGCTATTCTCGTGATAGTGATTAAGACTTACAGGATCTGATGGGTTTATCAGGGGTTTCCGCCTTTGCTTCTTCCTCATTTTTCTCTTGCCGCTGGCATGTAAGAAGTACCTTTCACCTCCCACCATGATTCTGAGGCCTCCCCAGCCATATGGAACCGTAAGTCCAATTAAACTTCTTTTTGTTCCCAGTTTCAGATATGTCTTTATCAGCAGCACAAAAATGGACTAATACACAGGGCAAAAAGCCAAAGTTAAGGGTGTGGTACCCAATGAACTGCTTCATTCAATAAAATAACTCAAGATAAAGAGCCTAAGGGTGAGTCTTTCCTGGTGACATCTAATAGCTGAGAAGGCTGCATAGCCCGCATGTAGCTCTGTTGTCCTCTATTTCAGATGAGGCCATCAAAGACAATAAAAAAGGAATAACTTTTCAGAATGTAGAGTCAGGGCCACAGAGAATAATGGAAAAATAATTCCCTCCACCCACTAGAGAGGAGATTTAATCAAGGTATATCCACACAAACTTCCCATCCCTGCAAGGATAGAGGTCTTAACAATACTCACAACTGGAATTTCAATTGTTATGGTACCAGTGATTGTTACATATCACAGAGTTTTTCTTTTCCAGGTGGAAGTGTTTTTCTGGTTATGCTATATTGTTTTGTCATTGTATATTGGGTGCTTGTAATGAATCCAATTTGTCTTTTTGGCTCAACAGGCTTATATCAAGAGTAACTAGGCCAAGCATGGTGGGTCACACCTATAATCTAAACACTTTGGGAGACCAAGGTAGGAAGATTGCTTGAGCCTAGGAGTTTGAGACCAGCCTGGGCATAATAGCAAGACCCCATCTCTTTAAAAAAGTGAATTAGCCAGACATAATGGCTCATGCATGTAGTCCCAGCTACTCAGGAGGCTGAGGTGAGAGGATCACGCTGCAGTGAGTCATGACCATGTCACTGCACTCCAGCCTGAGTGACAAATGAGACCTTGTCTCAAAAAACAAACACACACCACATCAAGATCTAATGTAGAGACTGTTGTGCATCTGCTGTACTCCAAAATATAGAGGAAACCTGACTCGAAGCTAAACTTTCTATCTAGATGGGACTTTTGGGTTGCCTTTTTCGAGGTGAGTGTTCTGCATGGGAGAAGGTAACTCAAAACTTTGTTGAGCAGAATGACATCTTCTGTGGTAGACATTACATCTCTTCACCAATATTTCAAGTTTTCTTCTCCTTCCACTCACACAAGAAGATTGAACTTCCCTGCTCCCATGAATTTGGGTGTTATCATAGAACTTTTGTTCAATGAAATTTGAGCAGAAGTGACGCAAGTCTCTTCTAGGCAGACACACTGAAGTGCCACTGCAAACTGTCCGTTCTCTCTTTCTGCTGCTACAACTGGTGATGCTCCCACATGCTGGATCCTCCTTCTGCCTGTATATTATAGAGGAATAATGGGAACCTTTGTTGGTCTAAGCCACTGAGAATTTGAAATTGTTTATTCCCAGTGCATAATATAGCCTATCCTAATAAATACTGGTATACAAGTTAAAATACATAGGGAAGTAACTTAAAAGGATATAGAACATAATTCCAAATGCTTAGAGAAGAAAGGGAATTTAAAAATTTAAAGAGCAATCAAGAAGAAGGCATAATAGAAGAAAATGAATGCAGAGAGCAATATGTAAAGAACAGCAAATAATATGCTAGAAATAAATTTAAATGTATTATTCTGACTTTATAAGGTCAGAATCATAAGTCACCTGCAAATATCAGTGACTTATGGAATCACACGGTAGTCTTCGGTTAGCTTTAGCTATCAATCTGGGACACAATGAAAGAGCAGCCTCAGTATGCAATACTGCAGATATTGTGGCAGAGAACGACTCTGCCTTCGAATGTTGATTCAAAAGCCTCTACTCAGGCCAGGCATGGTGGCTCACGCCTGTAATCTCAGCACTTTGGGAGGCTGGGGCGGGCATATCCCCTGAGGTCAGGAGTTCAAGACCAGCCTGGCCAACATGGTGAAACCTCATCTCTACTAAAAATACAAAAATTAGCTGGGCATGGTGCTGGGCACCTGTAATCCCTGCTACTCAGGACACTGAGGCAGAAAAATCCCTTGAAACTGGGAGGCAGAGGTTGCAGTAAGCCAAGATCACACCACTGCACTCCAGCCGGGACAACAGAGTGAGACTCCATCTCAAAACAAAGCAAAACAAAAATACAAAAGCCCTACTCAGAAGTGGAACATTTCCCTCTACTCAGTTTTAATTGGTTAAAAAACAATCACATTGTCAAGCCTATTAATGGGTTTACATGTTAATGGAGCTGGAAGTTTATACTTCAGCAGGGATATAGCAGGGAATAGATTTCAGCAGGGAAGAGGCAGTCCTTGCCAGGAAGGGTCAGTGAATATTTTGATAATAAAAACTTCTACTATACCAAATATAAATGTATCTTAAAAGAAATTGTCTAAACTCTCCAATTAGAAGTCAAAGATGTCAGACTGGATTAAAAATAATACAACTCTATGCTTTTTGTATGTGCCTCACCTATAAACCTATAATATAGGGACATTGGAAGCATGAAAGTCAAAGCATGGGAAAAATAGACTAGGAAAAAACTAAACAAAGAAATCTGTTGTAGCTATGCTAATATCAGACAAAAAAATGGACTTTAAAGCAAAAAGCTCTTCTAGAGATATAGATGGTCACTGCATAATGATAACAGTTTTAATCCATTATGAAAATATAACAATTCTAAACTTCTATGCATTTAATAACAGTTCAAAATATAAAGACATATTTACCCTCACAGAGGAAGATTTTAACTAATTCCACATAAGAAATCAAAGAGACATTCCTTACACAAGAATGTAAAGAATCTGAGCAACACAATTAACAAGTTTAATGAAAACTGTATTCAACAGCTGCAGAATATACATTCTTTTCCAATACAAAATATTTACGGCAATGTGTAAAACTTATCTCAATAAATTTTTTGAATTAGTATCATACAAAATACTTATCTGACAGCCATAAAAGTAAGTTTAAAAATCAGTTACAAAAAGACAAGTAGAAATGCCCCATGGGTGTTTGGAAATTTTTAAATGTATTTGTAGGCCAAAAAAATTCATAATGGAAATTAATTCTTAGAACTGAATGGTAAAGAATGTTGCTAAGGTCTCCTTTTGAGCAAAATGGATCATTATATATTCTCAAATAAGCAAAAAGGCTTAGAATTATGAACTAAGAATTCCAATTTTAGATATTGCGGGAAATTATTTAATGAACTTTTATAAATACTTTATAAAAGAAGGACAGAGATAATCAAGTATTGTATTAAGACAGAAATTGCATAATTACCTGAGAAATCTGTGGGGGAATGAGGAAAACAGAAGAGGTCAAGGGAAGCAAGTCTATAGTTTCAGCTATAGCATTAGCCTGAAATGTCCAGGAGCTCTGAAGTACTGAGGGATCATTCCTACCTGGTGGCAAGGGAGTGAGGCTTCTTTTGTACCTCCATATCAGACATCAGGCAGTCACTGTTCACAGGCTGTTACAGAGATGAGTGCATAACTTCCAGACACCTCCTGATGATGTTGCTTCAATCTGCCAAGGGCAATACTCCTGAGACTATTGCAGGTGTGAGCTGTTAGCAACAGAACCTGCAACATCTGGAGAATGGACACGCTGAACCAATGGAAGGAAACCCAGGAGATCTGGACAGAACACGAGCATTGTCTGCTATGCTTCATTCCTTGTATCACTCAGGTCCACTTCCCTCACACATTAGGTTCCTTTCAAGCTTTTACTTCTCCAGGATTCTGGTTGATTACAATTTCTAGGAAATCTGAAAATAGAAAGTTAGTAGGGGGTTGGATTATGATCCCAGAAGATATAATCCTGGATGCCATAATCCTGAATATTGAAATCCTGAAAGATCAAAATCCTAAAGTCTAAATTCCTAATGTCTAAAATCCTGAAAATCAAACACAGGACAGTTGCATACATGTTAAACAAAACCAAATAAAGACATGCTATTGTCTTTATTTGGAAATTAAGTCTTGTTCGAAGACATGCCTGTGGCTGCCAAATTGATAAGGATTGAACTGGTGGACTTCATTTTAGGTGTCAGCTTCACTGGGTTAAGGAATACCTAGAAACCTGGTAAAGCATTATTTTGGATGTGTCTGTGAGGGTGTTTCTGGAGGAGATAGAGTGTGAGCCTGAATGGATTAGGTGGGGAAGTGTTGGTGGACATCATCCAATAGGTGAGGGGCCCAAAAAGAACAAATACTGAAGGCAAACTGGACTCGCTCTAAGAGCTTGGACAGACTTTTCATTTGCTGCCTTGGACATCAGAACTCCAGGCTTGCCAGCCTTTGAGCTCCAGGACTTATACCAGCAGCCCCCTGAGCCCTGAGGTCTTCAGCCTCTGATGGAGAGTTACACCATTGGCTTGTCTGGTTCTGTGGCCTTTGGACTTGGTCTTAGCCACACTTTCAGGATCCCAAGGTCTCCAGCTTGCAGATGGCTTGTTGTGGGATTTCTCAGCCACCATAATTGCATGAGCCAATTCCCCTAATAAATCACCACTCAAATATCTACATTCAGATCCTATTGGTTCTGTCTAGAGAACCCTGACTAATATAGATTTGGTATTGGGGAAGCTGAGTATCATTCCTTCTTACTATATTCCTTACAACACAATGGAAGAGATCTGTGAAACTGTTCCCTTCAAAAAAGGCTGTGATAAGTTAAGCTGTGTATGAGGCTACTTAATGTTGAAAAATAAAAACTTAAAAACTAATTCTAATTGGTGCTATGAAAGCAGAAAATTGCTTAGTTGCAACAACTGAGCAATAATCAGACTTTCAAATGGATAGCATATAGTTAGAAAATGTGTAGACCACAACCTCTCTCCAAATACAAGTACAGCAAGTATTTCAATAATTATAGTAGTGAACATCCAAGTGAAAAATACAAGAAATCTTCCTTGTCAAATGATTCAGTCATGTATGACTTCTGCCTCTTCACACATAGCGCCATGCTTCCCTTCGAAAAACATCTTTTGTCAGAGAATTAAAAGAATTTAACAACATTAATAACCTTCTAAACCAAAGACACTTACTGATACGGAGGTTCCTCCACATCTTACAAAATACATGAAATGGTGAACTATTCTTGATTAGGGATTCGACTATCGAAGAAGATAGAGTTCTTATATTTATCACTAAATCTAACATAGAAAGGCTAGCACATGCTTTACTTTGGCTAATGGATGGTACTTCAAAACTGTCACCATTGTTTTTTTTTAATCAACTAGATAAAATTCATGACCCTGTTGGATCAGAAAATACTAAAACGTATTCACCTACTTACATATTAATGACTGGAAAAGTGAAGTAAACACTTATTTAAAGATTTGGTGGACTTCACAGAAGAAAACAGATTTCTTTTTCCTTTTCCTTTTCCTTTTCTTCTTTTCTTTTTCTTTTCTTTCTTTCTTTCTTTCTTTCTTTCTTTTTTTTTTTTTTTTTTTTTTTTTTTTTTTTTTT
>NC_045439.1:36135623-36243032 GCF_002776525.5 Piliocolobus tephrosceles | reverse complement strand
TTTTTTTTTTTTTTTTTTTTTTTTTTTTTTTTTGAGACAGGGTCCCCCTCTGTCACCCAGGCTGGAGTGGAGTAAGTACAGCAGTGTGATCTTGGCTCACTGCAGCCTAGACCTCCCAGACTCAAGCAATCCTCCCACCTCAGCCTCCTGGGTAGCTGGGACTACAAGGGCAGGCCATCATGCCCAGCTAAATTCTTGTACAGGATATAAAAAGTTGTATCCTCTACAAATACATTAGTCATGTTGCCCAGGGTGGTCTTGAACTCCTCGACTCAAGTGATCAACCTGTCTTGGCCTCCCAAAGTGCTAGAATTATAGGCACTGCCCCTGAGCAGAAAATGAATTTCAATTTAATCTCCAAACCATAATGGCAGATTTGGAATTAAGTGCAATCAAGTCTTCTAAAAGTGAATTTCAAGGTGTTACCAATAAAGTTTGTTTTTTCCATTCAGCCCAATGCATTTGGCAGAAAATTCAGATGAGTGGATTGGCCATGTGATACTGCAAGATGAAAACTTCAGTTAAAAATGTGTCATTTGGGCCAGGTGCAGTGACTTACGTCTGTAATCCCAACACTTTGAGAGGTCAAGGCTGAAGGACTGCTTGAGTCCAGGAGTTTGAGATCAGCCTGGGCAACATAGTGAGATCCCGTCTCTACAAAAAATAGAACAATTTAGCCAGGCATGGTGATATGTGCCTGTAATCCCAGCTACTCAAGAGGCTACAGTAGGAGGATCAATACAGCCCAGGAGGTCAAGGCTTCAGTGGGCCATGATGGAGCCACAGCACTGCAGCCTGGGTGACAGAGCAAGAACCTGGCTCAAAAGAAAAAAAATGTGTCATTTGCCTGCATTGGCCTTCCTTCCAGCTGATGGCATACCAGAAGCTTTAATGAGTTAAAGTGGAATTGACCTGAAGAATCTAGTGAAGTTACTGACTGGTTCAAAAATAATTATTATGAGCATGGTAGGATAAGAAGACACTTTATACAAGGATGTTGCTATTCGATCACAAGTGTTGTTTCTGCCAAATTTGTAGTCTGTATACGAGTGCATGGGAAATGGATTTCTGAGTGCCCAAAACAACATGGAAGCATGGCATGGAAGATGAGAAGCTTCACAGGGAATGCTCATGTTGTGTATATTGAAACACAAAAGAGAATTTCAAAAAGAGCAGCACCACGTAGAAAATATGAGTGTATTTTCTGAGGGGAACCATGCCCTAAAAGAAAACCAGCTATTTATTGTGATGCAAGACTTCAAAATATAATGATCATGGAAGTTGGCCAGCTCTTATGTACTACCTCTGCACAATTACTCATAATCTATTCCTGTAATACACTGTTTCATTTGTCAAATTTTCCTTTTAGTTTTTTCTTTTTAGTTTTTTCCCTGCTATTTTAAATAGTCATCATTATTTTTAAAAATTTGCTATGATGACCAGGCACAGTGGCTCACGTCTGTAATCCCAGTACTTTGGGAGGCCAAGGCAGGTGGATCACCTGAGGTCAGAAGTTTGAGACCAACCTGACCAACATGGCAAAACCCCATCTCTACTAAAACTATAAAAATTAGCCAGGCGTGGTGATGGGCATCTGTAATCCCAGTTACTAGGGAGGTTGAGACATGAGAATAGCTTGAACCCAGGAGGTGGAGGTTGCAGTGAGCCGAGATCGTGCCGTTGCACTCCAGTCTGGGCCACAGAGCAAGGCTCCATGTCAAAAAATAAATAAATAAATAAATAAATAAATAAATAAATAAATAAATAAAGTTTGCTATGCTGTTACATCTTCACATCATTTCCTGGAGGTAATATACTGGAGGTGTAAACTGTGCAAAGACTTTTGGAGTCCTAATTTATTTTACGAAATTTTTGCAAATTTGACTTCACAAAGATGCATTATCACAATGTTAACTTTGTGTGTAAATATTGTGCATGTACACAAAAACATTGAAATCTCCACAATAAATGAGATGTTCTTTTTGCACATCTACATGTGCACAAGATAAAATTTCTTGAGATCTTGGCTCTTTGGGGACTTGTCAAAAGACTTAGGCTGTCCATCACGATATTTCACATTACTGCAGTTATATAAGCTGTTTCTTTACATAGGTTATATGTTGTGACTGTCATTAGTGTACCCATCATTAGGTAACCTGAGTGTTTTTGCTTGCAAAAATGTTATTTATTGCCTATTTTATTGTATAAAGTGGCCTATGAAGTATTCTCTCATGTTTTCATGTTTCTCAAATCCTTTTTTAAAAATATAATTCAATATACTATAAGGAATTTTGTATTATTTTTTCCAGAATTGTATTTTTAGGATTTTGATCTTTCAAGATTGTGACTTTCAGAATTTGGGACTTTAGGAGTTTTCCTGTTTTGGGATTTCAACATTCAGGATTGTATCTTTTAGGACTATGATGGGTTCCTAGTTAGTGCGATGAAGCTATAGCTTCCACTGCTGCAGTTGGTCCTGAGATCAGAACTGATACTGATTCCTTTCTTTACTGCCCATTCTCTATCTCCCTCACCCTCAGCTGGCACTTCTGCTGATCTAGGTGGCTTCCCTGGTGGGGTCTCTTGAGCGGGATGAGATTTTGGTTATCATGAACTTATCTGACCATAGTTGCTCTACTTGCTAATTTATAGTTAAAATAGGGGTTGACATTACCAAGAGATACCCCAAGTGGCTCATGTGAGTGCTTAATATACTCTTCCCTGCCACCATTATGTAACATAATAATTATCATGAATCCTCATGGTTATCAAAGACAACTACCCCTTCAAGTACAGTAACTCGCTTCTTGCTGGTGTACTGGCACAATGGACCTAAAATGGTTAGTGGCAGCCATGGCTTTAAGATTAGTGGAATCATTAATGTGTCCTCTAGTAGAAACATTCCACCTTCTACAAACCAGCACTTCTAGTTCTTAAACTAAAGAGCTAGAGTTTCAAAACTAAAAGCAAAACTTCCCCAAGTGGGTTGCTGGCACAGGGCCATCCTACCTCTCAAACTTTGGCTCTGAGACTCCATATTTTGTTGAGAAAAAGAACCACACCAGGACCACTGGTTTAAGGCAAGAATGGCAAATGTTTTCTATAAAGGGTGAGACAGTAAATATTTTAATCTTTGTACAGCATACGGTCTCTCTCACAGCTACTCACCTCTGCTGATGTAGCATAAAAGGAACCATAGATAATGTGCAAATGATGACTGGTAGCTCTGTTCGATAAAATGCTGTTAATAAAAACTGCATCAAGCCATATTCGGCCTAAGAACCATTGTTTGCAAACCTCTGATTTAATTTATGTACTGCATCCTGAAGGATGGCGCTTCATCTGTATAGGACATCATCCCCAAGCTGTTGCCTCAACTGCATTTCTTAGAGGCCATTCCATTACTCTATTAGGCTAGTGTCCTGAGAGGTGAAGCAAGATAGTAGAGTAGAAGACTCCACTACTCTATTAGGCAATGTGCAGATAATGTGGATGCAGTAAGATCAGCAAATTACAAAGCCATGTGCCTACCGTGGGATCTCTTTTGTCATAACTTTTGTTCCTTGAATCTGAGGTAATAGTATATGAGAGATCTTATGTTAGTTAACCAGATAGTCTATGAGCCCCTGAACAGAGGTGCTAGCCAAATCAGTACAGGCAGGAAAAGGTAAACTCATACATAGAAAACATGTCAATCTTAGTCAAAATGAATTGCTGCACTTTCTAGGGTGCAAGGGGGTCTTAAGTAATCAAGTGTCACTAAGTAGTTCGTTGGTCTCCTCAAAGAATCATGCACTAGTAAGGTCTCAGTATTAGTCTCCGTCATTGACAGGTAGAGTGGCAGCGGTATCTACTTCAGCTATGGTGAGATGGATGGCCCGCTTTTGTGCCCATGCATAGCCTTCATCTCTGCCATTATGGCTATTCCATTCATGAGCCCATTACATCAGTACTGTAGTAGCCAAAGACTGTGACTCGTTGATGCCTGCACTATAATCTTCTTACTGGTATTTGCCAGAGACCCCCACATGGTCTTTCTACCAGAGATATCTCCCAGGATCACTGCAGGGTGTAACTTGTAAGCACCTTCTGGTGAGGCAATTCCAATCAAACAGGGGTGTGTCTCCTGAGAATGAGGCGGGCATGAGCTGTTAGCAGCATCACTATAGCATTTAGGGAATGGGCACAACAAGATGGTAAAAAGAATCCCAGGGGATCTAGGCAGGGCACCAACAGTATCTGTTACATTGACCAAGCTGGGCTTGTCTCAGGAACGGAAGGTTGGATTAACATTAGAAAACTAATTTATGTAATTCACCACATTAACGTTCTAAAGGAGAAATATAGGATATGCACCTCAATATATGGGGGAAAAAATTCAGTTATTCAGCATCCATAGCAGTAGAAACTGTGGGCCGACCAGGATAAGAAGAAGTAGGTGAAGACAAACACCATGATGGCATCTGATATGGGTATATAAAACAGATTTTATTTTATTTTTTGTGCAGGGAGGTATCTGGAATATTTCAAGATAAGGTCCAATTCTTCTATTTTCTCATAATCCAATGCAGAGGTAAGTAGGGGCCAGAGCATTATTGGATAGAGGTGTGGCTCTCCTCTGAGTATAAGGGAGATGGGTATTGTGTAGCCTTGCTACAGGCTTATTACTGTGTAAGAGAGAGAGTGACTTTTAGTGCAGGAAATGCAGTTACAATTTAAGTAACAAGCAATGGGCAGATACTAGCTGTTCAGTGATTTGTGATAATGCCCAGTCCCATTGCTATTCTACCCTCCATGAAAGCATCGGAGCAGCCATGTATGCAGCAAATAATCAGTCAGGACCTAGACTAGGGTTAGATGCCAGCCAATCAGTTGTCATGGAACATCGGCTGCTTTTATTGATCCATCTTTAAAACAGCCTCATTGAGATATAATCTACATTCCATAAATTTTCCTGTTTTAAGTGTATAATTCAGTGAATTTTAGTATATTTACAGTATTGTACAATAACCTAGTTTTACCTTTATCACACCTGAATTTTAGAACATTTCCATCCCCCTAAAAAGAGACCTCATGTCCCTTTACAGCCACTCTCCATTTCCACTCCTAATCTACTATCTCTATACATTCATTTTTTGACATTGAATGTAATTAGAATCATCCAATATATATTCTGTGACTGGCTTTTTTCACTGAGTATAATGGCTTTGCAGTTCATCCATGTTGTAGCGTGTGTCATCAGTATTTCATTACTTTTTATCAATAATGTTCCATTGTATGAATAGGCCATATTTCATTTATCCATTTATCAGTTGATGGCCATTTAGGTTGTTTCTATTTTTTGATTATTGTGAATAATGCTGCCGTGAACATTTATGTTTATGTGTTTGTGTGGTCATATGTTCTCATTTTTACTAGTGATCTTGGTTGGATTCAGGCATCACAACAAATAGCACCTTCAGTCCTCAGTGGAAGGTGCTATTCCCTCCTGCTCAGTTGGAGAGAAGCAGTTCTCCCAGTCCCAGAAAGTGCATTGTCAGGCAACCAAGGAGCACTCTCAGGATAACCACTAGCCAGTGTAAAGTATCTACAGAAGTCTACATATGTACTTAATGGTAAAAAACCTTCTTTTTTACAATCAGGAACAAGACATTGCTATAGAACACTGTATTTAAAATTCTAGCCAGTAGAAAGCAAAAAATAAAAAATAAAAAATAAACCACAAGAGTTAAAAGTTACAAGGACCAGAAAGGAACAAAAGGAAATACTGTTGTTTTTCAGAGGTGCAGATAAAAACCAAAATAATTTCTACATAAAATATTGTAATTAATGAGGGATTCTTACAAGGTTATGTATTTTGAATCAAAACCAAGACTTGCATGTCAGTTCTTTCATATATACCATCAAGCACCATCAAATCCACAGATAATTTAAATATCTTAATTTTTAAAAAGATTACATTTACAATAGCATATAAAAATAAGACAGCTAGGAATAAATAAAACCAAAAATGTACAAGCTTTTCCTGGCGGGAAACTGTAACACTTCACTGAAGAACATTGGAGATGACTTCCTTCCATAAATGGGGAGTTATGCCATGTTTATACATAGGTAGACTCATTAATGCAAAGATATCGATTTTCTTCCAATTGATTTATAGATTCAATTCAATGCCAATCAAAAGCTTAACAAGTTTTGGGTTTTGGGGGTCAGTGGATCAATAAGTTGTGTCTAAAATTTTTACAGAACAAAGGGTCAAGAATAGTTTGGATACTGCTAAAGAAAAAGAATAAAGTGGGAGTCTTATTCTGTTAGAGATCAAAGTTTATAACTAAGCTATATTCATAAGCCTCCATTGCACTTGTACAGAAACAGATGAAAACAGACTAATAAATAGATCAGAATAGAGAACTCAGAAACCATGTATGTATGCAAACTTGGTTTACGGCAGAGGTGATACTGTGACTCAGTAGGTTAAGAATCCTTCAACAAATGGTGCTAGGAAAATTGTTTATCCAAATGGTTAGATATGAAAACAGAATGTAAATTTTTGTAGCCTCTTTGAACATCGATCTGTCATCATCAAATGTGTTAAAGCTGTGCGTAGTGTATGATCCAGAAATTCCACTCCTGGGCATATATGCTGGAGAAACTTGCACATTTTCACCAGAGCTGGTGTACAAGAATGTTCATAGTAATACTATATGTAAGATTAAAAGATAAGGGGAAAAATCCAACATGTCCACTGAAAGGATATTTCATAAATTACTTATGGACAATGGACATACAATATAGTAGAGACAATGAATGCATGCAGCTACATAAATCAATATGAAGAAAACTTTCAAAGATGACATTGAGAAGAAAAAGTCCCCAAATAGTATATACCATAAGATTTCAGTTATAATGAATCAGTAAACATAAACCAGGCATGGTGGCACATGCTTGTAATCTCAGCTACTCAGGACGCTGGGGCAGCAGGATCCCATGAGCCCAGGAGTTTAAGACTAGGTTGGGCAACATAGTAAGACCTCAACTCAAAAAAAAATCTCACACACACACACACAATTTGTAAATACATCTGGCCAGGCACAGTGGTTCATACCTATAATCCCAGCATTATGGGAGGCCGAGGCGGGCAGATCACCTGAGGTCAGGAGTTCGAGACCAGCCTGACCAACATGGAGAAACCCCATCTCTACTAAAAATACAAAATGAGCCAGGCGTGGTGGCACATGCCTGTAATCCCAGCTACTCGGGAGGCTGAGGCAGGAGAATTGCTTGAACCTGGGAGGCAGAGACTGCAGTGAGCCGAGATTGCGCCATTGCACTCCAACCTGGGCAACAAGAGCAAAACTCCATGTCAAATAAATAAATAAATAAATAAATACTCACATCTGTGTTAAAATGTAAACATAAAATAAAGTGAAACAAAGGGAGTGATAAACAAATAACAAACTCAGACTAATTAATACCCTGATGAGATGCAGTGGGGATGGGTTTAGGGAGAGCAAAGCATGAAATCAGGGAGAAGCAATGCAAATATAATGTTCTATTTCTTACGATACTTCTAGAGCTTTTTTATATATCATTGCTACTGCTATGGCTTGAGAATGTTTGTGTCACTCCCAAATCCTTACATTGAAGCTTAATCCCCACTGTGATGATATTAAGAGGTGGAGTCTTTTGGGAAGTGATTAAGTCATTTGGTCTCCGTCCTTGTGACTGGGATTAATGGCTTCCTAAAAGAAGCTTCGGAGAGCTGCCTGGCACTTCCATCTCTTCTGCTACGTGAGGGCACAGCCTCTGTCCCTTCCACCATCTGAGGACACAGCAACAAGGCACCATCTTGGAAGCACAGAGCAGCTTTCACGAGACACTGAACCTACTGGCACCTCAATCTTGGACTTCCCAGTTTTTGTAACTGTAAGAAAGAAATTTCTGTTGTTTACAAATTACCCAGCCTAAAGCATCTTGTTATAGTAGCAGAAACAGACGAAGACAGCTACTTTTCTACTGTAAGCATATAAATAAACATATAAATACTTCTTTGTATGCATTAAATATTTAATAAAATTGTTATGGACACTCTGGAGAATCAAGATGGATCGGTACCTGAAATCTGTTGTAAACTACCCCCTACTAAGAGAGTATGAAAAGATTTAATACTCACATAGTAAGGCTTTCTGGGGAAAGAGGTGGCTCCCAAGCAGGCCCCAGAATGGGTTGAGAAAGCAGAGAAAGTGGTTTGCGTTGGGGTTTTTATGGTGACGGAGGAGTGAGGCAAGCGTTCCTAGGCATTGTTTGAACTTCCTACTGGTACCAAAGAAGACACCACCTGGGCTTTTTTTCTTTCTTAATCAGTTTTCCATATGTGGGAAAGAAGGAAAGAAGAAGAGGCAAGGTTTAAAAGATGTCAGGATGAAACATAAATCAAAGTAGAGTCAGATGTCAGACTCTTTATTATAATTTTTTTTTTAAGACTGAGTCTTGCTCTGTCTCCCAGACTGCAGTGCAGTGGCACGATCTTGGCTTACTGCGATCTCCACCACCCGAGTTTAAGCAATTCTCCCGCCTCCACCTCCTGAGTAGCTGGGATTACAGGCGCCCACCACCACGCCTGGCTGATTTTGTATTTTTGGTAGAGACAGGGTTTCACCATGTTGGCCAGGCTAGTCTCAAACTCCTGACCTCAAGAGATCTGCCCACCTCAGCCTCCCAAAGTGCTGAGATTACAGGCATGAGCCACCGTGCCCGGCTACAAAAAATTTTTTAAACAAAATTGTATATGAAACAAAGAGACATCTGCCGTTCTAGAAATAACATGTCTATGGAGAAAAGAATGTCACTTTTCCCTTTTAGAAACTGTTTCTTTTATCTTTTCTTCTCCCAGGAATACCCCACTGGGAGGAATAACCACAGTCACAATGTTAAACATAGTAGAAATAGAAGTTATTTTTCCCTAGAAAACTAATGCAGGAACAGAGAACCAAATACTGCATGCTCTCACTTATAAGTGGGAGCTGAATGAAAAGAACACGTGGACACACAGAAGGGAACAACAGACACTGGGGTCTACGTGAGGGTGGGAGGTGGGGGGAGGGAGAGGAGCAGAAAAAAATAACTATTGGGCAGTGGGCTTAATACCTGGGAGATGAAACGATCTGTACAACAAACCCCTGTGACATGAGCTTACCTGTATAATAAGCCTGCCCATGTACCCCTGAACCTAAAATAAAAGTTTAAAACAAAAAAGAACACTTTTCTGTTTAGACTTTTTGTATCACTGCTGGTATAACAATAATAAATATATTTTCCTAAAAAAAAAGAAAAAGAAATTGAACTTATTTACTATGCCACAGAAAAATCAAGTATCAAGGAGGTTAATTACAACAACACAAAGTTATAAACCAAATCCTGTGGAGTGAAAAGAATGAGAATTCCTTGTGATGATCAAAAGTTCCCGGGATTATATGGTGGAACAGATATCATTTGGGCCTTTATCTAGTTGAGCCCAAAAGGAATGATTTACTTTACTGACCTGATAGTGAAGAAATCCCGCACCTGTGTATCTACTAATTGCCAATGAACGCCAGGCTTGAAGCCATCTCCCAGAAAAAGGTATTTCATTCCTACTGAAAAGATATAGATGGCCAGGCACCGTGACTCGGGCCTGTAATCCCAGCACTTTGGGAGGCTGAGGTGGGCAGATCACAAGGTCAGAAGATCAAGACCATCCTGGCAAATATGGTGAGATCCCGTCTGTACTAAAATACAAAAAATTAGCCAGGCATGGTGGCGGGCGCCTGTAGTCTCAGCTACTTGGGCGGCAGAGACAGGGGAATCGCTTGAACCCGGGAGGCAGAAGTTGCAGTGAGCCAAGATTGTGCCACTGCACTCCAGCCTGGTGACAGAACGAGACTCCCTCTCAAAAAAAAAAAAAAAAAAAAGGTATAGACAATGAAATACAAATGTATATCAATTTTTGAGCCACCAACTGGGTACTGCTGTGAGTATAACGATCAAAGTGGTTTGATCTCTGCTCTCTAGGGACTCACGGTCTCTTGTATTACTTTTGCAGCCTAAAGTGTGAAAATGTGGATTTATAGAAAAACTGCAGCTGGAGTAAAAGTTCAAATGATAAAATAATTAATCAGATTGCTTTGAACATACTTCGATATTAAAGGATTCATGAGAACCACAGGGAACTGTATCTACTGTGTATATGAACAAAGGAAATACCTATGCTTAAGGCAATTCTTGATAAACAGATTGGGGGTGAAAGATGAGACCCTGAGAACATGAGTCAGTAGAGCTAAAGGTGGAGTAACAGGTAGCTCAATTTTTTGGCATTCACAAAGATTAGCCATGTGGAAAGCAGGAGGAATGAGAAAAGGGTGAGTTTAAACTAGAAATGTCTGAGGAGCTTTTAGGAACACAATCATTAAATACATACCCTGAAATTACACACTGTTGGCACAAATTAAATGAAAACGTCTTCATCACTCTAGTATTTAATAAAGTCTTCTGTACACACACATAAACACACAAAAAAAAACACACACAAACACACACACATAAACACACACAAAAAAACACACACAAACACACATAAACACACACACAAACACACACATAAACACACACACAAACACACATAAACACACACAAACACACACAAACACACACACATAAACACACACACAAACACACATAAACACACACAAACACACACACAAACACACACAAACACACACACATAAACACACACACAAACACACATAATCACACACACAAACACACACACACAAACACACACATAAACACACACAAACACACACACATAAACACACACACAAACACACACACAAACACACACATAAACACACACACAAACACACACATAAACACACAAACACATAAACACACACACAAACACACACACATAAACACACACAGACCCTTTGGAGAGGGCTGTTTTGAGTGGAAAGAAAAGAGGCAACTTCAACGGCTGTTTTAATGCATAATAATCACCTCAGCATAATAATAATAATAATGTAAAAATGTTGATTATGTGCCAAGTGGAATTCTAAGCTCCATACATACACTAACAGGTTTACATGCTTTATAGTAACTATCTTATTTAATAATACTCAAAGCAAACCGATAAGGTAAGCAATTGTATTTTCACCATTTTGTGAGTGAGGCACCAGAAGCAGAGAGGTTAAGTGATTTGTCCAAGGTCACACAGCAGGTAAGAGGCAAAACTAGATTCTAACTTCAGCAGGCTGGTAAACAGGGTGTGGAAATTATCTGTAAATGGAATGCACTCAGTGGAACTGGAATGTGGAGTCAATGGGGGATCCTAGCGGACATGGGCCCATCTAGAAATTCACAGAAATCTTAGGGAGGGATTTGGAATTTCTGCAGTTCAGGAATGGTGGTTTAAATCAGTCTTAGCCATGTTTTAAAGGTCACCCCAAATTGTTCATTCATATTTCCTCTCTCTGACACACACACATACACACACAGTTCCAAGTTTCTTCATTTCTATCTGAGAGTTCATAAACACAGAGAGAGCCGAATACCTCTGCTTTATAAACACCTCCCCATTCTCCCCAGAGCTCTGGGTCCAGCCAGCTTCCTCTTGTTAAGCCCCAGCTGGGGCTATTTGGCATTGTTTCCTTGGATACATATGATGCCCCTTGTTCAGTCCCTTTCTCACAGAGCTCTTTCACTGTCTGCCACAGATGCCCACCTGCCTTGTTTTTTGTTTTTTGATTTTTGCTTTTTTTGAGGCAGAGTCTTGCTCTGTTGCCAGGCTGGAGTGCAGTGGCACCATCTCGGCTCACTGTAACCTTCACCTCCTGGGTTCAAGCGGTTCCCTTGCCTCAGCCTCCAGAGTAGCTGGAACTACAGGCGCCCGCCACCACACCTGGCTAATTTTTATATTTTTAGTAGAGACGGGGTTTCACCATATTAGCCAAAATGGTCTCAATCTCCTGACCTCGCGATCCGCCCGCCTTGGCCTCCCAAAGTGCTGGGATTACAGGCGTGAGCCCGGCCATCAGCCTTCCTTTTAAAGTCCCCATTACTCCCACCACATGGTGTTTGTGCACAGAAAGCGACTTTGCAGATAATGTCCAATGTGAGAGGGAGATCTCCAACAGCAGTCCTAGGCTGTTAGCATTCACATTTTCCCTACCTCTCCTCCTCAGCCAGCTTTCCTGCCCTAGTGTCACTTGCCTTCTTTCTCCTGGCTAAGAGGAGTGCGGAATCTTCCTATAGGCAGCACTCACACCCAGGGCATCCAGGAAACAAATAAACAACAACAAAAAACCAAATAAGAAAGGAGTGGCAGCATCTGGAAACATTTTCACCTAAACTCCAGTTTCACTTCTGTAAGACTCTGGCCAAGTGGATCTCTGTCAATTGAAGCAGCTATGCATGTATGTAAACATTTGATGTGCAGTATACACGTGTGGTTATACCCCCTCCTTATCTGGAACAGAGCCAAAATGCCAGGCATTGTTCTGAATGCTTCATCTATATTCACTCACTTCATCCTCACCAGGTGAGGGACATGAGACCTGGAATGGTTAAATAACTTGCCCAAGGTAGTAGACGAGTGCCAGGTGAGAGGAGGCTTCCTGACAACATTTCTTTTAATTGTCCTTGAACGGATGATTCTACACAACATAAGCCTCGCCATATTCTGGGTTTTATGTGCAGCTCAGAGGCCTCTGGGAAATAACTGTTGGGGTTTACCCTTACAGTTAAAATATATTCATTCCTACCTGAAGGTGAGAGTAGCCAAGCTTGAGGGAGGGAAAGCAGGTTTCCATAAGCAATGAAGGAACTAGACATCCTGTGTTGGAGTTAACCATGATGCCTGAGTGGCAATGGCAGTATGCCCAATGCCATGTGAGTCTGTCCTTGCGCGTGCCTTCACTCAGCCTCCCCATCCCTTTAAGGAAGCATCTGTGCACCCAGGAAGAGCAGAAGGTGGGAAACATGAAACATTAGAGTGCTGTACTGCCAGAGCCTGAGCAGCTCCCCTTCCAAAAGGGCTGAAGAGTGCTTCCTTACAAACAGAGCTAATTCAGAAGTGAGCATCTCTGGGTGGGAGCAACAAGGAGGGCAGGTGCCTGAACTCTAAATAGCTTTGGAGGCAGAGAGCGAGCCAGCACCAACATGAAGGAATGTCAGGAGAGTTGGTAGGCTGAGGACCAGAGATGTGTAGGGGAGAATGTGAAAGCTGACGAATTCAAGATGACCATAGAGTAGAAGTGCAGAGCAAAGGCCCAAGAGCCCAGCAGTTTAAGCTGACATTCACCAGAGCAAAGGACAACTTTTGATTATGTGTACAGTGGTCCTGCCCTTTGGGGTCTCTGTAAAGAGACACAAATGGGGAAATCCTTAAGTCCTGCCCTCTGCAATGAGAGCTGTTGAAGATCAAGAAGCAAAGTGTTCAGACGATCTTATCCAGGACCCCTAACAGGGATGTTCTCAGCTTCTCAGCAACAAGTGTGCTCTAAACACACATACACACACACACACACACACACACATACATGTAAATTTACGTGTATACTTTCATTAACTCTTTTGAGACAGAATCTTCCTGTGTTGCCCAGGCTGGAGTGCAGTGGTGTGATCATAGCTCACTGCAGCCTCAACTTCCCCAGGCTCTAGCAATCTTTCCACTTCAGCCTCCCAAGTAGCGGACCACCATGCCTGGCTAACTGTATTTTTTGTAGAGATGAGGTTTCATTATATCGCCTAGGCTTGTCACAAACCCCTAGGCTCAAGCGATCTGTCCACCTTAGCCCTGTGCTAGGATTACAGGTGTGAGCCACTGTGTCTGGCTACATGTATGTGTACACTTCATTTCTTTTTATTTAAAGTATATGCTTTAACCTCTTCCTTTCTCCCTTTCAGCCTGACATTTTCATCTCTGAGCAAGTGATTAGAGCACGCTGCTCAAAGTCTTTCAGCAAGTATCACCGTTTTCTATAATGGCCCTTATTTCTGTTTGTTAATTTCCATCCTGGTGGCTGCCACCCAGGCTCATATTCTTATCCCTTTATTCCTGGACTACTGCTGCATCTGTTCCACCAGTCTCTCAACATCACCCTTTCCTTCAAGTTATTCCTGCCACATTCCCATTTCCAAGCCGACTCCTCCTATTTAAAAATTTTTTTATAAATAGAAATGGGGGTCTCACCACATTGCCCAGGCTGGCCTCAAACTCCTGAGCTCAAGCAATCCCCCTGCCTTGGCCTCCCAAAGTGCTGGGGTTACAGACGTGGGCCATCGCTGCCAGCCCAAACCTACACCTATAACAATTTTTCTGATTCTGAAATCTTCAGGGTTACCCTTTGCCAATGTAAAAAAAGTTCTCCATAACATGACTGTATTCGTCCATTCTCACATTGCGATAAAGAAATACCTGAGACTGGGTAATTTACAAACAAAAGACGTTTAATTGGCTTATGGTTCTGCAGGCTGCACAGGAAGTGTAGCGGCTTCTGCTTCTGGGGAGGCCTCAGGGAACTTCCAATCATGGCAGAAGGCAAAGGGTGACCAGACGTCTCACATGGCAGGAGCAAAAGCAAGAGAGTAAAGTGGGAGTGCTACACACTTTTAAATAATCGGATCTCATGAGAATTCACTCACTATCTCGAGGACAGTACCAAGGCGGATGGTGCTAAACTATACATGAGAAATCTACTCCCATGATCCAGTCACCTCCCACTGGGTCCCACATCCAATATTATAATTAATGGTGGGGATTAACTGTTGAACATAAGTTTTGGGTAAGGACACAAATCCAAACCATATCAATGACCCTAACCAACTTAGTCTTCTGTCTCTGGATACCACTCTACTTCTCTGTCCCCCTTAACTGCAAAATATTTCTCAGAAGTTTCCCACATCCGCTGTTTTAACTTCCTTACTTTCCATTCTTTCTTCACTCCACTCCAACGAGGCTTCATGCCTATTCTTCCTCAGTAAAGGTTCCTGATGACCTCTATGTTGCTAAACTCAATGATTGGTTCTGTATCCTATTCTCACGTAATGTCTCAGAAGCATTTGACAACAGGTGGACACACTCTCCTTGATCCCAGAGTCATTCCAGAGTGAACTGTTGCAGTTTCAAAAACTAATTAGATGATACAAGTGAGCAAAATGATCCAGGAAGACAGAGAGTCCACTGAGACCTCCTTCCTTGCCCTGGCATGCCCTGCTAAAAAGAATCACGATGGATTCCTCATATCTTTCTTTTCCAAAATCCTTATGTTCCTTCTCTGTCATCCTCTGAGCTATTGAAATTCCACTGCTTTTCAAAGGATTTGCACAGCAACTGCTATGGGAGCCAAGTATCCTACCAACCTCTTTAAATGCTTTCCAGGCAGAACTAGAGATGTGTTAATTAAAATGATGGCTATATTTCTCACTCACTTGCACGGATACAGTTTTATAACAAGAATGTTTCTTTAGAAGCCTGGGCTTCCCAGGGACGACCTCTGGTTTTCTGCCATCCTACGATGCACATCCCACAAGTACATCCACACCAAAACTAAGAAGTAAATGTGTAGAGGTCTGGGATGATTTGAATTTGCCATTTATCCCTAAGGATTTTTTTTGTTTGGAAAAGACTCTTTGCTGTTTACCAAAATGTCTTCATGCAACAAGAATTGAGAGAAATATCCATTATTCAAAAGCTAGGTGATAACTTCATCTCAGTTCTTAATAAAGTTTTATGAAGTCCCTAGTTAGTCTGTCATCTTCTTTCCATCTTTCAGAGTCTTCCTATATTTGTTTGTTAATTCCAGGGTTTTTTAGTTGTAAAGAAAGATACCAGGGACAAATGGGGATACTCCACCTTGGACAAAACTAGAAGTCCTCTACCCATACATTTTTAAAGGGATAGGTATTATTTTAACATATACATAGATCATAATTTATATATACCTCTATATACATATATCAGAGATATATATGTGCCAGGCATATATAGTATATATAAATATGATATATCTATATATTCATATATAGAGATACTATCTCCTTTTTCTTTTCTTCAAAATTACAAACAATCTTGTAAAGAACATCTCAATATTTACTTTGCAGAGGTGGAAATGTTAGGCCAAAAAGGATAGCGATTTTAAATTTTTGGTACACTTTTCAAATTTACATCTAATTAATTAATAACAAGAGTGAATGTGCATATTTCTACACATTTTCATTAATCATGTGTAAATGTTTAACATGTGTAAACATTGTCAAATGTTTTCATCTTTACACATGTCAAAATCATGTGTACACATTGTCAAATGTTTTCATCTTTGCCTATCTGATAGGTAGAGAATTCTACTTAAGGTCTCATTGGTTCATAGTCGATATGGTTTAGCTATGTCCACATTTAAATCTCAGCTTGGATTGTGTCTTCCAAAATTCCCATGAGCTGTGGGAGGGACCCAGGGGGAGGTAATTGAATCATGGGGTCCAGTCTTTCCCATGCTATTTTCATGATAGTGAGTAAGTCTCACAAGTTCTGATGAGTTTATCAGGGGTTTGCACTTTTGCTTCCTCCTCATTTTCTCTTGCTGCTGCCATGAAAGAAGTGTCTTTCACCTCTCACCATGATTCTGAGGCCTCCCCCGTCATGTGGAACTGTAAGTCCAATTGAACCTCTTTTTGTTCCCAGTTTCAGGTATGTCTTTATCAGCAGCATGAAAACAGACTAATACAGTAGTGCTTCAGATATTATGAAGGTTGAAAAAAACCTAAGGGTTAAGTGGTAACTTGTAGATGGCTTTATAATTGCTGTTCAAGTATTTATATATATATATATATATATATATATATATACATACACACACACACACACACACACATACACACACATATATCTCAACACACTAAAATAATAAAATCTTCATATAATAAGATTATTATCTTATTATATAAGATATATATAATAATAAAATCTTCTTGTTGTAAGCAGATGTCTACCTTATAATCCCTGGACACTAAATATGTTATTTTACATGGCAGGAAGGGATTAAGGTTGAAGATGGAATTAAGGTTGCTGATGGCTGACTTTAAGATAGGAAGATTATACTGGATTATCCTGGGGGTCCCAGTGTAATCATAAGGGTCCTTAAAGGTGAAAAACGGAGACAGAAGTGGAGGTCAGACTGATGTGATATGAGACGGATTCAATTTGCCATTGCTGCCCTTGAAGATAGAAGAGAAATGCAAACAAGGAATGAGGGCAGCCTCCAGAAGCTGGAAATGGCAAAGAAATAAATTTTCTCTTTGATTCTCCAGGAAGGGTTGCAGCCCTGCCAACACCTTCATTTTGGCCCAGTGACACCTGTGTCAGATGTCTGATTTCAAGAATTGTAAAGTAATACATTTGTGTTGTTTTAGCCACTAAGTTTGTGAGAGCTTGTTAACACAATATAAATCTAATACAGATAATAGGGTGGTACACAGATATTGCAAGAAATAGAAAGGGGGGGCATGAAATTTGGGAAGCACTGTGGGCTGAGAAGATACTGAGGTACATATGCGTGTCTAGGGGTGTAACTGTCCATGGAAAGTAGGATTAGCTTGGAGGTGGACAGAGTTAGCAATTTCACTTTTCTGCTGAAACTTTCTCTTAACCTAACTACATTATAGCAAACCAAAGCTAACTCGAATATGAAGCACCTTCTCTTGCTGCCCGTAAGGCCCACATTAGGAGACTACCATAGCAATATCAAAATCCTTGTTACATTCAACATTGCACCTGCCCATCAATATAATTTCAAGCAATGTTTATCCAATGATGAAAAGCAACATGCGCATGGTGGAAAATTTCCTAGTTGGAATTCAGAAAACAGGGCATGTTAAAAAGGACTGGCAACCTGCTAATGGACTCCAAGGAAATCCCAGTAAATTGAGATTACGTGTATCACCCAAATTATAGAGAAAGAAGGCACCCTGTTCTTCATCTTTTACTTAATGATTGAGGGAAGCCAGATCGCTTTCCTCTCTACACAGGTTCACTTAGTAGGTTAAAGACATGAGCCTAGCTGCTCATCCAAGTATTTAAAGTGGCAAATGGGCCAAGCATGGTGGCTCACGCCTGTAATCCCAGCACTTTGGGAAGCCAAAGCAGGGGGTTCACTTGAGGTTAGGAGTTTGAGATCAGCCTGGCCAATATGATGACACCCCATCTCCACTAAAAATACAAAAAAATAGACAGGTATGGTGGCACACGTCTGTCGTTCCCGCTACTTAGGAGGCTGAGGCATGAGAATTGCTTGCACCTGGGAGGCAGAGGTTGCAGTGAGCTGAGATCGCACCACTGCACTCCAGCCTGGACGACAGAGTGAGACTCCATTTCAAAAAAACAAATAAATAAAATGGCAATTTGCCCACAAAGTGGTTACTTCATGTTTTTGTGTATAGTAGCTATGTGGGCTACCACAAAAAATAATGGGGAGAAAAGGAAGTAGCACTGATAAGGGCAAAACTTTGATTCCTACAAAACAGCAGAGATAAAGTTCAGACTCACTAACATTGTTGTTCTTTAGAAAGAAAAACTATCTGTATGTAAATACACACACATATACACACAAATATATATACATACATGTACATACACGTGTATGTGTGTGTGTATATGGCAGATAGTATTTTTCCAGAGATAGCTTCCATCCTACATTTTTTAATGCTATGTAACCTTGCTATTCTGCCACCAAGAGGTGGAATCTCAATTACCCTACCCTTGAACCTGGGCTTAGCTGGCCTTAGTGGTTGTTTGTAACTACCAGAGTGCAAGAGACATGAACCTGATTACTTCTGAGGCTAGGTAAAAATATAAAATAAAATACAATAAAAATTTTTTTAAAAAACCTTTCACCTGTTCACGTGGAACTAAGTCTCCAGATTTTACCTCCCAGAGAAGCTCCCTATGGAACGCAGCACCGTGCTATGAGAAGGCTAAGCATAATGGTTTTATGTAACACAGTAGTTTTTAAAAAGCAGAATGTGCATAAGGAACATATACTGCAGAACAGTCAGGGTAGACAAAAATGAGAAAGTATTAGATGTGAAAAGTAGTGGATCGCTGGTGATAGAGGAATTTTGGGAATAGGTAGGGAAGAAGCTGAAGCAGAAAATTCAATATTTTTTCAAAAGGTTTATTGAGAAGAAAAGGAGATTGTTAGCATATACCTGGTGCTCTATTTGTAAAAAACTTTTAATTTAGGTTCAGGGGTACATGTGCAGGTTTGTTAAATAGGTAAACTTGTGTCACGGGGGTTTGTTGTGCAGATTGTTTCATCATCCGGGTATTACGCCTAGTACCCTACAGATATTTTTTCTGATCCTCTCCCTCCTTCCACCCTCCACTCTCAGGTAGGCCCCAGTGTCTGTTGTTCCCTTCATGTTCAGGTGTTCTCATCATTTAGCTCCCACTTATAAGGGAGAACAGGTGGTACTGGTTTTCCTGTGTCAGTTTGCTGAGGATAATGGCCTCCGCTCCATTTTCCTGCAAAGGACATGATCTCATTCTTTTTTATGGCTACATAGTATTCCGTGGTGTATATGTACCACATTTTCTTTATCCAGTCTTCCATTGATGGGCATTTATATCTGGTACTTTAAAGCCTTCTTCAGTATGTTGTTGCACAAAGATTACTAATATTTACTAAAGAAAATAATCCACCTTGAAGATGTTATAGTAATTATGGCATTTATGTGATAATATGCTGTTTTTACACAGATTCCTATATGGGAAAAGACCTATTACCTGAGTTCATTCTAGGAAATAGTTTTGTTGGAATAAAGAGCATTGAAGCTAATGTTTTTGGTCTTTCTGGCTCCATTTGTGCCAACAAGTTAATTAGCATATTTGGCAGGCTACCAAGATAAGACTCATAACCCTTCCAAAAGTAATACTTATGTTGTGTGTAAATGAAGTGGCCTTGTTAGTACAACTGGACCCAACTCACACTGGAAGGCCTAGCTCCTGTTTCAAAGCTTTATCCAAATGGACAAGATTGAGGGTTGCAAAAGCAAACAACTTGCCCATTTGGGGGGGGAAAGCAAGCACATAAAAGGAATTGTTTGTATCTCAACTTGGGTCTGACAAATTCCAAGGTTTAATCTTTCCATTGTTATACCTAAGTCAACCTACATTCCCTTTAACAATGGGACAAGGTCCCTTACCTCAGGGCTTTCGGGGTAGAAGGGGACACAATGATACAAGAAACAAAATCCAAGATCATGCCAACAGTAATATACTCAAGGTATGTACAAAAGAGTTGTAGAAACAAATGACAACACAGCTATCACTTTGGGAGCCCCCACCATTTGGCAGACATTTGGCTAAACACTTTATACATCTCTACAACGATGTGAAGTACGAATACGCCCATTTCACAGACCAGGAAACTGACCCGTGGAAGATGCCCAAAATAGTACAGTTAAAGAACCACATTTAGTCCCAGTGATCCTGGGAAGCGTCCTACTGTAATAAGAAAAATGCAGGTTTTGTAATCATCAAGACTTAGGTTAAAATCTGACCCGAGGTCAGTTAATTTTGTTGTCTCCTGCCAGTCTCTCACCCTTGACAATAAAAAGAATTGTCTAAAAACTCTCCGTCCATCGAGGCAGGGTCCCTGTCCTGGTCTCACTTAGAAGAGATTCCCTGCAATCTCCAGACTGCCCAGCAGGTGGCCCCATCCCTTCCAAATCCCCGCCCCACACTTTCTCAAGCCTCCTGGCTGCCGCCTCTTCAACTCCACATCATCATGGGCCTCCGTAGCACAGGATCGTGGTCTAGCGCACTGCCTGGGGTGCAAAAGTGATTACATCTCCGGCTGACTGGACACCTGCCAGGCAGACCCAGCGCGGCCTCCGGAATCTCAGCGGCCCAAGCACCTGCTAAGATGAGGACGTCACGGACCCGCCACCTTCCTGGGCCAATGGGTGACCGGTCCTCTCCTGAGGAGTATCTGCCAGGCAAAAGCAATCGATCCACGGTAACATATTGCGGGTCCAGCCGGAAATTGGAACGTCAGCGTTTTCATTCCGGAACGCCCGCGTGTAGTTGAGATTTAGGAACTTGAATCAGGTTCCCTGTCACCATCCAATTGATATGGAAACCGGTCCTTCTTTTCTAACGTCTTCTCAGAACACTCCATGGCACAGAACCACTCGATAAAATCAGCTAAGGAAAAAAGGTACTTTGAAGTTTAGTACTCTAGCCTCTATGGCTATTTGTCAGATGGGAAGTTTGGCAAATTAATAAAAACTGTTTATAAAAATGCAAGGAAAGGTTAGGTTGAACCCTGATCAAAAAACATACTGTCTTGCTATCATTGAACCATTAATGCAAATACTTACACTAAAGCCGGGCACTGTGGTTCACGCCTGAAGTCCCAACACTCAGGGAGACCTAGGTGGGTGGATTACCTGAGGTCAGGAGTTCGAGACCAGACTGGCCAACATGGCGAAACTCCGTCTCTACTAAAAATACAAAAATTAGCCGGGTGTGGTGGTGCACGCCTGTAATCTCAGCACTTTGGGAGGCTGAGGCAGGAGAATCACTCAAACACAGGAGGCGGAAGTTGCAGTGAGTTGAGATCAGGCCACTGCAGTCTAGCCTGGGTGACAGAGCAAGACTCCACCTAAGAAAAAAAGAAAAAGAAAAAAGAAAAAGGAAAGAAAGAGAAAGAAAAAAACAAAACAACGACGAATGCTTACACTTAGAGATAGCTTGTCATCTTCGTCTAGGAATGCCTATTTTCCACTCATTCAACGAACATACAGCCCACCTTGTGCCCTGTCCTTGGAAGGCTTTAGGAATACCGAGATGAAAAGATATGAGCCCTGCCTTAAAGAATCTAGTAATCTAATGGGCATCCGAATGAACGTATGTCTACAGTGTTAGGTTAGGAAACAGCTCGGACACATGCCATTTGCCAGGGGGAGTCAGAGCCTCACCTATGATTTGGGGTGACAATCATATAGAGTGCAAGTGACATATTTACCACACTGTATCCCTGAAATCTTTTCATCTATCCCAGCTCCTCTATTGCCACTGAAAGATTTCTATTTTAATCCCTTGTCTTTCCACCTGTTAGGGTATCCCCCCATTGAGTCTCCAGAGGAGAAACTCCTAATCTCTACACCCATGATTTACAGGGTCAAAACAGAGAAAAAAGAAAGAAACTTCATTGTGATTCTCAAGTCTACTTTGACACTGCTGAAAATTACCGAAGAGATATAAATAATTATGGGATTCTTCTGCTTTTGCCTAAAAGTGTTCACTCTGATTTTCTTAGTAAGGAATTTAAGACCCTTTGTTATATGACGTTGATCTGCCTTTCTGCCACTGTTTCCCCATTAACTTCATATTCCATCCTAGAGAAGACAACATTTCCTGAGTATATCATAATTTCCACAGCTTCAAAATGCAGCTCTAGTGAAATCCGGTTCATGACGTTTTTCCCCATTCTTCAGACAATGTAAATTACTCTCTCCTCAGAGCCTTTGACTCCTATATCTAGAAAAGCACTTATAGTCTATAAACACTTTTAATGTATAGATTGGTGCTTTGACTAAAGTATAAGCAATATGAAGACAGGAAGGAATCTTCCTCTTTGAATCCCCAGCATCTAGAAAAGTCCCTAGCACATGGCAAGTGTTTGATAAATGTCCTTTGAGTGAATGATGATATAGATTATTTTAATAAAAGTGTTCTGTGCCAGTGCCTTGATCAAGTTGGTGCTGTGAATGAGTTTTGAGGTACATTTTGCTTGTTGGAAGGCAGTTTCTTTCCTGTTTAGGAAAACAAGCAGCTGGAATTAGCCCAAAAAAAGGTGAACTGAGGTGTTAAGGCCTCTGGCTCTGTTGCCCACTAGAGGAGCCTGTACTCTGCTAAGTGGGGCCTGTTTAACATCCTTGGAGTGGCTCTCTTGACGTAGGTACCCTTTCTAGGGCACAAAAATGGACAATCACTGCACAAAAGCTGATTACACGTTGGGAAACATTTCTGGAATTTTTCCATGGGATTGTTCAAAACAAACCTCTCCATAGCTGACTCGCTAGCCGTTTGTTTGTTTGTTTTTAGTGAAAGCAAATTTGTTAGAAAAGTAAAGAAATAAAGAATGGCTACTCCATAGGCAGAGCAGCCCCTAGCTGGTTTTAAACTTTCCTTCTCTTGCTGCTTGTGACACATCTCCATATTTCCTTTGTTCGTTTCCTTATCTAGATGTGAAATGTAAGATCATCTGAAGGGGAGTTTTGGTTCAAGTCAAATGCATGCCTCAACTTGACAGAGCCAAAGAGATACTTGTATGATGTAAGTCAGATTATATCATTCTTCTGCTCAAAACTCTCCAATAAATAGCTCACCGTTCCCTTCAGAGAAAAGTCAAAGGACTTAAAATGGCCAACAAAACCTATCATCTGCGCCCCCCTCCTCCCTCTACCTCACTTCATCTCTCTCCCTGACTCATTTGCTTTCAGTCCTACTTGCCTGGTATGTTCCTTCAGTTACACTCCCATTTCAGGTCCTTTGCACTGATTGTTTCCTCTGCCTGGAGCCCACTTGCCCCAGCTTTGTACATGGCTACCTCCCTTACTTTCTTCAGGTGCTTGTTAAAATACCACCCTCTCAATGAGGCCTACCCTGAGCACCCTATTTAAAATTGTAACCTGCTGTTCCCTCCCCCTACAAACTCTCATATTTCATCATCTTTCTTTAGTTTTTGTTGTAACACTTATCACTTTCTAATATACCATAGAATTTACTTATTTACATATGTATTGCTTAATATCTATATCTGTCTATGAGAATATAAGGCCCATGAAGTCAGGGATCTTTTTCTGTTCTTAACATTGTTGTATTCCAAATGGGAGACTGTTGCTTGGCTCATGGTAATCACTCAGTTAATAGCTGTCACATTAATTAATCCTTACCATCTCTTCTGTGCTGGAATTTATCCGTGATAGAAACCTCCTGATCTGCCAGACTAGTGTTGTCCTAATATTTTATTCAGTCCAGAATCTGTAATGTTTTTATTGCCAATAAAGCATGTGAAAGGAAAATAAATCTTGGGTCCCCAAATCACTAAGCTAATACAACTCCTCTTTTTTTGGAGTTTTACTTGCTTCCAACAAGGAAGGCAAGATTTCCTGTTTCCATGATGGTGGAAGGCAGATAATTCCTTTATGGAGTTTGAGCTCCCTTCAGACAGGGAAGATGAGGTTTTTTTCCCTGCTTCTAGGATGGTAGAGGGCAGTCTACAGCCTGAGACCCATCCCTAGGTAAGTACCTGAATTAGGGTTTGTCTTGGTTAAATTTAAGACTAGGCCGGGCGCAGTGGCACAAGCCTGTAATCCCAGCACTTTGGGAGGCCAAGACGGGCGGATCACGAGGTCGGGAGATTGAGACCATCCTGGCTAACATGGTGAGACCCCGTCTCTACTAAAAAATACAAAACACTAGCCGGGCGCCGTGGCGGGAGCCTGTAGTCCCAGCTACTCAGGAGGCTGAGGCAGGAGAATGGCGTAAACCCGGGAGGCGGAGCTTGCAGTGAGCTGAGATCTGGCCACTGCACTCCAGTCTGGGCGACAGAGCGAGACTCTGTCTCAAAAAAAAGACTAGCAACCAGCTAGTCTTAATTTCTCCTTACCATTAGAGCACTCAGTGATCTTCTAAGTTGTGCCATCATTTGTTTTGCTTAACTGTTTTTTTGTTGTTTGTCTTTTTTCCCATTGGGTTTAATCAACTGTATCTGACTTTGTCAAATCCCCAAGGAGATTCCAAATTATAGGGAAGAAGGCCTCTAAAGTGGCTAAATTCCTGTACACACACAAAAAGGTGGTATGGTGGGGGAGAAAAATGGCCAACCAAGGAAAACAAAAAGAGGAAAGGTTTTTTATTTTGACTACTAAAGAGGCTTTATTTACATAACGAGGCCACCTTTTTGCTAGCCAGGACAAACTGAAATGGATATTACCCCATACGGCAGTTTGATAGCTAAAGTTCTGCCTTTTTTTTTTTTCCACCACAACAGCCTGGGTTTGGTTCCTAAATCAAACCCTTTCCGGTTTGATACTTGGTACTGCTGAAATAGCAGCAGTTTGTCCTAGCTGGAATATAGTAATGAGATTTAAAAATATTTTTTTAAAGGAGCTCAATGGTTACAAGTCATCGTAATTAAAAGCTAATATCCAAGATGTGTGTGTGTGTATGTGTGTGTGTGTGAGTGTTTGTATTTAAAAGGCCTTCATGGTTTTTTTTTTTTTTTTTTGTCCTCCTAAGACCCTGTCTTATTTTTGAGCAAAAGTTTTTTTCCTCTCAGTTGAATGAATTTTTGTTTTCTTCATTAATAGCTATTGCAACAGAGGCTACTCTGGGGTTTTTAAGGAAGGGTCTAATTTAGACACTTTGAAATGTCTTTGTTAAAAAAATTTTTTTAAGTGTACTGTAAAAGCATCACATGGTCTAACCTCAAAATAATTCCTCTGCCCAGAGCTCAGAAATCCAGTTAAAAAATAGATAGTTCCTATCTAAATAAAATTGATCTCCTTATACAATCCTATGATACATTTCTATAATTTTATGTTTGATTTGGCATTCATCTTTACTCTCCCTCTAACACCACCAGACTTTTTCTCTCTATACCTTATGATGTAAATTTTGCTATTTGATTTTCCCGAGTTGTTTCCTTTAATATGCAAATTTAAGACTTTTTATCTGACAACTGCCTTGAGTTGTGAAACAGGTTATCAAGAATCTGAAAGTCTAAGATGGAGGGAAAAAGATCTTTATTAATCTATAAGATGTACTTCTATCAGCATGCCTAATGCATCTATGTATTTATGTGTTGTGTACACAATATTTCACTACTAAAAATATATGAGAGCTCTAATCAATTGGTTAAATAAAAATAAAAGCACTTAAATACTTTATCAGAAAAAGGAAAGACTAGTCAAATGCTTTTTCAAGTTTATGGGACTTAAATAAAATCATTAATAAATAAGTTAGCTTTAAAATTATTGGTAAAGTAGTGTTAGGAATGTCTTAAGAATTATCAGCATATATTTTTATTTGCATTTATTAATCAAGCAGTTTCATACTTATCCCTGCCAAATACTATAAGGTGTCAGAATTCGGCACAGGGGTTACAAAACTATAAACCTAGCCTAATACAGATTAATCTTTGCTTGTGTGATCTTTAATAAATAAGACATTGATATTGACTTAATGAAAATAACTATATCTTGAATTATTTAGTAAAACTAACATAACTTCTAATCTTGTGGCTGTAGTCAGTATAGTCCACAGGCAGTAAGGAGATTTGTTTTGAGAAAGGGCTGTTACCATCATTGTTTCAAAGCTAAACTATAAACTAAGTTCCTCCCAAAGTCTAGGAATGAGTAAGGACCAGCTTGGAGGTTAGAAGCAAGATGGAGTCAGTTAGTTCATATATTTTTCACTGCCTCAGTTAGAATTTTGTAATGGCAAGTTTCATAACTTTAAATGATGAGTATCATAGTTTTCATAAATAATCTAGGTAAATGAATAAAATAAAATAATTAGGTAAATATAATGAGATAAATACTTGTAGACAAATGTCATAATTTAGAATCTAAATTAAATGATAGATATTTCATTATTTGGGTATTTTCCAATAAAAATATATTGTAGGAAAACATTCTTTCTAAAAAAAAGTGTCCTTTTTAAAAAGGTGAACAATTTTTGTCTAATTAAAAGCTTATTTAAAAGTTATGTATAAAATAAGATAAAGGAACCAGGAAATAGGAGAAATGTAAAGAAAGGTATAGAGATAAAGAGGTTTTTTTTGTAAGAAAGCTTAAAGAGAAATAATTTTACATGAGAAGGGATTGAAGCCACCTTTGTAAAAATCATAACTGAGAAAATTATGACAGTGAAAGATATAAGACCTAACTGATCCCATCTTGCTTCTAACCTCTAAACTGTCCTTGTTTATTCCTGGGCATAGGCCAAACTAGCTTTGGGAAGGGATTTAGTGTGTACTTTATATAACAGTCCTCCCTAAAAGGCTAAAGTGTTCTTGTAAAACAAATGAAAGGCCAACAGCCACCAAGTCAAGATGAGAGGGGCTGGAATTCTAAATATTACCTGCCATTATTCCACAGGTTGTAAGATTTGCAACTTCCCCAGTTACTTTGAAGGTAATGTCACTATTGTGAACCTAAGATCATCCTTTTGAGATGTCTTTTCAGGTTCTTGCATTTTTAACAAACAGATGGCCCCACCTGGACATGCCAACCAGTTCTGTGGCTCCCACCCAGGAACTGACTCAGCAGATAAGAACAGCCTGGACTCCCTATGATTTCATACCCAAGCCAAACAATCAGCACTCCTAATTCACTGCCCCCCCCCCCCCCCCCCCCAAATTATCTTTAAAAATACCAATACCAGAGTTTTCAGGGAGACTGATTTGAGTAATAATAAAATTCTGGTCTCCTGCACAGCCAGCTCTGCATGAATTACTCTTTATTGCAATTGCCCTGTCTTGATAAATTGACTCTGTCTAGGCAGTGGATAAAGTGGACCCCTTGGGCAGTTACAGAATCTTGTATGGTAAATTTAGACCTAGAATAAAATGACTGGTTGTTTAAGAAAGAGGAATGTTCAGGACAAACCAGAAAGTCCAAACATGTCATTAATGGTCTGTGTAAGTCACAATAAAAGGTTTTATTTAAAAAAAAACTTTTATATGATCAAGTTATCTATAAGTAAAGGGCAATTATAGTGGTCTTTCTAAAGATTGCACTTGATGTAAAAAAAAAAAACTTGTACACTAAAGAATTGATTAGAACAATAAAATTTTCTAAAGGGATTGATTTACTCTTAATAAATTATAAGAGATTTTAATTTTTTAACCCAAAGTTCAACAATTTACTGCATCTCACTGTTTTTGGTTTTCTCTCCCCTTTTAAAAGGCATGAAATAATAACACTCTCCTTCAACTCATTTTCAGCTCATATATTTTTTTCTTCAAGTTCTGTTTGTTGTGGCCTGATGCTAACAATACTTTCTTAAAGATGTAAAGGAAATGTTTTCTTACAGAATGATATTCTGTACATTGCAGAAGGTCTTTTCTTTTGCCTTTTGGTAACTGGCCTAACAGATTTTACATCTTATTAAAATAATTCCTATATCATTATCATTAAAATTTTGGTTTGCTTAGGAAAAAACATTAAATTTTTTTAAAAGTGAGGTTATTACATCCGTGTATCCTTCTGTATGTGATTTTAAAGTACTTGTGACATTAAGTTACAGGGCTTTGATGCTTGGGTCTAAAAAGGACACCAAGTCTTGCTAAATTTATTTATTTTTTGCCTTTTTCTAAAATTACACTTTAAGTTCTAGGGTACATGTACACAATGTGCAGGTTTGTTACATATATATACATGTGCCATGTTGGTGTGCTGCACCCATTAACTCATCATTTACATTAGGTATTTCTCCTAATGCTATCCTTCCCCCCTCACCCCACCCCACGTCAGGCCCCGGTGTGTGATGTTCCCCACCCTGTGTCCAAATGTTCTCATTGTTCACTTCCCACCTATGAGTGAGAACATGCAGTGTTTGGTTTTCTGTCCTTGCAATAGTTTGCTCTGAATGATGGTTTCCAGCTTCATCCATGACCCTACAAAGGACATGAACTCATCCTTTTTTATGGCTGCATAGTATTCCATGGTGTATATGTGCCACATTTTCTTAATCCAGTATATCACTGATGGACATTTGAGTTGGTACCAAGTCTTTTCTATTGTGAATAGTGCCAAAATAAACATATGTGTGCATGTGTCTTTATAGCAGCATGATTTATAATCCTTTGGGTATATACCCAGTAATGGAATGGCTGGGTCAAATGGTATTCCTAGTTCTAGATCCTTGAGGAATCACCACACTGTCTTCCACAATGGTTGAACTAGTTTACAGTCCCACCAACAATGTAAAAGTGTTCCTGTTTCTCCACATCCTCTCCGGCACGTGTTGTTTCCTGACTTTTTAATGACCACCTTTCTAACTGGTGTGAGATGGTATCTCACTGTGGTTTTTATTGGCATTTATCTGATGGTCAGTGATGATTAGCATATTTTCATGTGTCTGTGGCTGCATAAATGTCTTATTTTGAGAAGTGTCTGTTCATATCCTTTGCCCACTTTTTGATAGGGTTGTTTGATTTTTCTTGTAAATTTGCTTAAGTTCTTTGTAGATTCTGGATATTAGCCCTTTGTCAGATGGGTAAATTGCAAAAATTTTCTCCCATTCTGTAGGTTGCCTGTTCAGTCTGATAGTAGTTTCTTTTGCTGTACAGAAGCTCTTTAGTTTAATTAGATCCCATTTCTGAATTTTGGCTTTTGTTGCCATTGCTTTTGGTGTTTTAGACATGAAGTATTTGCCCTTGCCTATGTCCTGAATGGTATTGCCTAGGATTTCTTCTAGTGTTTTTATGGTTTTAGGTCTGACATTTAAGTGTTTAATCCATCTTGAATTAATTTTTATATAAGGTGTAAGGAAGGGATCCAGTTTCAGCTTTCTACATATGGCTAGCCAGTTTTCCCAGCAGCATTTATTAAATAGGGAATCCTTTCCCCATTTCTTGTTTTTGTGAGGTTTGTCAAAGATCAGATGGTTATAGATGTGTGGTATTATTTCTGAGGGCTCTGTTCTGTTCCATTGGTCTATATCTCTGTTTTGGTACCAGTACCATGCTGTTTTGGTTACTGTAGCCTTGTAGTATAGTTTGAAGTCAGGTAGCATGGTGCCTCCAGCTTTGTTCTTTTGGCTTAGGATTGTCTTGGCAATGTGGGCTCTTTTTTTGATTCCATATGAACTTTAAAGTAGTTTTTTCCAATTCTGTGAAGAAAGTCATTAGTAGCTTGATGGGGATGGCATTGAATCTTTAAATTATCTTGGGCAGTGTGGCCATTTTCATTATATTGATCCTTCCTATCCATGAGCATGGAATGTTCTTCCATTTGTGTCCTTCTTTATTTCGTTGAGCAGTGGTTTGTAGTTCTCCTTGAAGAGGTCCTTCACATCCCTTGTAAGTTGGATTCCTAAGTATTTTATTTTCTTTGAAACAGTTATGAATGGGAGTTCACTCATGATTTGGCTCTCTGTCTGTTATTGGTGTATAGGAATGCTTACGATTTTTGCACATTGGTTTTGTATCCTGAGACTTTGCTGAAGTTGCTTATCAGCTTAAGGAGATTTTTGGCTGAGATGATGGGGTTTTCTAAATATACAGTCATGTCATCTGCAATTAGGGACAATTTAGTTTCCTCTTTTCCTAATCGAATACCCTTTATTTCTTTCTCCTGCCTGATTGCCCTGGCCAGAACTTCCAACACTATGTTGAATAGGAGTGGTGAGAGAAGGCATCCCTGTGTTGTGCCAGTTTTCAAAGGGAATGCTTCCAGTTTTTGCCCATTCAGTATGATATTGGCTGTGGGCTTGTCATAAATAGCCCTTATTATTTTGAGATACATCCATCCCATCAATACCTAGTTTATTGAGAATTTTTAGCATGAATGTCTGTTGAATTTTGTCAAAGGCCTTTTCTGCATCTATTGAGATAATCATGTGGTTTTTGTCTTTGGTTCTGTTTATATGATGGATTACACTTATTGATTTGCATATGTTGAACCAGCTTTGCATCCCAGGGATGGAGCCCCCTTGATCATGGTGGATAAGCTTTTTGATGTGCTGCTGGATTCAGTTTGCCAGTATTTTATTGAGGATTTTTGCATTGATGTTCATCAGGGATATTGGTCTAAAATTCTCTTTTTTTGTTGTGTCTCAGCCAGGCTTTGGTATCAGGATGATGCTGGCCTTGTAAAATAAGTTAGGGAGAATTCCCTCATTTTGTATTGATTGGAATAGTTTCAGAAGGAATGGTACCAACTTCTCTTTGTACCTCTGGTAGAATTCAGATGTGAATCCATCTGGTTCTGGACTTTATTTGGTTGGTAGGCTATTAATTATTGCCTCAATTTCAGAGCCTGTTATTGGTCTTTTCACGGATTCAGCTTCTTCCTGGTTTAGTCTTCGGAGAGTATATGTGTCCAGGAATTTATCCATTTCTTCTAGATTTTCTAGTTTATTTGCATAGAGGTGTTTATAGTATCCTCTGATGGTAGTTTTTATTTCTGTGGGATTGGTGGTGATATCCCCTTTATCATTTTTTATTGCATCTATTTGATTCTTCTCTTTTTTCTTCTTTATTAGTCTTGCTAGCAGTCTATCAATTTTGTCAATATTTTCAAAAAGCCAGCTCCCGGATTCATGAATTCTTTTGAAGGGTTTTTTGTGTCTCTATCTCCTTTGATTCTGCTTTGATCTTAGTTATTTCTTGCTTTCTGCTAGCTTTGGAATGTGTTTGCTCTTGCTTCTCTAGTTCTTTTAATTGTGATATTGAGGTGTTGATTTTAGATCTTTCCTGCTTTCTCTTGTGGGCATTTAGTGCTAAAAATTTCCCTCTACACACTGCTTTAAATGCATCCCAGAGATTCTGGTATGTTGTATCTTTCTTCTCATTTGTTTCAAAGAACATCTTTATTTCTGCCTTCATTTCATTATGTACCCAGTAGTCATTCAGGAGCAGGTTGTTCAGTTTCCATGTAGTTGTGTGGTTTTGAGTGAGTTTCTTAATCCTGAGTTCTAATTTGATTGCACTGTGGTCTGAGAGACAGTTTGTTATAATTTCCATTCTTTTACATTTGTTGAGGAGTGCTTTACCTCCAACTATGTGGTCAATTTTGGAATAAGTGTGATGTGGTGCTGAAAAGAATGTATATTCTGCTGATTTGGGGTGGAGAGTTCTGTAGAAGTCTATTAGGTCAGGTTGGTGCAGAGATGAGTTCAAGTCCTAGATATCCTTGTTAACTTTCTATGTTGTTGATCTGTCTAATGTTGACAGTGGGGTGTTAAAGTCTCCCTTATTGTGTGGGAGCCTAAGTTTCTTTGTAGGTCTCTAAGGAGTTGCTTTATGAATCTGAATGCTCCCGTATTGGGTGTATATATATTTAGGATAGTTAGCTCTTCTTGTTGAATTGATCCCTTTACCATTATGTAATGGCCTTCTTTGTCTCTTCTGATCTTTGTTGGTTTAAAGTCTGTTTTATTAGAGACTAGGATTGCACCCCTGCTTTCTTTTTGTTTTCCATTTGCTTGGTAGATCTTCCTCCATCCCTTTATTTTGAGCCCATGTGTGTCGCTGCACATGAGATGGGTCTCCTGAATACAGCACACTGATGGGTCTTGACTCTATCCAATTTGCCAGTCTGTGTCTTTCAATTGGGACATTTAGCCCATTTACATTTAAGGTTAATATTTTTATGTATGAATTTGATCCTGTCATTATGATGTTAGCTGGTCGCTTTGCCCATTAGTTGATGCAGTTTCTTCCTAGCATCAATGGTCTTTACAATTTGGCATGTTTTTGCACTGGCTGGTACCGGTTGTTCCTTTCCATGTTTAGTGCTTCCTTTAAGAGCTCTTGTAAGGCAGGCCTGGTGGTGCCAAAATCTCTCAGCATTTGCTTGTCTGTAAAGGATTTTGTTTCTCCTTCACTTATGAAGCTTAGTTTGGCTGGATATGCAATTCTGGGTTGAAAATTCTTTTCTTTAAGAATGTTGAATATTGGTCCCCATTCTCTTCTGGCTTGTATAGTTTCTGCTGAAATATCTGCTGTTAGTCTGATGGGGCTTCCCTTTGCCCCTTTGGCTGCCCTTAACATTTTTTCCTTCATTTCACCCTTGGTGAATCTGACAATTATGTGTCTTGGGGTTGCTCTTCTCAAGGAGTATCTCTGTGGCATTCTCTATATTTCCTGAATTTGAATGTTGTCTTGCCTTGCTAGGTTGGGGAAGTTCTCCTGGATAAATTCCTGAAGAGTGTTTTCCAACTTGGTTCCATTCTCCCCATCACTTTCAGGTACACCAATCAGACATAGATTGGTCTTTTCACATAGTCTCATATTTCTTGGAGACTTTGTTCATTTCTTTTAACTCTTTGTTCTCTAAACTTCTCTTCTCACTTCATTTCATTCATTTGATCTTCAATCACTGATACCCTTTCTTCCACTTGATCAAATTGGCTGCTGAAGCTTGTGCATGCGTCATGTCCTTGTGCCATGGTTTTCAGCTCCATCAGGTCATTTAAGGTCTTCTCTACACTGTTTATTCTAGTTAGCCAATGGTCTAATCTTTTTTCAAGGTGTTTAGCTTCTTTGCAATAGGTTTGAACATCCTCGTTTGTTATTACTAATCTTTTGAAGCCTACTTCTGTCAACTCATCAAAGTCATTCTCCATCCAGCTTTGTTCCATTGCTGGTGAGGAGCTGCGCTCCTTTGGAGGAGAACAGGCACTCTGATTTTCAGAATTTTCAGCTTTTCTGCTCTGGTTTCTCCCTATCTTTGTGGTTTTATCTACCTTTGTTCTTTGATGATGGTGACCTACAGATGCGGTTTTGGTGTGGATGTCCTTTTTGTTGATGTTGATCCTATTCCTTTCTGTTTGTTAGTTTTCCTTCTACCAGTCAGGACCCTCAGTTGCAGATCTGTTGGAGTTTGCTGGAGGTCCAGTCCAGACCCTATTTGCCTGGGTATCACCAGCAGAGGCTGCAGAACAGCAAATATTGCAGAACAGCAAATGTTGTTGCCTGATCCTTCCTCTGGAAGCTTCATCTCAGAGGGTAAGCTTCATCTCACCTGGCTGTATGAGGTGTCAGTCGGCCTCTACTGGGAGGTGTCTCCCAGTTAGGCTACTTGGGGGTCAGGGACCCACTTGAGGAGGCAGTCTTTCCGTTCTCAGATCTGAAACTCCACACTGGGAGAACCACTACTCTCTTCAAAGCTGTCAGACAGGGACGTTTAAATCGCAGAAGTTTCTGCTGCCTTTTGTTCAGCTGTGTCCTGTCCCCAGTGGTGGAGTTTACAGAGGCAGGCAGGCCTCCTTGAGCTTCAGTGAGCTCCACCCAGTTTGAGCTTCCCAGCCACTTTGTTTACCTACTTCAGCCTCAGCAATGGGAGACACCCCTCCCCTAGCCTCACTGCTGCCTTGCAGTTCAATGTCGGATTGCTGTGCTAGCAGTGAGCAGGCCTCCGTGGGCATGGGACCCTCCAAGCCAGGCATGGGATATAATTTCCTGGTGTGCCATTTGCTAAGACCATTGGAAAAGCACAGAATTAGGGTGGGAGTGTCCCGATTTTCCAGGTACCACCTGTCACAGCTTCCCTTGGCTAGGAAAGGGAATTCCCTGACCCCTTGCACTTCCCAGGAGAGGTGATGCCCTAACCTGCTTCAGCTCACACTTGTGTGGGCTACACCCACTGTCTAACAAGTCCCAGTGAGATGAACCCAGTACCTCAGTTGGAAATGCAGAAATCACCCTTCTTCTCCGTCACTCACCCTGGGTGCTGTAGACTGGAGCTGTTCATATTCAGCCATCCCTTGCTAAATCTTAAACATTGACAGCAATGAAAGCCTCATCTTCAGGCCCCATAGAAGATGCCAATCAAAATAAACTTCATTCCTGAGACACAGGGCCGGAAATTAAAGCCATTCAGCTCCACAAGGCCCAGGGACTATTATGGAAGAGTTGGGCATGTGAGATTGTGAGGGTTGATTTTAAGAGATAAAATTAGTTCAGTTTCTCTACAAATTAACCATTAATGTCAAAGTCACACTGATGCAAGACTAGCATATGGGTAACATTTGAAAAACAAATTTAATTGACTTCATGCTGTTTTTATTTGGGCTTACTGTTTGGAAACTTAAGTCTTCTCCCTCAAAGAATGAAGGTTTTCTCTTTTTTTGAAATCCCTATCAATTTGGTTAAATGAATGACTTACTTTACAATGGCCTGTAATCTCATTTTGTGATATCAAGTGTTTTATTTATTTGTTTTTATTATTATTACTTTTTACAATGGAGTCTCGCTGTGTTACCCAGGCTGGAGCGCAATGGCAGGATCTTGGCTCACTGCAACCTCTGCCTCCTGGGTTCAAGTGATTCTCCTGCCTCAGCCTCCCAAGTAGCTGGGACTACAGATGTGCACCACCACACTCGGCTAATTTTTGTATTTTTAGTGGAGATGGGGTTTCACCATGTTGGCCAGGCTGGTCTCAAACTCCTGACCTCAGGTGACCTGCCCACCTTGGCCTCCCCAAGTGCTGGGATTACAGGAATGAGCCACCATGCCTGGCCTGGTATCAAGTATTTTAAACCTTTGATATTTGACAAACTTTCCAAAATCAAATTATAAATTATGTCTTTTCTGACCTAATTAATCCTTTAAGATATTATTAATAGGATCCCTAAAGTCAAAAAATGATGTTTGGCTTATTTGATATAGAAATTACACAAGAATCATTGTCAAATATGAAATGGTGTTTGGTTTTTCTTTGGGCTGTATTTGAATAAATATGTTACTGGTATGTGTTCCAAAATTATGGGAAACTCCTGTTTTCTGATATGACTCAGTGTATGTTATCTGTAATAATTATAATTGTTATGTTAAATTATTGTGTGACACAGAGGTAACAAATTTCCTTGTCAATTGTGTCTTTGACTATGGCTGCCCTTGTTGTCTTGTTTTGGTCCTTTTTAGAAGGTGGTTTTATAATCAGCTATAAAACTGTAAGGTACTCTTGAATGCAGGTTTCTGATAACTTTGGAGATTGTGACATCAGAATACAGGGAAAACTTTCAGGGCTCATGGAGAGCTGAAACGCTCCTGAATATCAAGCAGAATAGGAATTAACTGCATGGACTAAACTAATCGAGGTCTAAAGTAATCTTTTTAACTTTTTGCTTAAAACATCGCTGATCCTTTGTTTTGTTTTTCAGAGTCAAGACTTTTAAGCTATTTACAACTTTTAACAATTGAGTAAAGTATATTCCTTTGAACAAAATTTGGAGCATTTTGTTTCTTTTTACCTGATTTCTACATAATTTGGAAATGATTTGTAAGTATTCTTTTTTTTTTGAGACAAAGTCTCACTCTGTTGCTCAGGCTGGAGTGCAATGACACGATCTCAGCTCATAGCAACCTTCGCCTCTTAGGTTCAGGCAATTCTCCTGCCTCAGCCTCCCGAATAGTTGGGACTACAGGCACCCACCACCATGCCTGGCTAATTTTTATATTTTTTGGTAGAGATGGGGTTTCACTATATTGGCCAGGCTGGTCTCAAACTCCTGACCTTGTGATCCACCTGCCTCGGCCTCCCAAAGTGCTGGGATTACAGGCGTGAGCCACCGTATCTGGTGTGTGAGTATTCTTAATTTATGATAATAGTTATTTGCATAAGTACAATAAGAATCTGTTTTCATTTGTAATAGTTGGAGAAACTGGTTATTCACAATTAGAGAAACTGGTTATTTTACCAAGGCTTTGACTGGAATGGTGTGCTTTCCTTTAAGGAATCAAACTTGTCTTATGGAGCCAAGATAAGCTCCTTGGAAAAACTGGCTTCATACCTTTGTCTGCACAGTCCCTGTACAGGGTTCCTGACCTTTGGTAAGTAAAGAATGTCACTTTCTGACAGGCTCAGGAGCCCCAAGTTTATCTTGGAACCTGAAGAGGAGAGGAATTCACCCAACTCATAGGTATTTAATGGTCCAAATCCATGGCTTGGCTCAGCTTTAAAAAATTCTTATGTGAGATTCCTTCTATGGAACAAAATTCCATGAAATCCAATTTAAAAGCCTATGTAAAAAAAAAAAATTATTCTTGCTACACTATATACAAAAAATCAATCCAAGTATAATAAAGCAAATCAGTCCTACCATGATTTGTCTTTTGTAAAAATGGAAAACTAGGCCGGGCCCGGTGGCTCACGCCTGTAATCCTAGCACTTTGGGAGCCTGAGACAGGTGGATCATGAGGTCAGGAGATCAAGACCATCTTGGCTAACACAGTGAAACCCCATCTCTACTAAAAAAAAATACCAAAAATTAGCTGGGCGTGGTGGTGGGCACCTGTAGTCCCAGCTACTTGGGAGGCTGAGGCAGGAGAATGGTGTAAACCCAGGAGGCGGAGCTTGCAGTGAGCTGAGATTGTGCCACTGCACTCCAGCCTGGGCGATAGAGCAAGACTCCATTCAACAAAAAGGAAAACTGGAGAGAAAAATTATGTTTCAAAACCTATAGTACACTTAATATGGTTTGGCTGTATCCCCATCCAAATCTCATTTTGAATTGTAGCTCCCATAATTCCCACATGTTATGGGAGGGACCTGGTGGGAGATAATTGAATCATGGTTGGGGGGGGCAGTTTCCCCCATACTGTTCTCGTGGTAGTGAATAAGTCTCCTGAGATCTGATAGTTTTATAAGAGGAAACCCCTTTTGTTTGGTTCTCATTTTCTCTTGTCTGCTGCCATGTAGGACATGCCTTTTGCCTTCTGCCATGATTGTGAGGCTTCCCCAGCCACGTGAAACTGTGAGTTCATTAAACCTCTTTTTCTTTATAAATTACCCAGTCTTGGGTGTGTTTTTATCAGCAGCATGAAAATTGACAAATTCAACACCTGTTTTTAGGTTCTAATCTTGCCTAATGTTTTTTCAGTTTTTATTATTTTCTACAGTTTGGACTGAATTCTAATTTTTCTTGGCTATAAGCCTGCAAAATAATGTTTTCAATTTTTTTCCTTCTTTTTTTCCCCCATTTTTCCTAATTTGGAACCACCAAAAACTAAGTTGTGCTTTTGTAAAGCCCTGTGAACTGAAGCTAGACAACTAAATTTCAGACGAAAATAACAGCAACCTGTTTACATACCTAAGCCACTTCCATACCTGCCTATTGATATGTGGACTTCATAGTAATGTGGCCTATTTTGATTTCTCAGGATTGTTCTTTAGTCTGATGTTGTTTTTCTCCCTTCCTCCCCCTATTTTCTCTTCATAGGATATGAGACTTCACAACCTGCTGAAAATGAGCTTTCCTAATAACTCGGGACCTACACATCTAGGAATAAACCATCCTAAACATGAAAGATCAGACAAAATGTGAGACCAGAGACTCATTTTCTTCTAAAATGCTTTCTCCAAAAGATTTGTAAAAAGAAAAAGGGGGAAATGTGAAAGGAAAATAAATATTGGGGCCCCCAAATCACTAAGCTAAAGGGAAAAGTCAAGCTGGGAACTGCTTAGGGCCAACCTGCCTCCCATTCTATTCAAAGTCACCCCTCTGCTCACTGAGATAAATGCATATCTGGTTGCCTTCTTTAGAGAGGCTAATCAGAAACTCAAAAGAATGCAACCATTTGTCTCTTATCTGCCTATGACCTGGAAGCTCCCTCCCCACTTCGGGTCCTCCTGCCTTTGCTTTGAGTTGTTCCACCTTTCCAGACCAAGCCAGTGTTCATCTTGCATATGTTGATTGATATCTCATATCTCCCTAGAATTTATAAAACCAAACTGTGCTCTGACCACCTTTGACACATGTCTTCAGGACCTCCTGAGGCTGTGTCATGGGCACGCATCCTCAACCTTGGCAAAATAAACTTTCTAAATTAGCTGAGACCTATCTCAGATTTTGGGGGTTCACAAGCATGTTATCCGTTAGGTGATAAGATCATAGAGAACTTAAGTTAACCCATTCTGCATACAAAACTCAGTGCATATTACGGCAGTGTGGGAGTATCTGACCTTGTAGTTCATCTGGTTTTTATTTTTCAAAGGTAAGACTTTAGCACCAGTTAATTCCCACGTCTAGAGAAACACAGTATAATTTGGCTCAGCACCTGAGATGCTTTCCAGCCATGATGGTAGAAATTCCTCATTGTAGGGATTATGGACCCAGGCCAAGCCTGCTCCTTGATACTGAAAGCAGCAGAATCTGCCCAGCAATCCTTAGGGGACCTGTCAAGTGTCTGGAACCTAATACCCAAAAGAGAGGGGCCATTTTATGCTGGCCCTCCTCTTCTAGTCCATTCCCTCTGCCTTTTATCTATCTGATGCAGCAGCACTGGAGCTTTGCGGCAGATGTATTCCTAAGTGGTGGTGGGTGGTCCAGGGAGGGAAGTATGAAATGCAATTTAAGTAACCAGCTTCTTTGGCAGAGATTGGGGAGACATTTTCTATAGCAGATAAGAGAAGAATAAATTGTTACAGGATTTCAATACTTTGTTACTGGATATGGACTGGTATATGAAATGAAATAAATGGCCAGATAGGTGCTAAGAATTTAAATAGTTCACTTGTTACACCAAGATTGTTTCATAAGATACAAGCAATTCAAAACTGAATCCTGCATCTCTCTTCCAAGTTATCAGTCCAGAGAATGAACTCTTGTGAACAGAGGAAAGGGAGAAATGAAGCTTGGGATTGGAAATAGATGTGTTAGAGGCTAAGAGGTGGAAATGCTGGCCTTCTATCCACTACGGGGACCTACCACCCAAAGAGCACACCATCGCAAGATAAGATGACTTTCCTATGAAATCCATTCCCTCCTTGAGGCCTGTGGCCTGACATAGATCTGGGACAATCTGGGAGATACACTCTAGTTACTTAATGTTAAGGAAGATTAGGAAATGGAGCCCAAGGAAGTTAAGTCCAATCCTGGGATCACAGACTGGACTCAGCACACTTGATGCTTTCAGACCTCACTTATAAATAGATACTCCCTTCCCTCACTCAGGCTTCATACCCAGTGGAAAAACATACTCCTGATATCTGTATGTCCCTGATTTGTCTGCTTTTGTTGAGTCTTGAGTCATGGGTAATATTAGGCATATATCCACTCCCTTTCTCTGCGTTCCCACAGGTCCATCCATTCATTCAATAAATATTTTCTTAGCATGTACCTGCCACCTGCCAAGCACTGGTAAATTCCAGAGATATTGTACCTCTTCTAGGGCTTTGTATTCTCACCCACATTCACAAATAGAGACATGCAGACTTTATTGGAAAAAAATTAACTGGCTTCTACACAACGCTTTAAACTGAGGTGAACAGGACTGTCTTCACCTGGTAATCAGGGTAACTGGATTTCAGCCCAGAATCTTCCACCAACCAGCTGTGTGACCTCAGGCAAGTCACCTCTCTTTTCTGGCCTCATCTTTGCCTTCTGTAAAGTGAGACCCTTGGTCTAGGATGGGTGATCTCTTAAGTTTCTTTCTAAATTTCCCATTTTGTTATTCTCATTCTTTAATAAAAATAGGCCCCGTATCTGTTGTGGGAAAAGCTGAGATTATTATCTGGGGGAAATTGATAGCCTAGATTTTTTTCCTAGCGAACTGTAGGGTCTAATATATTTTCTGAGCCACATCAGGAACTGTGTCCTGAGCTCGAGGAATGGTATAGTACAGGCCTCTTGGACCTTCACATATCCAAACTTCAGAGAAAGCTCCCGTTAAAAGCAATTAATACAGCATAGCAAAGGGAGAGGAGAGGTGACAACTGTAGTGGTTTTTGCCCTGCCTTGATGAGATGGGAAGGAGAATCTAGCAGGTGGGGCAGACAAGGCTGCCCTTGGGGCAGTTTGTGCTTCAGTGTTGTAAAGTCCAACTAAGAGGGTTTTGTCAAGATTCTTTTTTCTGTGTGTTTAAACAGAGTTATACAACAATTGAATTAGTCTGCTCGCCTAGACTCCCTGCCATGAAAATCATCAAACGAGCCTGGAAGAATCTTACTGCAGGGCCTTTGCCAGCAGAGTGCTAGGATTTCTGGAAGCTGGGCATCTTCTCACACACAGTGGCCAGCGTTGGCTTTGGAGTTTCTTACCTTGTTTTCCCAGAACCTGAGGAGAACTTTGGCCCCAAAGAGACTGCCCAGGTCTGGGGCAATGCTATTTGACATTGTATCCTCGGTCATGGGAGTAAATATGCCCCTTTCAGGTATGGCACAGACTTGAGACTTATGCTGAGGTCAGGCCTCACAGCTGCCTCCCAGGGCTGCTGTCCCAGGTGGCCCCTTCCCACGCACCGGCCACTGTGGAGGGATTAGCGTGCACGTGTGTGTGTGCGCGCATGTGTGTATATGTTTGTGTCTTTGTATCAGTATTTCTGTGAAGGAGGCAGTCTAAGGGACCGGCAGGAGGATTTGTAGCTGGTGTGTGTGTGTGTATGTGTGTGTGTGTGTGTGTGTTGTATCAGTATGTCTGTGAAGCAGGCAGTCCAAGGGACCAGCAGGAGAATGTTATTATTACTGCCTAGAGACATCTGATGCAGGGGAGCCCTGGTTTCTTGTGGTTGATATACCTGGGTAAGGAAGAGTGAGCTGAGAAGGAATCGGAGAAAACTGAGCAAAAAGGATGAAGGCAGGAGGAAATAGCTGAAAGAAGACAGAAGAGCCCAGCTCAGACACAGGTGGTTAGCAGTTCCTCAGGGTTCCTGAGCAGTTCCTTTGGGGTCCAGGGTTTGTGAGGCTCTGCTGGACCACAGGCATCAGACACCCCTGAGGGAGGCAGCTCTGCACAAAGAGGATAGAGTAGCTGGAGTAGCCAATTCATCCAGCCAGGAATCTTCTGGCCTCACAACATCTAAAGGGAAAATGCAGAGAGAACAAATCAGGATTCTTGATTATGGGACTCCCTGCGGAGGACAAGGCCCTAGCGAAAGTTGGACATCATCTAAGAGTTCTGGCTTCAAAACTCAGTATTGTGTGGTCTATGTGCACCCTCTTGTGGAGTGAGCAGTGACTCCTGAAGGCTTGCCCAGACCAGGATCATTTCCGTTGGGAGTATCATAGATCAAAGTCCATCCTCAAAATCTGGTCTCCACTCTCACAAAAGGAATGCATACAAATGTCATCCAACTGAAAGTCCTATTTCAGAAACCTTTTGTCCACTCTCCTTCTATTATTCTAGTAATGATTACAGTAGGCTAAACATTATTTAAGTTTCAAAAGGCAGAAAACCAGAAATTTTTTTTAAAAAACTGTATTATATGAAGCAATGCTTGTAGAACAATCTATCATCTATAAGCAGACTATTTTCCTTGTACTGATCAATAACTACTCCTTTATTAACTATCTTTTCTTTCCTGTCTCTTCATTGAGTTCCATGCATACCTCACTCAGTCACGTAACTGTTGACACAGTCACAAAACTGCAGTTTGCAGATGAGGCAACTGGAACTCAAAGAGGTTATGTAATTTGTGTAAGGTTACACAGTTTGTAAGTGACAAAGTCCAGAGTCCAATTCAGGGCTACCAGTTTGCATGGTTTTCCACTGAACTTCACTGTTGGCAGAAAAGAGATGTATAAAAATATTATTTAGATTGCTCCTTCCACCCACACAGAATTTATTGCTACTAATTGAATAGGCTACTGAGTAATGTTATTAAAATATTATTTTAGGTGTGACATTTTGATAAGAACTTTTTTTTTTTTTTTTTTTTTTTGAGACAGTCTTGCTCTGTCACCCAGCCTGGAGTGCAGTGGGGCAATCTTGGCTTACCACAGCCTCCGCCTCCCAGGCTCAAGCGATTCTCCTGCCTCAGCCTCTGTGGTACCCACCACCAAACCTGACTATGGTTTTGTTTTGTTTTGTTTTCTGAGACAAAGTCTCGCTCTTGTCACCCAAGCTGGAGTGTAATGGTGTCATCTTGGCTCATTGCAACCTCCACCTCCCAGGTTCAAGTGATTCTCCTGCCTTAGCCTCCCAAGTAGCTGGGATTACAGGCACCCGGCTACCACCACGCCCAGCTAATTTTTACACTTTTAGTAGAGACAGGGTTTCACCACGTTAGCCAGGTTGGTCTCGAACTCCTGACCACAGGCGATCTGCCCGCCTCGGCCTCCCAAAGTGTTGGGATTATAGGCGTGAGCGCTAATTTGTATTTTTAGTAGAGACAGGATTTCACTGTGTTGGCCAGGCTGGTCTTGAACTCCTGACCTCAAGTCATTCACCCGCTTCAGCCTCCCAAAGTGCTAGATTAGAGGTGTGAGCCACCACATCCAGTCAATAGGGGGATTTCTTGAGTTACTTCTTGTGTGGTACAGTATAAACCATCTCCTCTCTTCCCTATGGAATTATTAGTAAATGTTACATTGATTACTAATACTTTGTATTGGAGTAAATTTTTTTAGGGTGGGCAACTCAAAGACAGTGGTAGAAAACAACTAATTAACTGGATTGTAAATTTAAATGTTCTCATGGACTTTCAAAGGCAAAAGAAATCCACATCTTACACTGAAAGGTTAATACATTACCAGAATCTTGGAAAGCCCAATAAAAATACCTTCCACATCAGGCCAGCTCAGCTTTGCTGTTGTGGTAGAGAGAGAGGAGAGGAGGAGAAACGAGGCAGAACATTTCAAAGAAACATTCCCTGCCCTTGTGCTTATAGTCTTATCATATCCTAATGCCACTCCTATAGGTGTTTACTACCCCACCTTCTATTGTACAGTTAAAAGAAAATGAAGTCCAGAAGAAGGCGACAATTTGACTACGTCTATATATACTCCCAGTTTCCCAACTGCCCTGCTTTTTAGGCCCCATTGAATCAAATGATATGCCAACACTCAGTTCTACCCTTTATACTCCATGAAACACCCAGTTCTAAGCTGATGCCTCTTATGAAACTGACCAGTAGGGCTGGAGCACTATTTCTCATATCTCTACCTCTTTGCTGCAGTATGATTAGGACAGTCAAGTGGCAAATAAGGAAACTCCCAGTGTACTTCCACACTTATGAGTGAGTGTTTTTTTGTTTTTTTTGTTTGTTTGTTTGTCTTTTTGAGACAGAGTCTCGCTCTGTCGCCCAGGCTGGAGTGCAGTGGCACGATCTCAGCTCACTGCAACGTCTGCTACCTGGGTTCAAGTGATTTTTCTGCCTCAGCCTCCTGAGTAGCTAGGACTACAGGTGCCCGCCACCACATCCAGCTAATTTTTGTATTTTTGGTAGAGACAGGGTTTCACCATATTGGCCAGGCTGGGAGTGACTGTTTTTTCTTTTCTTTTCTTTTCTTTTTTTTAAAACAAAACATCTTTATGAAGTTATCAAACTATCCTTTGCAGGCATTAAATTCTTCAGCTTTAGATTCTTCACCTTCCTTTTGCTTCGTCATATAATGACTTCACTTTCTCTTGACTCATATTAGTCTATAGGTATACCTTTCTTATAGCAACCCAGCACCCACATAAAAGCTGCATTTTCAAAATGAGATAAAAAGACAGTTTGCAAAAAGTGTAAGGTTTTCACATCTGCTGGTATAGCTGCAGTGATGACTTCACAAATTTTCTTTTTTTTCTTTTTCTTTTCTTTCTTTTTTACAAAGGCCCTTATGCTGGAGTCATGTATCTTGAAATTGTGGGCAACTGCAGCTGCAGACCTCAATCTATGGTACATATCAAGCATTTCAACTTTTTATTATAATGTCATGACGTTTATCTGCTTCTTGGAGCACTTTGAGCATCATTAGTGGCATTCTGCATGGGTCCCATGGTGTTATTCAAGGTTTATGGTATTGCAGTAAACATGATGAAAAAATATGTGAGAACTGTAAGACATCACTTTTTACTGCAATGTAAATTTATTGGAGAGGAACTGCTCACGTGGAGATGATTAGTGGCATATGTATTCATATTTGCAACATATCCTAAAGACTCTTCAATATTTGTTGTGATTTTGTCTTTCTTATTTGATACAGTTTTAAGAGTAATATATATATATTACTCATATATATGAGTATATATACTCTTAAAGTATATATATATATATATATATACACACACACACACACTTTAAGTTCTGCAGAACGTGCAGGTTTGTTACATAGGTATACATGTGCCATGGTGGTTTGCTGCACCTATCAACCTGTCGTCTACATTAGGTATTTGTCCTAATGCTATCCCTTCCCTAGCCCTCCACCTGCCGACAGGCCCCAGTGTGCGATGTTCCCCTCCCTGTGTCCATGTATTCTCATTGTTCAACTCCCACTTAGGAGTAAGAACATGTAATGGTTTTCTGTCCCCGTGTTAGTTTGCTGAGAATGATGTTTCCCAGCTACATCCATGTCCCTGCAAAGGACATGAACTCATCCTTTTTTATGGCTGCATAGTATTCCATGGTGTATATGTGCCACATTTTCTTTATCCAGTCTATCACTGATGGGCATTTGGGTTGGTTCCAAGTCTACTGCTATTGTGAACAATGCCGCAATAAACATATGTGTGCATGTGTCTTCATAGTAGAATGATTTATAATCCTTTGGGTATGTACCCAATAATGGGATTACTGGGTCAAATGGTATTTCTCGTTCTAGATCCTTGAGGAATCGCCACACTGTCTTCCACAATGGTTGAACTAATTTATACTCCCACCAAGAGTGTAAAAGTCTTCCTATTTCTCCACATCCTCTCCACCATCTGTAGTTTCCTGACTTTTTAATGATCGCCATTCTAACTGGTGTGAGATGGTATTTCATTGTGGTTTTGATTTGCATTTCTCTAATGACCAGTGATGATGAGATTTTTTTCATGTTTGTTGGCTGGATAAATGTCTTCTTTTGAGAAGTGTCTGTTCATATCCTTCGCCCACTTTTTGATGGAGTTTTTTTTTTCTTGTAAATTTAAGTTCTTTGTAGATTCTCGATATTAGCCCTTTGTCAGATGGATAGATTGCAAAAATATTCTCCCATTCTGTAGGTTGCCTGTTCACTCTGATGATCGTTTCTTTTGTGGTGCAGAAGCTCTTTAGTTTGATTAGATCCCATTTGTCAATTTTGGCTTTTGTTGCCATTGCTTTTGGTATTTTAGACATGAAATATTTGCCCTACCTAGGTTTTCTTCTAGGGTTTTTATGGTTTTAGGTCTTACATTTAAGTCTTTAATCCATCCTAACTTAATTTTTGTATAAAGTGTAAGAAAGGGGTTTGTTTTCTGCATATGGCTAGCCAGTTTTCCCAACACCATTTATTAAATAGGGAATCCTTTCCACATTGCTTGTTTTTGTCAGGTTTGTTACATACGTACACACATGCCATGGTGGTTTGCTGCACCTGTCAACCCCTCATCTACTTTAGGTATTTCTCCTAATGCTATCCTTCCCCTAGCCCTCCACCCAACAGGCTCTTGTGTGTGATGTTCCCAGCATCTGTAGTTTCCTGACTTTTTAATGATCGCCATTCTAATTGGCATGAGATGGTATCTCATTGTGGTTTTGATTTGCATTTCTGTAATGACCAGTGAGGATGAGCAGGAGGATTGCTTGAGCCAAGGAGTTTGAAACTACAGTGAGCTATGATTGTGGCATTGTACTCCAGCCTAGGTAACAGAGCAAGACCCTATCTCTAATGTATATATTCTTTTTTCTATTAAACACATTCAATTCTATAAACTTCCTTCAAAGCACCTCTTTTGCTGCATCCAACAGATTTGGTAAGGTTTATTTTCTATTTCATTTAGTGCAAAATATCTTTAATTTCTTTACATTTCATTACACATGTGTTATTTAGAAGAGTGTTGTTTAATCTGTGAGTACTTTGGAATTTTCTAGCTATCCTTCTGTCATTGATTTCTAGTTTAATTCCGTAGCAGTCTGAGGGCATACTCTGTGTGATTTTTATTCTTTCAAATCTGTTGAGGTGTGTTATGTGGGTGTCTGTCTTGATGAATGTTTTTGAACTTGAGAAGAATGCCTATTCTGTTGTTGTGGAGTACGCTTTAGATGTCAATTAGATACAGCTGATTGATGGTGCGCTTCAACTATGTCCTCAATGATTTTCTGCCTACTTGATTTGTCAATTGCTGATAAGAGGATTAAGTCTCTTTAAGTCTATTCATATATTTCTCATACATTTACATCTCTACCAGTTTTTGCTCATGTATTTTGCTGCTTTGTTTGGTGTATATACATTAAGAATTTTGTCTTTTTGGAGAGAATGGATCCCCTTTATCATTACGTAATGCCTTTCTTCTTCCATGATTTTCAGTGCTCTGAAGTCTGATTTGTCTGAGATTAATACAACTACTCAAACTTTCTTTTGATTAGTGTTAACATACTATATATACTTTTCTTCCTCTTTCTTCAGTTCTGTCCACTCTGTTGATGACCTCATCAAAGGCACTGTTCACTTGTTAGTTTTTTAATGCAAGAATTTCCTTTTAATTCTCCACTTCTTTGCTTTCATTGCCCATTTGTTCTTGCATGTTGTACACTTTTTCCTTCAGAGCTCTTAGCATATTAATCATATTTTAAATTCCCAGTGTGATCATTGCAATATCCCTGCCATGTCTGAATCTGATTCTTATGCTTGTTTTGTCTCTTCAAACTGTGCTTTTTGTCTTTCATTTTTGTTGAATGTTGGACATGATGTACTGGGTAAAACGAACTCGAGTGAATAGCCCTTCAGTGATGTGGTGGTAATATATGTGGTAGGGAGCATTCTGTAACTCCTATGATTAGGCTTCTTAGTAAGCCTAGGTCCCCGGACTGAACATTCACAAGTGTTTTTCAGTCTCCTCACCCCCATTTAGGTAAAACAGGAAGGTTGGAGGAGGCTGGAGTGGTTATTCCCCTTCCTCCAGTTGGCTAGGCACTGGTAAAACCCAATGTGATTAGGTTCTAGCAAGAGTTTACTTTGGGGCCAGGCTTACATTAAAGAAAACAGAATTCTCTGGGCATATTTCAGAATAGTTACTTTCACCTACACCTGCTAGGAGCACAAGGGGATTTTTCTCTGATATTCATTATGAAAATCAGGTGGGATTCTTAGAGGTAAAACTCACAAGTGTCCCTTCTCCAATCCACACACGGCTTGGCCTTCTCTTAAGAGATTTTCTCTCAATTAGTCCACGATCAGCCTCCAGGAAGTATTCAATTACCTTTAGGTATTCCTACCCAATGCTGGCTCCAGTGGCGGTTTCTGGGCAGGTGCTCCTCCAGGTAAACTATGATTTTCTGCACCTGCCTATGTCTCCAGTTTTCAGGGTGGTGGTTTGTTCTGTGACTTCAACTCAAAGTAAGAGTTTAGTTGTTCAGCTTTTTTCTTTGCTATGATGGGAATTAAATTTTTCAAACTTTTTACATGTCAAACTGGAAACCAGAATTCCCTTATGCTTTTAAAGAAACTGCCAATTTTCTAGACGAGTTGTACCATATTACATGATACCACCAATGTATTAGAGATTTCATTTCTCCACATCCTTGCCAGCATTTCATACTGTCACTAATTTTTTTTAGGTATTCTAATAGATGTGTAGTGATCTCAATGTAGTCTAAAACTGCATTTCCTTCATAGTGATGTCAAACATTCTTTTCAGAGCTAATTTGCCATCAGTGTATCCTCTGCAGTGAAATGTCTCTATGATTTTTGCCCATTTTCCAATTGGATTTTTTTTAACTGAGTTTACAGTTACTTATTCCAGATATGAGTCTTTTGCCAGATATGTGGTTTACATGTATTTTCTCTCAGTCTCTACATTTTTCATCCTTTTAACAGGGCCTTTGGCAAACAAAAGTTTGTAACATTGATGCGTCAATTTGTCAAGTTTTTCTTTTATGAATATTCTTTGGTAAGAGCTATTTAGTAAGTTGAAGCCTTTCTCCTGTGGTTTTTCAAGTTTTACACTTATTTTATGTTTAAATCAATGATCCTTTTATAAGTGACTTGTTTAATGAGTGAATAATAAGCGGAGACTCTTTTTTTTTTTCTCCTATGAAATCCAATTGTTCCCCCAGAAAACTATCTTATAAATCATGTCTATCACAAAGTATTATCACTAGATAATCAACTTAATTTACTTTTTGTTAAAACCAACTTGCTGAAAATACAAATTTTGACTAGGAGGAGAAAGGTGGAGTGGATTTATGATTTTATGGCAATTATAAGGGGAGTGTTTCAACGGAGACTTTAGGCAACTAGAACTCAGCATGAAACCAGAAAGTAGAAGCTGATAAAGACAGGGGTAAAAAGGAGAAAATGAGTTCAAAACAACTAACTTTCAGCCAGGCGCGGTGGCTCATGCCTGTAATCCCAGCACTTTGGGAGGCCGAGGTAGGCGGATCACGAGGGCAAGAGATGGAGACCATCCTGGCTAACATGGTGAAACCCCGTCTCTACTAAAAATACAAAAAATTAGCCAAATGTGACGGCATGTGCCTGTAGTTCCAGCTACTCAAGAGGCTGAGGCAGGAGAATGGCGTGAACCCGGGTGGCGGAGCTTGCAGTGAGCTGATATCGCGCCACTGCACTCCAGCCTGGGCGAACAGAGCGAGACTCTCTGTCTCAAAAAACAAAACAAAACAAAACAAAACAAAACAAAACAATCCTCAATTCTGTCCTTTTGTCTAGGGATCAGATCATTGCAAACGCCAAATTAAAACACAAAACAAAACAACAATAGACGGGAATTTTGCATGCAAATTATGCTAAGGTATAAAGCATATCTTAGTATTTCTCAAAATGTTCATCTGTGGATTTACTGAACAAATTTGTCATACCCGCTTATAATCATACACTACTTAATAATTTTTGACAACCATAAATAATATAATTTCCTTGACATGTTATCATTGTAATTATCAGGTGATGCTTTGGAGGCTGATTATCATACTATGTGAGGTATTACAAAGAAAATCAAGACTCTTAGCAGATTGTGATCATTTTTCTTTCCCTAATAGATGTGACAGAAAATTACTGCTTGATTTTACTGTGAGAATTTGGAGCCAGACCTACTGTCCTCATTAGGAATCAGAAATTACAATGAAGTATCAAAATGATGCCCTAGTGGCTATTGCAAAAGGAATACGTGGGTAGTTGGAGAGTGGAATACATGACTCTGTTTTGGAGCAGTATTTACATTTTTTATTTCAAGTTGTAAAATATACGTGACCAACACTGTTACTTTCATCCGCAGATGGAATAGCTGGGAAGTATAAAAACCTGTACATGACCTTTTATCAAGATTATTTGTCATCAAATTACCCATATCCAAGTTTCCATGGGCCTGGAATTTCCTTTCCACTTGATAGGGGTGTGTATTAGGAAGTCCAATTGATAACATTTTTATTTTTTTTTTTAAAAAGGAAAAGAGAATCAGCAGAGTCAAGTTGTCTTAGTCTTAAGGCTTTCTGGATTTCTTCCTTGGAGGACGTCAGGATCTTCCCAAGGCCTGGGTCCTCGAATATTCTTCCAGTCATCAAACTTGGAGTCTTTTATTTTCTATAGAACCGCAGAAAATTAAAGTATAAATATTAGTATAAGAGCCTTGTGGCTTTGATTAGGACACAATTAACTCAATGAATAAATGAGTAGAAAGTATCCGATAGGTCCTCAATTACAATTGTAACAAATAAATCAACTACAGTCATAATCATTGATGAAATGTCATCTTAAGATTTAGAACTTTTCTTGTTTTTATTGGTGTTAATGCCTATCTTACCCCACCTTAACCATAAAACTATTAAAATAGAGAAAGAGTCTTCATGCCTTATTTTTGAGAGGACAAGGAAAAGGCCAAAGCTGGGAAAACAAAAGTACAAGTCTGAAGGCTGATTCAGCACGATAATGACTGAAAGGATTATCAGGGATGATGGTAGAAAATAAGAAGAAAAGAACAAAGATGGAGACCCTAAAGTCTTCTATAAAAAAGAAAAGAGACCAAGATAATTTGTCTTATGTCTGGTCTTAGGAATGAAAAGACTTTTCCTACAGCTACCATAAGCAAAACACTTAAACACTTTTGGGCAACTGAAACTAGTTGCAACTACATTATGGATCATCCTACCTTCATTTAGTCTGAAGTACCTCTCAAGCACAAAAATAAAGGTGGAATAAAACGGGGAAAATAAATGTTTCTTCACCTTTCTCCTACTGACCACCACTCTGACATTAACTTTTACATATCTGCTGTTTTGGTTGTTCTGGAATAATTGAGTAAGACAGGAAAAAAAAAAAAAAAAGACTGAGAAAACACAGGATAGCTTATATCCAGAGACAGGGAAAATGATATAAATTTACTTTGACACTTGGATACTAAGCATTACTCTCTTACTAACTAGCTATATAATCTTTGGAAAGTGATTTAAGCCACCTGGGAATTAACTCTCTGATAAGTAACAGTGAAAAGGTTGGACCAAATAGTCTACATGGTTTCTTCAGCTCTCAGATTCTACAGGTCCTAGAAGAACTAGAAGGAATATCTACTCCCAGACAAACTCTCCATAGCATCACTACTGGTACAGCACTTGTAGAACTACAAGTTAGCAAGTTGAAGGATTTTTTTTAAAATCAATGGTAAAGTAGTAAATGAAAATACTGTTCACTTATAGTTTTACCAGGAGTCTGTATTACATATATACACGAAGGAATAAAATTCAACTAATTTAGCATGCAAAAAGAATTTAAAGTATTTTCAAGTATAGTTATGAAATGATCTAAAGTTATTAAAAGATTTTAATAAAGAATAATGGCCATTATCCAGGTAACATAAGATTATATACGCTTAACAGAATTGAAGAAAATTGTTAAATAACAAGTTCATGTAAAAGTGGTCTAGTCTTTACAGATCTTTGGTGAAGGAGATTCCTTGTAGAATTCTACAAAACATGCACAGTGGCTGAAGAATGGGCTGTGTAAATGTGCTGAGAAAAACCACCCAAGAAATAACACTTCACAGCCAACTGGCATAGGCTTGAGTGTGGAACGGCATGAAGAAATGCTGAGAAAAAACAGTGTCAAGAATATGGAGTTTTCAGGCCTGCCACAGTGGAGAACTTGCTTTTTTTTTTTTTTTTGAGACGGAGTCTTGCTCTGTCGCCCAGGCTGGAGTACAGTGACGCGATCTCGGCTCACTGCAAGCTCCGCTTCCCGGGTTCACGCCATTCTCCTGCCTCAGCCTCCCGAGTAGGTGAGACTATAGGCACCTGCCACTGCCCCCGGCTAATTTTTTGTATTTTTAGTAGAGACGGGGTTTCACTGTGGTCTCGATCTCCTGACCTCATGATCCGCCCGCCTCGGCCTCCCAAAGTGCTGGGATTACAGGCGTGAGCCACCACGCCCGGCCCAGTGGAGAACTTTCTTTTAACATTTTGTTGCTACGCTGACATCCACCTAAGACACCAAAAGGGCTGTTCTTCAGGAGTAAAAATTATGCCTGAGAATAAGATTTTCTTGAGATTCACCCCAACAAAGCTTCAAGCCAAGCCTTGACAAGATTCTCTGGGGAGACAGTTTGGAGATTAAGTCCCAAAAAGGGAGAAGGGTCAAGGAAAGATAGTAGCCCTTCAACAGATACTTCCCTACAAAGCACAAAATGAAGTTCAAGGTGATTAGCCAACAATTAAATTGTCTGCTAAAACAAAAATCAACACTCTTCAGAATTTTCTTCAGTGTAGTATTCACAATGACTACCTTTCGATACAAAATGACCAGAGATACAAAGAAACAGGAAAATATAATCCAGTCAAAAAAATTACAAACTCTAAGACATGAAGAACATCCCACCTCACCACATCCCATAATATAGTGTGCTATTAAACTCCTTGATTTTTGCTAATTAGATGGGTGAAAAGTGATACCTCATTACACTCTGACATTCCTATTATGATAAATTGAGCATCTCTTCATATGTTTAAGAATGATACTTACTTCCTTTTGTCCAAAAGTTTTACATGCTATGCTTTCCCATGTTCTTACTGAACAAATGAATTGTTGAACTTTTCACATTGATTTGGAGATGGTCTTCATATTTAAGTAAATTAATGTGCCATGATAAGATTAAACTATATTTGTAGGATTTCTCATATAACTTGTGACTTCATATACCTTTTTTTAGTCTGAACTTTTGAATTTGTATGTATGAACCCATTAATCTTTACTTTTAGAGCTTCTGGGTTTTATATCACATTTAAATAGGCTTTTTTGACTCAAGACAACAAACAAAATTCCCCATTTATATTCTCCTAGTACTTTTAGCATTTTGCTTTTTACTTTTAAATTCTTCATCCATCTGGAATTTATTTATTTGTAGTATATTAAGTATGGATCCATCTTTATTTTCTTTTCAAATGACTATACAGTTTATCAAAATACTATATATTCAAGATAATTTTTTTCTGTACTATTAATACTTTTATTTTAAGGCAGATAAAACCAGTAACTGATTGTTATAAGACAGAAACTATATTAACATACTGTACCTCATATTCTGACTCTAAAGATATTTTATTCTCTTTCAGTTTTTTTTCAAGCTCAGGATCCATCTGTAGAAAAGGAAAAAGGTAGTAAGTTATCGAAGTCTGTTAGACTCAATTTTCAATTTTAAGTTATAGAGGAGATGGCTGAAATAGTATGGCCAAATACAAACACATGGCAAAATCTCCACCATCTACTCTGATCACATAATGATAACTAATGTACTACTGCCACCATTATTCAACTAACAAGAGTTAATATCTACTGATTACTTGTTATGTGACAGGCATTTTGACATTTACTGTCTTGTTTCATCCTCACAAAATCTATGAGATACGTATTAACTTTATCTGTATTATCATATGTAAGGAATATGGGACATGCGGGGTTTGAATAACATGTCAAACAGGCAGAGCTTGGCTTTGAGTAATGGTTCTTTGCCTACAGAGTTCACACTATTAACCACCAACCTAAATTATATTACGGAGAAATAACATAAAAATACTAATATAATGCTGCACTTGAAAACAAACAGGAATACCTTCCATGGGCCAGAAGTAGGTACCTACAAAAAAAAAAAAAAAAAAAAAAATCCATAGAGGTAAAAAGGAGCTAATGCTATATTACCTGTATAAAAAGTCTTTTCTGTGTGTGGCAAAGCCTTCAGGAAAGAAGAGTATGATGGCTGAAATTAATAAACAACAACTACAAAAAAGCAAAGATCAAGTAAGTAAAATAAAAGCATAACCAGAGGATTTCACTGGAATAATGGATGAAGAGATAAAGATGAGATGAATGAAAAAAAGTATTTTACAAAAGCTAGACCTAAAAGTTCTAACACATAGCTAATAGGAGTTCCAGAATTAGAAAATAAAGAAAAGGGAGGGAGAGCAATAACTAACTAAAAATAGCAAAGAATGCCCCACTACATAGCAGTGAGTCCTCAGACTGAAAGAACACAGTAAGAAATAAGCACAACAAAACAAAAACATTTTTAATCAAAGTGAAATTGATTAAGAGAAAAAAGAGAAATCACAAAGAGTATCTAGATGAAAAGGTCAACAGCACAAATTCTGTAGACAATAAAGAGATAGTATTAAAATATGAGTAATTTTATGCCATTAATTTGAAAACTTAGACAAAAATGGACAGATTAATAGAAAAATACAACTTTCCAAAACTGACAAAGGAAGAATAGACAACTTGAATAGTTTTACAATCTATAAAGAATTAAATCTATAATTAATAACCTCACACAAAGAAAACTCCTGGGTCACATGGCTGTGTCAGTGAATTATCCCAAGGAAGAAATAATGCCAATGTAACAAATATTCTGTATGAGTTATGTGGTAAGCATAACCCTGATAACAAATTTCACAAGAAAATTAAAATAGCAGGCCAGTTTCATATATGAACACAAATGCAGAATTCTTAAATAGTGTAAAAAGAATTCAGCAACATACCAAAAAGATAGCATACCATAATCAAGTTGAATTTATTCCAGAAAGGCAGAGTTAATTTGGAAATCACAATGTAATTTGCAAATAAACTAATGCGACAGAACAGAGAATCCTGAAGCAGACTTAAAAACTTATATGAACAGCTGATTTATGACAAATTAGGCACAGAAGAGCAGTCAGGAAACAATGCTATTGTCAGTATATGATGACTGCACAATTTCTTATCTATTAATATTAGAGAATATATTCCTCACATCACATACAAAAAAAGAAAAAAATCAATTCCAAATAGAATGTAGACCCAAACATGAAAGGCAAAATTCAAAACTCTTGGTAATTCACATAGAAAAATATTTATACTTTGGAGTAAGGAAAATGTTTCTTAAAAGAAAAAAAAATCATAAAGTAAAAGAGGAATAAAATATAGTGTATTAAACTTTTTTTTTTTTGACATGGGAATCTCACTCTGTCACCAGGCTGGAGTGCAGTGGCACGATCTTGGCTCACTGCAACCACTGCCCCCTGGGTTCAAGCAATTCCTCTGCTTCAGCCTCCTGAGTAGCTAGGACTACAGGCACGTGCCACTACGCCCGGCTAATTTTTTGTATTTTAGTAGAGACAGGGTTTCACCATGTTGGCTAGGATGGTCTTGATCTCCTGACCTCATGATCCACCCACCTCGGCCTCCCAAAGTGCTGGGATTACAGGTGTGAGCCACCGTGCCCAGCCAACTGTATTAAACTTAAGAAAATTTGTTCATCAAAAGATACCATTAAGAAAGTGAAGACTGAGGCTGAGACGGGCGGATCACGAGGTCAGAAGATCGAGACCATCCTGGTCTACACGGTGAAACCCCGTCTCTACTGAAAAAATACAAACAAACTAGCCGGGCGAGGTGGCGGGTGCCTGTAGTCCCAGCTACTCGGGAGGCTGAGGCAGGAGAATGGCGTAAACCCCGGAGGCGGAGCTTGCAGTGAGCTGAGATCCGACCACTGCACTCCAGCCTGGGCGACAGAGCGAGACTCCGTCTCAAAAAAAAAAAAAAAAAAAAAAGAAAGAAAGTGAAGACTAAAAGTTTTATAATCTGGCATGCATAAAAAAACTCCTAAAAAATAGTAGGAAAAACCCCAATAATCCAGTAGAAAAAAATGAGGAAGAGGCCTCAATAGACATATCACAAAAATGAATATACAAAATAGAATATAAAAATGGCCAACAGACATATAAAAAGTGATTAACTTCATCAGTCACCATGGAAAATTTAAATTCACCTCATAATTAGCAATTCATAACACACCCACCAGAATGATTTTAAAAAACAAAACAAAATTAAACTGACAATACAAAGTATTTGCAGCCTTAACGATAAATTGCTGGTAACAATATAGACGGATGGTCATTCTGAAAAACAGTTTGGAGGCCGGGCGCGGTGGCTCAAGCCTGTAATCCCAGCACTTTGGGAGGCCGAGACGGGCGGATCACGAGGTCAGGAGATCGAGACCATCCTGGCTAACACGGTGAAACCCCGTCTCTACTAAAAAATACAAAAAACTAGCCGGGCGAGGTGGCGGGCGCCTGTAGCCCCAGCTACTAGGGAGGCTGAGGCAGGAGAATGGCGTAAACCTGGGAGGCGGAGCTTGCAGTGAGCTGAGATCCGGCCACTGCACTCCAGCCTGGGCGACAGAGCGAGACTCCGTCTCAAAAAAAAAAAAAAAAAAGAAAAAAAAAAAGAAAAACAGTTTGGAACTATCAAATAAAATTGAAGTATGATACAACACCCTATAATCTAGCAATTCCTTTTTGTACATGTACAAGAGAAAAGCATACAAGAATGGAATGTTCAGGATGTCACCAAGATGGCAGAATAGAAGGTAACCTGCTCATATCCCCCCATAGCAACAAGAATCCTGCACCTATCCACAGTAAAAAGTCTCTCTGCAGGAGCCTCAGAATTCAGGTAGGAGGTTGTCAAACCCTGATGGAGCCAAAGACCTAGGAAAGTTGTTTTGAATGCATTCACACCTAGGTGGATGATTCACTGAGCTTGCTTCTAAGTTCAAGCCTGGAAAACAGCCCAGTCCTTCAAGGGGCTTAGCTAACAGCCCCATTTGGCCTTCAGTCTACAACCAAAACCAGCTGCCAAGAGGTCCAGAAGGAATCACACATGCTAGTGACTTAGCAGAAAGGCTTGTCTGCCTGCTGATATTGGTCTTGACAGTAAGCCTGAAAGTGGCCCTGTGGCTCTGCTCCAACCTTCAGCTGGAGGTCCCAGCTCAGAGCTGTTTACACAAGGACCCAAAGGGAGACTCAACCATATCTGGCAGCCCAAGAGTATAGGCCTCCCCAGTGGGCTTGCCAACCTCCTGTCACAGCAGATCCTGAGGGGGCCCAGCCTCAGCTGCTGCCCCTCTTGCTGTAGTTGAGAAACGATCCTGTCTGTGCAGGATCCTCCAGGGAGACAAGTGCCCCACTTGAGCCAACAAGATCCAGCTCTCTAGCCTCCAGGCCACAGCAGATCCCAGGGGGGCCCAGTCTCAGCTCCAGCCTCTCCTGCCACAGTTGGGGAACTATCCTGTCTGTCTAGGGACCTGGTGGGAAATGCACACCCACCTGAGCCAATGTGACAGGCATGCCATCCTCTCTTCTACAGTAGATCCCAAGGCAGCTCAGTCTCAGCTTCAGCCCCTCCTGTGGAAGTTGAGGAACTACCCCACTGATGCAGTGACCTGCCAAGTGACATATGCTCATCTGTGGCAATGAGAGGGGGTCATCAGCCTCCCCACAGCAGATCCAAAAGGGGTCCAGTCTCAACTCCAGTTCCTTTTGCTACAGTCAAGAACCCATCCTGCCTATGCAGACAGCTGTTGGGAGGCATGCTTGTCTGGGGCACTGAGACAGTCTTCTGGACTCAAGTACCTGGTCAGCATTCCCACACAGCCCCAGTACCTACCTTGGATCTTCCACAGATCCATTTGGGCCAGAAAGCCATGCCAACCTTGGAGCCCTCATGAGACTCATGGCAAGCCTCGGCTTTGAGCACTCTCTAGTGCTGAGGCAGCTCAAGTTGTCATAGGCTCAGAGAAGACAACAGTCAGTGTGCTTAGAATCCCTGGAAAACCCTCTGAAGAAGGACAGGCACAAACAAAACCAGACTGCACAGACTAAGATAAATACAGAGGCTCTCAATGCACATAAATTGTCACATTTCTTCGAGTATCAGAAACCTTTAGGAAAATATGACTTCATCAAATGGACAAAATAAGGCACTGGAGACCAACCCTAAAATGATGGAGATGTGTAATCTTTCAGACAAAGAACTGAAAATGGCTGTTTCAAGGAAGTTAAATAAACTTCACTAAAAGACAGAGAACCATTTAGAAATTTATCGAGAAATTGAACAGAGAAGTTGAAATAATTTTTAAAAAATCAAACAGAAATCCTGGAGCTGAAAAATACAATGAATGAAACAAAAAATGCACTACAAAGCATCAATGGAAAAATTCAGCAAACAGATGAAAGATCAATAAGCTCAAAGAGAAACTATTTGAAAATACACAGTAAGAAGAGAAAAAAGGAAAAAGAATGAAAGTAATAAACAGCTTACAGGATCTATGGAACAACTTAAAAACAGCAAATATTCAGGTTATTGGAGTTAAAGTGGGAACTAAGAAAGACGAAGGAGCAGAAAGCTTACTGAAAGAAATAATAACAGAAAACTTTCTAAACCTGGAGAAATATATAAATATCTGGGTAAAGCAAGGTAAAATGTCACCAGTCAGATTCAGCCCAAATAATACCCCAAGACATATTATAATCAAACTCTCAAACACCAAAGTCAAAGATAAGATACTAAAAGTAACAAGAGAAGTGAAGCAAATTATATGAGTGACATCCATATTCCTGGCAGCAGACTTCTTAGCAGAAACTTTATAGGCCAGAAGAGAGTGGGACAATATATTTAGAGTGCTGAGGAGAACAAACAAACTAAAATACTGTTAACAACCAAAAATACTATATCCAGCAAAGTTATCCTTCAGAAATGGAGACGACTGCCAAACAAAAGCAGAGGGAATTTATTGCTACTAGACCTGTCCCAAAAGAAATGCTAAAGAGAGTTCTTCAAACTAAAAGATAAGAACACTGCATGATATACTAATACTGCAATCCTAATGTTTAGACTACTTTTATCTTTAGTAAGAAGACAAAACTATTAAAAATAGTAACTGCAACAATTTGCTAAGAGATTGGCAATATAAAAATGTAAATTGTGGCCAGGCACAGTGGCTCACATCTGTAATCCCAGCATCCTGGGAGGCTGAGGTGGGTGGATCACTTGAGGTCAGGAGTTCAAGACCAGCCTGGTCAACATGGCAAAACCCCATCTCTACTAAAATTACAAAAATTAGTTGGGTGTGGTGGTGTGCACCTGTAGTCCCAGCTACTTGGGAGTCTGAGGCAGCAGAATCACTTGGAAGGCGGAAGTTGCAGTGAGCCGAGATTGCACCACTGCACTCCAGCCTAGGCAACAAAGCAAGACTCCATCTCAAAAATAAATAAATAAATAAATTGTAACATCAAAAATTCAAATTGTTAGAGGAAAGAGAGTTAATGTGTATAGGTTTTTATTTTGGTTTTTCTTTTTCTATAATCACAGTTAAGTTGGTATCCATTTCAAATAAGTTGTTATATCTATAGGAGGTTTTCTGTAAGCCTCGTGGTAACGCAAAGCAAAAATCCATAACAGATACACTAAAAATAAAAAAGCAACAAATTAAAATATACTACCAGATAAAAATCACTTAATCACATAAAAAGTAAGGAATGAAAAAAGGAAGCGAGGGGTTATACAACTAGAAAACGAGCAACAAAATGGCAGTAGTAAGGCCTTACTTATCAATAATAACACTGAATGTAAATGGACTACACTCTCCAGTTAGAAAACATAGAGTGGCTCACTGAATCAAAATATAACACCCAAGTATATGCTGCCTATAAGAAATTCACCTCATCTATAAAGATGCACATAAACTGGAAGTGAAGAAATAGAAAAAGATATTCCACGGAAATGAAAACCAAAAAAAGAACAGAAGTAGCTACACTTGTATCAGATAAAACAGACTTTAAGTCAAAAACTAAAAAGAGAATGAAGGAAATTATATAATGATAAAGCAGTCAATTCAGCAATAGAATGTAACAATAGTAAATATATATGTACCCAACACCTGAGCACCCAAATATACAAAGCAAATATTAACAAATCTAAAGGGAGACAGACTGCAATACATAATATTGGGGGATTTCAACACCCTACTTTTGGTGATGGACAGATCGTCCAAGTACAAAATCAACAAAGACACAGTAAAGTTAAACTATACCCTAGACCAAATGGACCTAAGACAAATTTACAGAATGTGTCATCCAACTGCTGCAGAATACACATTTTTCTCATCAGCACATAGAATATTCTCCAGGATACACCATATGTTAGGCCACAAAACAAGTCTCAACAAATTCAAAACAGTATCAATCATATCAAGTGTCTATTCTGACCAAAACAGAATAAAAGTAGAAATCAATAACAAGAAGAACTTTGGAAGCTGTACAAATACATGGAAATTATACACAATGCTCCTGAACGACCAAAGAGTTAAAAAAAAAAAAAAATTAAGGACCAAATTTTAAAAATTTATTGAAACAAATAAAAATGGAAACATATGAACATAGCTATGCTCATTTGTTTACCTTTGTCTATGACTGCCTTTGTACTACAACAGTTACTATCTGGCTCTTTACATGAAAAGCTTACTGATCCCTGACTTAGATTTGAAGCACAGATGAACTTCACATATATAATATTGAATAAAAGAAGTCAGCACAAAAGAATATATATAATTCCGCTGATATAAAATTCAGAACAAAGAAAATTAATCAAAAGGTTTTGGGATGTATTCTAAGATGATAAAAACCAAGGAAGTGATTACTATAAAAAGCACAGTAGGGCTGGGTGTGGTGGCTCATGCCTGTAATCCCAGCACTTTGGGAGGCTGAGGTGGGCGGATCATGAGGTCAGGAGATCAAGACCATCTCGGCTAACACAGTGAAACCCTGTCTCTGCTAAAAATACAAAAAAATAGCTGGGTGCGGTGGCTTGCACCTGTAGTCCCAGCTACTCGGGAGGCTGAGGCAGGGGAATCGCTTGAACCCAAGAGGTGGAGGCTGCAGTGAGCCAAGATCGCACCACTGCACTCCAGTGACACTCTGGGTGACGGTGCACTCTGGGTGACAGAGTAAGAGTGATTGCACCAGTGCACTCTGGGTGACAGAGTAAGAGTTCATCTCAAAAACAAAAACAAAAACAAAAAACAAAGCACAGTAGTGTTTATCTTAGGGGCAAGAGGAAGGCATGGAGCAGCAGGAGGAGAGATTAGGAAACACAACACAGAATGTGTCTGGAGTGCTAACAGTTTTTACTTTTTGACACAGATGGCGGTTACTTGGGATTTCAGTTTATGATAATTTATTAAATTGTACATGTATGTTCAATACACTCCTTGGTTTCTGTATTGTGTTTCACAACAAAACAACTTAGATAAATAAAAATAAAATAATGAATTACTATATTAATAATTGCATGTATGTAAAAGGGATAAAACACAAACCTATAATACAAGTTAACTTCCTCATATGCTTTCAACTAAGAAAACAGCAAATGACCTACTGCTGGTGGGCACGAGGAACTGACTGTATTATTGAGAGATGTATCTGTACTTTGTGTGATTTAAAATAAATATTCAGTGCTAATTTTGATTGTGTGAAATGTCTGCCTTACCAGCATACATTAAAATCAAACCTCTACCTAAGATGCTACTCTGTTGTATACTACTTTGATAAACTTTCTTCCTGTGTCTTTATTTTCTGTACAAAATTTATCCAGTAATCTAAAATTTATCCAATAATGTCAAAGTAATTTGCAAAACAAAATAATCAACCAAAAAACGCTATTACCTGCAGTCTCTTGGAGTTTAAGAGATAAAGACCCACTAAAGGAAGGGTTCCAAAAGAGCTTAGAGTTGAAAGCCCGTTTTTTTCCCCTGGAAACCCTTGACACACCTGGTAAACCCATAGGATAAGAACCAAGGTTTGAAATCAGGTAGATGGCTGCTACTGGGGGTTACAGAAACCACCATACAGGGCTATAATGACAAAAAAATAGAGATCAAAATACACACAACAGACAGTTTTGAAATTCTGGAACTGCGTAAGATAGGAGTATACCACTAGGTTGAAAATTCTCTGAAAAGTAGAGCATAATTTCCTGGAGTATCAATTTAAAGCCATGTAGGTCCATGGACGTTATTTATAAACAACTATAGAGGTTCCAGATGCTACTGTTTTCCTCCAGGAAGGGTTTATCTTTTTTTTTTTTTTTTTTTTTTTCAATACAGACAGATTAGGGGCTAGGAATAGGGAAGAAACAGAGGACAGCCTAAGTCTTACTTAACTGAAATCAAGCCATGACCTGGCTCACACCTGGATGCTATTAAGACCGATCAGCCCTCAATCTATCTGCATCAAGAAAAAAGGATACGCCTTTTATGGAAGAAAACAATACCATCTGGAACCTCTATAATTGTTTATAAATAATGTCCAGTATTTAATTAAAAAATTATGAGGCATGTTTAAAGATAGAATCATATAACTGAAAAAACAAGAGAAAAATTAGATAATAAAAGCAGGTCTACAGTGATCCTTATGTTGGAGACAGGCCTTTAAAGTAATAATAATTTGTATATCTTCAAGATATCAAAGGAAAAAAATAGATTAAAATATGGCATCATAGAAGATTTCTCCAGAGTACTAGAATGTGTAATAAAGAATTAAATGTGCATTTTAAAACTAAAAAATATAGTAACTGAAATCATGAAATCAAGGGATGGCTTTATGTGGACATTGAACACAGCAAAAGAGAAATTTAGTGACTAGAAGATAAAACAATAGAAAATATACAAAAATAAAGTACAAAAAAAAGAATGGGGGAAAACACTGAAAAATCATAATAGAAATGTTGGGCATAGTTAAAGAATATAACATATATCTGATTGGCATCCCATAAAGAAAACTGGGCAAAAGCAACAACTGACAAGATATGAACAATTTTTGTTTTTACATTTTCTGTGGTTTCATTAAAATCTTCAAAGAAATCAGAAGATAATTTGGCTTTTTGGGTCGTTTGTTTTTTTGAGACAGGGTCTCGCTCTGTCACCCAGGGCTGGAGTGCAATGGCACGATCACAGCTCACTGCAGCCTCAAACTCCTGAGCTACATCAATCCTCCCAGATCAGCCTCCAAGCAGCTGGGACTACAGGCACGCACCACCATGCCTGGCTAATTTTTTGCATTTTTTGTAGAGATGAGGTTTCATCATATTGCCCAGGCTGGTCCTGAACTCCTGGTTCAAGTGATCCACCCACCTAGGTCTCCCAGAGTGCTGGGATGAACACATATGAACCACCATGCCTGGCCCCAGAATATAATTTAAAACTCAGTTTTTTCTTAATCAAGTACCTGGACATTTCTTGGTGCCATTTTTCAGTTTAGCATTGATATACTATAGAAAGCACGATCCTTGGCAAAATTTAACAGTATACATAGGAGGACAACAGACCTGGTACCAGTCCCCCTTTTGTTCATCCATAGGATATTTTAACAGTTCTAACCTCTGAATCAGAAAAATGTCACTTTAGTCAATTTCATAGAGCAATCAAGAGAACAATATGATAATGCATGTTCTCATTGGTACGGTATGCACAAGCTAACTCAGCAGCTCTATTTTAGACTGAGTATAGTATTGTATTTTGGGGAGATAAGTAAACTTATGATTGATTTATAAGTACTTGCCTGCCTCATCTTGGACCTGTGAGATTCAGTCTTCATATCTGTTTTCACATCCCTGTCTCCACCATGCCCAATCTCAATTTCTTGTTTGCGTATTGTGCAGTATGCTCCATTTTGGTTATTTAATTCCTTAATCCAGTTGTATGTGTCCTTCCATATGTCATTAAAATAACAGAGTCATTTAGCTTCCTTTTTCAGTGATGTCTGAATCATACTGGCACTGGTATTATAATTGTTCTCATTTTCATTATCTAATCTTAGAAAACTTGGTCACAATATTTATAATGTTAAAAATTAAACTAACACCATCTGTTATAAAGCACAACAGGCAGGCAAAGTTGAAGACTTACTGCTCACAAATGTAGCATACGTATATTGCACACTTAAATCACATCACTTGGTCTGATGCAACAATGTATGATCCATTATTGTAGAACCTTGGTTGTCAGTATCAGCACTCATGAGAAAAAAACAGCAACAGCTACTAGGGACAGCAGATAAACTATTCCAAATCGTTTTCTAAAACTTGAAAGCTGTTGCTTCCAGCTCTTACTTTTTTAGGCTTATACTTTCCCCTGAACTTTGCACATCCTTTACTGAGAAGCCAGATGTTTTCTTTCCTGGGATGCCAAACTTTCAGTACAAAAATCAGGACTGTCTCAGGCAAACAATGATGGTTGGTCACCCCAAATCCATACTGTCCTTTCCACATCCTTTTCCAAACTTCTCAACTGAACCCATCCTCTTTTGATCCAAGTTTTTCCTTTAGGCCACACTGTCAACCCCCCTTGACCTCAGCAATTTACCCTCTTGACCACCCTAACCTCAATCTCTCAACCCATGCAACCACCAGTCTTATCCTTTCAATCCTCAAGGACAAAACTCAACCTCTTAACTCCTCTCAACATTTCCTCATCTTCTCTACTTAACTGGAACTCAACCTCACCCAAACACTGACTCTTGATCACCTGAGTTTGACTTTTCAACATCAACCAACCTCGGCCTCTAAATCTCATAGGCCTTGTCTTCTGATCCTTCTCACCTCAACCATGTCCTCTCATCTTCCTCCTATAGACCTTAACTATCCCCCATTCTTTTAACTGAATTCCCTTGACTTCAACTGACCTTGTCCTCTCAACTTCAATCAGCCTCATTCTGTTAACCTTACCTAACCTTGTTCCATTTACTTTGACTCCATTTCCTAAACCTCACCTGGTAGCTCATCCTCCCCTGTTCTCCTTAACTGGGTGATACAGTTTGGCTGTGTCCCCACCCAAATCTCATATTGAATTGTAGTTCCCGTATGTCATGGGAAGGACTCAGTGGGAAGTAATCGAATCATGGAAGCTGTTTCCCCCATGCTAGTCTCGTGACAGTAAGTTCTCACAAGATCTGATGGTTTTATAAGGGATTTTCCCCTTCGTTAGGCTCTCATTTCTCTCTCCTGCCACCATGTGAAGAAGGTCACGTTTGCTTCCCTTTCTGCCATGACTGTAAGTTTCCTGAGGCCTCCCCAGCCTTGTGAAACTGTAAGTCAATTAAACCTCTTTTCTGTATAAATTACCCAGTCTTGAGTAGGTCTTTATTAGCAGTGTGAAGACAGACTAATACACTGGGTTACTGGCACCACCATTTACCCAGTCCTTAAAACCAAAACCTTGAGTCATCCTAGATGTATTCATATTTTTATATTACATACATTAGTCATCAAATACTAATCAATTTGCTGCTAAAATTATTGCTGGAACTCATTAATTTCTCTTTATCATCATTGCAAATATGTTGTTTCAGGTTCCACTATTGTTCATCCATGCTACTGCCCCAGAATCCTAACAGGTCTCTTTACTTCCAACCTAAACAATATTTTCTCTTCCATTTTGGTCCCCCAATACCCATCCACCTGTACTCCACTGCCAGAGAGCTATTTCTAAAATGAAACACTGACCATGTGCCCAATACTCTCTCTACCTTATAGAATATAAGTTATTTCTATCATTTAGCTAATTCCTGCTCATTCTTAAAGCCTAATTCAAAGGCTAATGCTTTTAGAAAACCTTCTCTGATTCTCCTTTTCCAAGTTAAAACTATACACCTCTCCTTGAACTTCTAATAATGGCATTTTACTGGCATTGCTATATTATATGTCTGGGTACATTTTTTTTTTATTAGCTGTCTTCCAGCCTCAATTATAAACTTTATAAGTACTAGTTTCTGAATACTTTACTTGCAGTATCTAACAAATATTAACACATGACCACTATTCAATTATTTTCCAAATATATATTTTCTCCCTTCAAATGTCATATACTACCATAATTTTCATCTTAAAGGGAAAAAGAAAAAAATTCCTTGACAAAGTAATTGGGATGCTAACTGAAATCTTCTAACACAGTTAAATTGAAAGTTAACTGAAAATTAAGTAAAATTGCTCATTAAATAAAATTGTTCTATTCCTTCACAGAAAGTACACATTTTTAAAAATTTAATATTTACCCTAATACCTACTGTCTTTAAAACTGGCTGATGTTAGTTTCTCTAAAACCATAAAATTAACTGAGGAAACTGAATAGGCCTTTATACTCTACTTTTCTATCGATATTACTGAGGTCTGCTAATAAAATACATATATTACTTGGGGAAAAAAACTACAAATATCAGATATGTGCCATAAACAAAAGCTATGTACTTCTGAATGAAAAAAACAGAGTTCTTATGTAACACCTGAATTTCACAATTGTGTGATTACAGAGGGTGAGAATCCTAGGTCTACCCATAAGTAGCCATGTGACCTTAGCCAACTTAATTAAGCTTTTTTAAATTTTTCTTCCGTTTTTTCAGGTAAAGACCCACTATAGTTAATGTATAGACCCCCTGTTTCCTCACCTGTAAAATAAAGATGATAATATATAGACAGTCCCCAACTTGCAATGTTTCAACTTACAGTTCTTTTACTTTACAATCCACTTAATCAGGTATTAAATGCATTTTTTACTTACGATATTTTCAATTTACAATGAGTTTAAAGCAAGACATAACCCCATTATAAATCAAGGATGATCTGTGTGTGTGTATGTGTGTGTGTACGAACTAATATAGTCCTACTACAAAGTAGACACTATAAATGTAGGTGTCTTTATTTATACTGAAAAATAGTTTTCCTTTCTTTTAGTAACAATTATTAAAGATACATATCAATATACTTTATACAATTATGGATATTAATTTGAAATATAATTAGAGAAAAATAAAGCAAAATTATTGACCTACGTTTTTTAATCCCTTCTAAATCCTAAAAACAGCTACACCAGATCATATTTTGTGGGAGAATGCTAACAATATTGCAAATTTTCTAATGAAATAAGAAAGATTACTAGACTGGGTGGAAGGCCAAGGCAGGTGGATCATTTGAGGTCAGGAGTTCAAGACCAGCCTGGCCAACATAGTGAAACCCTGTCTCTACTAAAAATACAAAAATTAGCTCAGTGGTAGTGGCACGCACCTGTAATATCAGCTACTCAGGAGGCTGAGACAAGAGAATTGCTTGAGCCTGGGAGGCGGAGGTTGCAGTGAACCAGGATAGGCCACCGCACTCCAGTCTGAGTGACAGAGTGAGACCCCATGGGAAAAAAAAAAAAGAAAGAAAGATAGATTACCAAATTAGTTCCATTTCATGATTCACTGCCACGTGATCACTAATGTTATTTTAAAGAAAAAAACAAAGATCACATCTTAGTGTTGAAAAGCAAGACAAACTCAGACTGCATAGTATACTGAGTATACAATTTTCCTAAATGAGAACATACATATAGACAGACACATGTCAAACTCTAATTATATTTCTTACTTTAATCTTCACAGCATCATATCGGATTTGAGAAAACTCACGAAGACCAAAAGAACCTCCAACAATCAGCAACTAAAACAAAGAAAGGAAACATTTAAGCAAAACAGAAGAGCAGAATTCAAATTCAGCCTATCTATAGATTGCTTATCTAAACAACTAGAGGCACATTATACAAAAATTCTATAGAGTAAATGCAGTATATACTGGCTAGGAAACCATTATAGCATATCATTACCAAATACCAAAATCGTCACCTTATACCTGTATTTGACCTTATGATTTAAACGACATCATAACAAGCATTATGTTATTTGACTCTTACAATAGACCTATTTTTGTTTTTTGCTAAGCAAAAACAAAAACAAAAAAAACCATTCAACAAATGAGGAAATAAAAGCACAGCCAACTAAATGACTTGCCCATTGTTAACTTAAATTTTGCCCAAGGCTGTCTTTGTACTTCCATTGCTATGCTATCTTCTTTAGCAAGTAAAGAAACTGAAACCTGATCAACTGATCAGACCATGTCCATATAAGGCAGATGCCTAGCTATAACCAATCAAGCTATTTATTTACTTCACTTTCCTGTTTTGTCTATACTCATTGCCCATATTGAAGAATGGAGCTCTCTCAACTTCTTCTGGTTCTGAGTGCTGCCTGATTCGTGAATTTTCTTTGTTCAAATAAACTCTATAAAATTTTTTGTTGTTGTTTAAGGTTTTTGTTTCTTTTAATACCATGATTACACAGGGTAAACCCAGCAGTTAAAACTCGCCTTTTTTTTTTTCCTTCAAAACCAGAATTCTTTTGATTTTATGATTTTTCAAAAGAAGCCAATTGGAGTCCTCATTACCTTACCAAGTGATAAAGAAATCTCATGAAAGATTAATGCAGAATATTCTCTATATCACATTGTATTCCCAGGTACAATATAGCTATACAGATCACAGGTAAAGAAAGTTTTCAAATTCTTACTATATACTAAAATTCTGAAACATCATCTTACGATATACTGAATCACTTTCATTTTTTTGCTGGCACCTCTTTGAGATACAATATTTTCAAAAGATTTAAACTTCATAATTAAGAATTGTAACCACCCAATTGGTTCACCTTGCATGCTGCCTAGTCAGAGCCAATTTATCAAGGCAGGGGAATTACAATGGGGAATTGAAGAGCTGGCTGTGCAGAGACTGGAATTTTGTTATTACTCAAATCAGTCTCGCCGAGAATTCAGGGATCAGAGTGTTTAAAGATAATTTGGTGGGTAGGGGCTTGGGAAATGGGGAGTGCTGATTGTTCAGTTTGGAGATGGAATCATAGGGTGCGAAGTGAGCTTTTCTTGCTGTTTTCTGTCACTGGGTGGGATGGCAGAACTGGTTGAGCCCAATTACCCATCCGGGTAATGTCAGTTGATCCATCCAGTGCAGGGTCTGCAAAATATCTCAAGAACTGATGTCAGGTTTTACAATAGGGATGTTATCCCCGGGAGCAATTTGGGGAGGTTCAGACTCTTGGAGCCAGAGGCTGCATGACCCCTAAACTGTAATTTCTAATCTTGTAGCTAATTTGTTAGTCCTGTAAAGGCAGACTGGTCCCCAGGCAAGAAGGGGGTCTTTTTGGGAAAGGGTTATTATCTAATTTTGTTTCAGAGTCAAACCATGAACTGAATTCCTTCCCAAAGTTAGTTCAGCCTATGCCCAGGAATGAACGAGGGCAGCTTACAGGTTAGAAGCAAGATGGAGTCAGTCAGGTCTGATTTCTTTCACTGTCAGAATTTCCTCAGTTATAATTTTACAGAGATGGTTTCAGTATTGCTACAAAAGTTCATGACCACAAGGAGAAACTCACTCATCATTACTTACTGTGTGTCGCTCTTATAAATTAAGCTTAGAACAGACTTGGATTTCAGAAGACACCTGCAGATTTCCCTGGCATCTCAAAGCAGGGATGAACAGTGTAAGATTCTCCCTGGGACCTGAAAGCTTAAGGAGATGAATAACTCCTTCCTTCTCAGGCCCAGTCCCAAGGCGCAAGGCTACTTGCGCCAGCAGCGTGCGCCAGCAAGATAGCAGAAGCAGGAAGAGAGCCGGCAAGAAGATGTGTACCCCTGAACACTGAGAAAGAGGCCATCGTATACAACATAGCAATTACGTCAGACTAGGACACTTCCTGTTTACAGGAGATTATAAAACCTTTGGGCCTCAGCCCACCTGCGCCCAGGCACTCATTGAAACACACCACCTCATGTTGTCTGTTGGTGCGCTCTCAGGGTTTGAACCAACACAAGAACCTTACATCTGGTGCCGAAACCCAGGAGGGGTTCTGATCCACATCCCCCGTGGACCTACCCCTCCACCCCAGAGAGCAAGCCACAGCAGCCAGACAAAGGAAGCTCCTTGGTCTCTAGTTGCTTCTCTGTGCATGCACATTGGTCACTGATCTCACCTACTGGTAAGTTTCCCCAGAATCCTGGTTTAACAGGGAAAATCCACAGAGCCTCTCTTAGTTTCTCTGGTCCAAAAATCCGACATTGGTCCAAGAAGGCTCCGGCGTGTGCCAGGCACTCACTGATCATCTGGTCTTAGAGGGATGCCTCTAAGCCATTTGATCCTGTTCCCGGATGGATGGACGAAAAAGGCAGCAGTGACAATTGCTCCTTTTATCATCTCCCTCCAGGACGGTCTCCTTTTCCCCTGTTCTCCCGAGCCTACCCTCTGTTATGAGAAACTCCCGATTCTGCATTCCAAACAACAGCCCTCTAGGCTGCTTCATAAAAAACCCGCAAACCTTAGGCCTCAGGCAAGATATTCGCCCTAAGCACTTTATCTTTTTTGCAATACAGCCTGGCCACAGTACCAATTAAATAATGGGTCCAAATGGCCCGCAAATAGAACATTCAGCCTTATAATTTTAACTGACTTAAGCCAGTATTGCCAATGACTGGAAAAATGGGGAGAAATTCCTTATGTCCATGCCTTTTTCCACTCAGATCACAACCTGACCTCTGCAATTCTTCTTACCTATTCAAATCCTTCCCCTCCATTCTTACCGCCCTGATCCTTACCTTTCTCCTCCCAACTCTACCTCTTTTTCCTCGTTTGATCCAGTTGACTGCTGTCCACCCCTCCCAGCCCCTACCTTTTCCTCTCAACTGTCTTCTTTAACCCCCTCAAGCCTCCTCGTTGTCTTCTCAGCTGCCATCTTCCCAGTCAGCTGTATCCACTTCTTTTCCTACACCATCCCTTCCTCAGGACAATTCTAGTATTGCCTGTGCCCTTTATCTTCCCCCACTGCCCTCTCCCAAGGCTTGTAAACCCATCCTGCCACCATAGGCCCCTACCTAAACTCCACTGCCTGTTAACTTAACCTCCCTTCCCCCTTCAAACCCTCAGAACGAACCACTATCTTAAACTTTCGGTTCATCTCCCAGTCCACCCCGGATATTCGGTGCAAGCTTCAGAAGCTTGACGACAGCCCTCAAACCCCAGAACAAGAACTTCTTAATTTAGCCTTCATAGTCTTTAACAATCATGATGAGGAAAGTAAAAGGCAAAAACGGATGGAGTTTCAAATGCTTGCCTCCGCCATCAGGGGCCCTGCAGGCCCACAGGGCCGCAGCTCCACATGGAAGCCTCCTAGCAACCTACCTCCACCTGGTACCTGTTTCAAGTGCGGCAATGAAGTCCACTGGTCCAGACAATGCCCAAATCCAGGTAAGCCCACCAGGCCGTGCCCCCTCTGTGGAGGACCCCAATGGAAGTTGGACTGTGAGCGGCCCCTGCAAGACTGCCCCCATCCTTTCCAGAGCTGATCAAACCTCCTACTTGGATCTCACTGGCCTTGCCACTGAAGACTGACGGTGCCCTGAAACGGATGCCCCGGAAACTACTATCGCTGCATCCAAGCCAAGGGTAACCCTGATGGTGGAAGTAGGCCAGTATGTTTTTTTAAATTAATACCAGGCAAACTACTCTGCTTTACCTAATTTTTCAGGACTCTCTCAGTCCTCCCTTTTCTCTGTTGTGGGAATTGACGGACAAGTCTCCAAACCCTGAGCCACCCCTCCACTTTTCTGCTCCCTGCACACCATGCCCTTCACTCACTCTTTCTTAGTCCTGCCCTCATGCCCAACTCCACCCCTAGGCAGAGACATCCTTTCAAAACTCCACACTACTCTCAGCTTCCACATTCCCCATAGTACCCAACGCATCAACCCAGACCCCTCGAGGCACCTAACTTTCTTCTACTCCTCCAACTTCCCACCTTAAAACATGCAACTTTACTTTATCCCCCATCCTAGTTAACCCCGCTGTTTAGGATACTTCCACACCTTCAGTTGCAGAACACTACACCCCCCGTCCGCATTACCCTTAAAGAGCCCACCCAGTTCCTGTCACAGAAGCAGTGTCCCATCCCTCAAGCAGCTCTCACAGGCCTACAGCCTATCATTTCTCACCTCCTCGCCAATCACCTATTCCACCCAACAAACTCCCCTTTTAACACACCAGTTCTACCTGTTAAAAAGCCAGACAGAAATTATCACTTAGTCCAGGACCTCAGGCTTATTAACCAAGCTGTACTCCCAGTATGTCCAGTAGTTCCTAACCCATATACTTTCCACAGTTCCCTCCAATACCACCTATTTTCCTGTTCTAAACCTAAAGGATGCTTTTTTTCACAATTCCTTTACACAGTGATTCCTAAAAACTCTTTGCCTTTACGTGGGAAAACCCCGACACCCACCCTTCATGTCAGCTCACCTGGTGCATACTAACTCAAGGTTTCAGAGACAGCCCCCATCTTTTTGGACAGGCCCTTGCTCATGACCTCTGTACCTTATCCCTAAAACCGTCCACTCTCCTTCAACGTGTTAATGATCTGCTCCTGTGTAGCGCCTCTCAGAGACTGCAATGCCCATGCTCTCTCTCTTTTAAACTTCTTGGCAGAACAGAGGTATCAGGTCTCTCCTAAGAAAGCACAAATATAAGCTCCCTCAGTCACCTATCTGGACCTAGCTCTTACCCCATGAACCTGAGGGCTCACAACTGACCACATATCCCTCCTACAGTCCCTCCCACCTCTGCAAACTAAGCAAGACATTCTTTCTTTCCCAGGACTAGCGGGATATTTTAAGCTCTGGGTTCCCTCCTTTGCTCTACTTGCCAAACCATTATACCAAGCCACTAAAGGCCCTCTCCATGAGCCTTCAAACCCTGCACAGCCTATTACCCAGCCTTTCCATCTACTCCAGAAGGCTCTCACCTCAGCCCCCGTCCTCACTCTCCCAGACCTCACCAAACCTTTCTCCCTCGATACCGACCAACGTGTGGAGTTGGACTAGGTGTTCTAACCCAGTCTAAGGGACCCACCCTCCCGGTTGTTGTCCACCTCTCCAGACAGCTTGAAGCCACAGTTCTCGATGGCCTGCCTGCCTCCAAGCACTGGAGGCAGCTGCTGTCTTCATCCTTGAAAGCCTAAAACGATCTCTCCATGCCAACCTAACAGTTTATTCAACCCATAACATCAAAGACATGCTAGCTCACTGCAGTGTACTGTCTCATCTGTGCCGCCCGGCTCCTCCAACTGTATGCTCTATTCATAGAAACCCCCCAAATCACCATGCTAACCAGCTCCCGTCTAAACCTGGCCACGCTCTTACCTGAAGCTACAACTGCCCAGGACCCTACACACTCCTGTGTGAACACTGTTCAAACCTTTCTTATACCTTTTCCAAACCTAACAGACCAACAACCCCTTCCAGATGCCTCCTTTACTTGGTTGGTAGATGGCAGCTCCTTCCTACGTCAAGGATGCCGGCATGCTGGCTATAGTATAGTGTCACCCGCCACACACACACTACTGAAGCCAATCCGCTCCCCCTAGGCACCCCCTCCCAAAAGCTGAACTCATTGCTCTCACTCGAGATCTCACTCTAGTAGCCGGACAACAAATTAACGTATATTCAGATTCTCGTTCAGTGTTCCATATAGTACACTCACACTCGTCTATCTGGAAAGAACGGGGTTTCCTAACTGCAAAAAACACTCCTGTCATCAATGGCTCTCTCATCAGCAAGCTCCTTCAAGCTGCCAGGCTCCCGCAGAAAGTCGCCATCATTCACTGCAGGGGCCACCAAACCCCGGACAATCCTGTATCAGCTGGAAATGCTCTAGCAGATCAGGGAGCCAAACAAGCAGCCCTACAACCCATGCAAGGCCAGTTTCTGTCCCTGTCCTTGCTCTCTCCTCTTTACTCCTTAGAAGAAAAGGAGGACTTCCGAGCCCAAAACCTTCAAAAGCAAGGACCATGCTATGTCAAGAAAAGGCACTTCGTTCTTCCTCACTCTCAAAGCCTTCCCACCTCTAAAGCCTCCACGGTGCTTTCCATGTTGGTTATAAATTTCTCTTGCAACTTCTCCACCCTATTCTCACTTGTCCTCACCTTTCCAGCTATGTTCGAGAAATTACCCAGTCCTGTTCTATATTGAAAAATGTGGCAATATTTATTTAAGAAGTGAAGATGTCATTTATTTGACCCAGGAATTGATACTTAGGTATAGTATATAATACTGCTCTGTACTTTTTTTTTTGAGACCGAGTCTCCCTCTGTTGTCTAGGCTGGAATGCAGTGGAGTGATCTCGGCTTACTGCAACCTCCACTTCCCGGGTTCAAACAATTCTCCTGCCTCAGCCTCCCAAGTAGCTGGGATTACAGGCAACTGCTGCCATACCCAGCTAATTTTTGTATTTTTAGTAGAGTCGGGGTTTCACTATGTTGCCCAGGCTGGTCTTGAACTCCTGGGCTCAAGTGATCCACCTGCCTTGGCCTCCCAAAGTGCTGGGATTACAGGCATGAGCCACCACGCCCAGTGGAGATCTTTTTATATTTGTATGTGTGTCATACATAAGATATTTTTATAATTACATATATGTTATATAATTCTATATAGATATACAACATAATGCATATTACATACATTATGTATGTGCATTACTTACTCATACATTTTCTCTCTAACACAAATGTATTTCTTTTTCTTTTTTTTTTTGAGACAGAGTCTCGTTCTGTCACCCAGGCTGGAGTGCAGTGGTGTGATCTCAGCTCACTGCAACCTCTGTCTCCTGGGTTCAAGAGATCTCCTGCCTCAGCCTTCCCAACTACATTTGTTTTTGCACACATATACTGGAGAAACAATATCCAGTAATGGAATTTCTGGGTCAAATAAATGACATCTTCACTTCTTAAGTAAATACTGCCACTTTTTTCATAAGAAAAAAAGAAGAAATCTCATGAAATTTACCACACTTCTCAGTATGCAGTAACCTTAAAAGATCCCCAAGCTGTCATTGCTACTTTATCATGTCATCCAAAAATCTAATTAGCTTCACGCCTGTAATCCCAGCACTTTTGGAGCCCGAGGCGAGAGAATCACGAGGTCAGGAGTTCAAGACCAGCCTGGCCAATACAGTGAAACCCCATCTCTATTAAAAATATAAAAATTAGCCGGGTGTGGTGGCACGTGCCTGTAGTCCCAGCTACTCAGGAGGCTGAGGCAGGAGAATCGCTTGAATCCGGGAGGTGGAGGTTGCAGTGAGCCAAGACTGTGCCATTGCACTCCAGCCTGGGCAACAGAGTGAGACCGTCTTAAAAAAAATCTAATTAGCTTTAATCCCTCACTCTGAAGCTGAAAGGTGTAGGCATTTGGAAAAAAATAAAGTTTGATCCCTACCTTCTTTTTAATTTAATCATATATATAACTTGACCTCATGATTCTCCCGCCTCGGTCTCCCAAAGTGCTGGGATTACAGGCGTGAAGCAAATTAGATTTTTGGATGACATGATAAAGTAGCAATGATAGCTTGGGGATCTTTTAAGGTTACTGCATACTGAGAAGTGTGGTAAATTTCATAAGATTTCTTCTTTTTTTCTTTTGAAAAAAGTGGCAATATTTACTTAAGAAGTATATATATATATATGTTTTTTGGTTTTTTTTTGAGATGGAGTCTTGCACTGTCACCCAGGCTGGAGTGCAGTGGTGTGACCTCAGCTCACTGCAACCTCCGCCTCCCAGGCTCAAGTAACTCTCCCGTCTCAGTCTCCTGAGTAGCTGGGACCACAGGTGCCTGCCACCACACTCGGTTAATTTTTTCCTATTTTCAGTAGAGACAGAGTTTCACCATATTGGTCAGGCTGGTCTTGAACTCCTGACCTTGTGATCTGCCTGCTTTGGCCTCCCAAAGTGCTGGAATTACAGGTGTGAGCCACTGTGCCTGGCCCCTACCTTCCTTTTTTTAAATAAATATATTTATATTACCAATGAAATAATTAAATATTAAAAGGTATAAAACATAAATCTTTATAATTTTGAAGTTGAGAATACCAACAAAACCTTGAGATTATGAATTTAATTTTTTTTTCCATCACAAGATTTCATCATCAAAGGCTATAAATTTCAAAACCAAGTATATGTGACCACATAAAAATTTAAAACTTCTGGGTGGGTATGGTAGCTTATCCCTGTAATCCCAACTACGCCAGAGGCTGAGGTGGGAGAATCACTTGAGGCCAGTAGTTTGAGACCAGCCCGGGCAACACAACAAGACCTCCTCTCTTAAAACAACAACAACAATAATAATAATAAATAAAACTTCAATGCTGACAAATAAATGAAATAAAAACAACGTAAAATCAAAAGAGAACAAATGAGGAAAATTATCTGTTATAGATAAGCAGCTAATACCTGCAATGTCAAAATGTAAGAATTATTTGCATAAGCAAAATAACTTTTGTCTCAGTTTCAATGAAAAGATACAGGCAGGCCATGCTGAAAAGTCCAACCATGTGACTAGAGGGCTGGGACTTTGAGCTATGTGATATCAACCCAACCTGCAAACCTCAAGGGAGAAGAGGAGAGCTGCAGACAGTTCAGTCACATGGCCAATGGTTCAATCACCCATGCCTATATAATGAAACCCTAGTAAAAATTCTGGACACTGAAACTTGGTTGAACTTCCTGGTTAGTAAACACATCAATGTGCAAGGAGGGTGACATGCCCTGATCCCCCATGGGGAGAGAACACAGAAGCTCTGCATTCAGGACCCTCCTGGACCTCGATATATGAGTCTCTTTTTTTGGCTGTTCCTAATTTGTATCCTTTATAATAACACTGTAATCATAACTATAGTATTCTCCTGAGTTCTATAAGTAGTTCCAGTAAATTATTGAATTTGAGGGGGTAGCTTAAATACCCAAATTTTTAACTAGTTGGTCAGAAGCACATGTGGTCTGAGAATCCTGGGGTTGTGCCTGGTGTAGGAAGTTAGGGGAGTTTTGTGCAGGACTATGCATAGTGTGTGTGTGTGTGCATGTGTGTGTGTGTGTAGTGTTTGAATTGCATTGCAACACCTATTGCTTGTTACCATAGAATCCACACTCCTAACTAAATGTCTTCATTTATCTCCAGTCTTCTCTTACCTACTGAAGGACACTGATTCATCAATTCTCTCCTTTCCTGTATCATCAAAATCTTGCTCACCACTGCAGGATCGAGCATAAAAATGCTATTATTTCTCCTATCTCATTAACAAACTTTCCTGGACACCACTTTCCCACCAGATACCAACCTCTTTCTTTGTTCCTGTGTGCAGGAAAATTTCTCAAATGAGTTGCCTATACTAGCTGCTCTTCCTACTCTCTCTTAGATCCATTCTAACCATCAATGACATCCACATTACTAAATCTGGTGGTTAACTTATTTTCATCTGATTTCATGAATAAAATTTCATACAGTTGATCACACTCTCCTCCTCTTCCCTTATATCTGGTTTTTCTTTTGCCACAGAGTCACTCTTTCTTAGTCTCCTTGATTGTTTCCTCTTGTATACCTCAACTCTCCAATGTTGTCATACCTCAGGGCACAATGTTTTCTCTTCTTCTCTATTCACTTATTTTGTAATCTTAATCAATCCTATGCCTTTAAAAGCATATGTTGATTACAACATTCCATACAGACATGATCAAGCACAAATTCCAGTACCACCAGGTGAACAAAGCAGACCAGATTAGTACTGCAAAATCTGGAACCTAAGTTGCCAGGAAAGGGCGCCCAAAATATTATAGTAGGCTACTACCTACAAGTTAAACATGATGACATCCTGCTAAAGTAGAAGACTTAAATAGGCTATCATTTCCTAATGTAATATTTAAAATATTCAAGATACAATAAAAATTCCATTGTCATGACAAGAACCAGGAAAACAACATTAGGACAGTTTGGATACTTGACCCTCCAAACTTCATGTTGAAATCTAACCCCCAATGTTGGAGGGAAGGCCTAGTGGGAGGTGTTTGGGTCACAGGGACCGATCCCTCATGAATGGCTTGATGAGGTCCTCATGGTAACGAGTGAGTTCTCACTCTATTAGTTCCCTTGAGAGCTGGTTGTCAAAAACAGCCTGCCACCACCCTCCCCTCTCTCTTGGCATATATCTCTGCACATGCTGGCTCCCTTTTGCCTTCTGCCACAAGTGGAAGCAGCCTGAGGCCCACACCAGAAGCAGATGATGGTGCCGTGCTTCACGGTATATACAGCCTGCAGAACCATGAGCCAAAAGAAAATTCTTTACTTTATAAATTACCCAGTCTCTGGTATTCCTTCATAGCAACAGTGGTCCCCAAACTTTCTGGCACCAGGGACCAGTTTTATGGCAGACCATTTTTCCACAGATGGTGGTGAGGGTGGGGGGACGGGATGGCAGTTTGGGGATGAAAACTGTTCCACTTTAGATCATCAGACATTAGATTCTCATAGGGAGCATGCAACCTAGATCCCTCGCATGTGCAGTTTACAATAGGGCTCGTGCTCCTATGAGAACCTAATGCCACCTCTGATCTGACAGGAGGCGGAGCTCAGGCAGTAATGCTCACTCACCTACTCTCACCTCCTACTGTGCAGCCCAGTTCCTAACAGCCACAAACCAGTACCAGTCCGTGGCCCAGGGGCTGGGGACCCCTGCTTTCTAGCAACACAAATGGACTAAGACAAACTTGAATTTTAAAAAGGCTATGGAGAGATGCTAACACAGAGAAAAACCAGAGATTAGAATTATCTGACAAAGATGACAAAGACCTCAAAGGAAACATCATAAAAATACTTCAAACAACAACAGATTTTCTTGAAACAAATGGAAAATTAGAAAATCTCACCAAAGACATAGAAGACATAAAGAAGAACCAAAGGGTGATATCAATGATATGGTGGAGTATCTCCAAAATTCTTTCCTCCACAAAAACAGTGAGAATGTTTGTAAAAAACTGTCAAATAAACTTTTTTAGAACTCTGAAAATTAAGCAAAAACTTGCAACAACGTGCACAGTATTTACCTAAGAAAAATGCCTAAATCTCAGGAACAACAGTTAGCTTGGTGGCATTTTTAACTTGCCATATTCTCACCCCTCCACCCAAGCTCCATAACAACCATGAAAATCAACAGCCTACAAACATGATGTAAAGCCTGGCACCAACTGGAGAGGGTAGAGAGCTTGGAGCTCTTTAAAACACCATTCCGTGGGAATTGTCATCATTCCAGCAGTCTGGTAGTTCCTGGAAGATGCTATTCACAAAGCTGTCTTTAGTTTAGCTGACTTGGAGCTCAACTAGTATGAACAGACTTCTAGGAAGCGTTTGTCAAAAAACAAAAAAATTCAGAGGTAATTGTTTAACATTATGACTGTCTGATGTGGTAGATAATAGGAATAAGGTGTCCTTAGAGGACCCTGAAAAGCTCAAATATATTCCTGAGAATTTAGAAAGTCATGCAAATAAGCAGAACTGTGTACATGCCCAGAGCAATGTATATGCCCAAGAAAGACCTAAGAAGGCCCTAAATTCTCAACTTATGACTAATTTTGAAGCTCTGAGCAAGTAAGAAGTAAAAGCTATACATTGAACTGTAAATTGCATGGCTGAATGTTGAAAGCATGCCCCAAAAAGCATGCAGAGCCTCTCAACAAAGACTGGCAGATTTGTTGGTTTCAGGTTTTAAAGAAACCTCTGTCCAATAAAAGGAAACATAGTCCAATTAAAAAATGGGCAAAGGATTTGAACAGACATTTCTCCAAAAAGATAGTCAAATGACCAATAAACATTTGAAAAGATGCTCAACACAATAAGTCATTAGGTAAATGAAAATCAAAACCTCAATGAGGTATCACTTCACACCTACTAGAAAGGGTAATAATTAAAAAGACGGGCAATAACAAGTGTTGGCAAGGATGTGGAGAAATTGAAAATCATATATGGCTGGTGGGAACGTAAAATGATGCAGCCACTTTGGAAAACATCTGGCACATACTAAAAAGTTACATAGAGTTACTATATGACCTAGCAATTCCATGTCTAGGTATATTCCCTACCCAAGAGAAATGAAAACATACTTCCACACAAAGCATGTACATAAATGTTTATAGCAGCATTATTCATATAGTAAAAAATGGACACAACCCAAGTGTTCATCAATTGATAAAATATATCCAAACAATGGAATTATATCCATCAAAAGGAATGAAGTATTGATATATGTTACAATGTCAATGAACCTTAAAAACATTCTAAGTGGAAGAATCCAGTCACGAAAAACTCACATGTTGTATTAGTGTGTTCATATGAAATGTGCATAATAAGCAAATTTATGAGTGGAAGTAGATTAGTGGTTTACCAGGCCAGCATAAGAAGTAGGAAGAAATAGGAAGTGATTACTATTAGTTATGATGCTTTTTTTGGAGTGATGAAAATGTTCTAAAATTGTGGTGATGGGTCCATAACTAAGAATATACTAATATTGAATTTACTAAAAACAACAAATTGAACCTTTTTTTTTTGGAGAGACAGAGGTCTTGCTGGTCTGGAACTCCTGACCTGAAGCAATCCTCCTGTCTTGGTTTCCCCTAACACTGGGATTACAGGTGTGAGCCATCGTGTTTGGCCCAGATACTTTAAATGGTTGAATCTTTTGGAGATTCCTGAAATCCAAATTTGATGACTCTGTATTTTTCAAAAATGTGTAAAATACCCATTACCTTTCTAAGGTCACTTATTTCCTTTAGTCTGCTTAAATGGAAAAGTTGGTCATTTCATCTGTGCCAATATTCATACAAAATAAAAATCTTTTCTGTATTTAAAAGAAAGCAGCTTTTGTTCATATGCTTTAATTATTTCATTTACTAACACATCAAGGCTTGCTGAAGCAAAATAAATTGCCCGTGATCAAAAAGCAAATAGAGTCATCTGGATTTCAACTCTGGTTGTCTTAAGCCAGCCTCAGCCTGCATTTTCATGACATCCTTAGGGAACTCAGTGCGGAATTGGATGCAACCATATAAACACGGAAGCTGTTTTCAACGTGCTTAAGAAATTATAACACAGCAACCATTCTGGCTACAATGTGGCGAGCACCGTACTCAACCCTTTATTCACAAGGTGTTACCAGTTCATCACAACAACTCTTAAGAATTAAGCTAATTCACGAACTAGAAAGATGAAACAGAAAGATATCAGGAATTGGTACAGTTAAATGGAATACATCTAGTCCCAATGATCCACAGTATCGTTAAAATATAGCTAAGCTGGCGGCGAGGAAGCAAGCTTAGTAATCATCCAAACTTGGCTTAAACTGTGGTTCTGACTGAATTCTCTGAGCTTCGGTTCACTTAACTGTGAATCAAGGGTAGTAACAATGACCGCGTTAGACGATGGGAAAGATGCCACGCTCACAAGCAGACAGATCCTAGTACACCTGAGATCCAGCTGGGAGTGGAGGACAGCGGCGGGGAAGTGCCGGGTGTGGGTAGGAAAAGACTGGTAGAAGAGCTTTTAGGAAAGCTCTCAGCCCGTCGCTAGCCCCTTCCTCGCCCGAGTGCCCCCCCTTAACTTCACATTTTACAGATTCCCTCCCAGGTCTTGATCCTGCCGAGGAGGAGGGTCCCACCCCTTGCGGAAGATCCTCTTCATTCCACTCACCAACATGGGGACTCCGTAGCGAAGAGTCTTGTTCTTGCGAAAAGCACGCATTACCGCGGGTGCAAACATGACTGAAATCTTCCATCCGCTCAGAACTCCAAGCGGACCCAGCGCAGACTCCCAAATACCAGCGGCCCACACTGTCACCAAGAGGAGTACGTCCTTGACTCACTTCCTTTTCCTTGGTTATTTAGTACTTGGTCCTTACTGAATGATTTCCGCTAGGCAAAAGTAATCGAGCCATCGTAACATACTTGTGCGTCCGCCCATAAATGCGGGCGTCAGAGCGTTTTTGGTTCCGTAAATTCGGCGTGCAGTTGGGATTCAGAGATTTGAATCAGTTTACGATCACCACCAAATCGATATGGAAACCAGTACCTCCAACGTTCTGGGTCCCGACTAACGTCTTCTTAGAACACTCCCATAGGCACCTGGCCACTCCATAAAAACAGCTAAGGAAAAAAGTATTTCGAGGCCAGGCGCGGTGGCCTGGGTGGGCGTCCTGTAATCCCAGCACTTTGGGAGGCCGAGGCGGGTGGATCACCTGAGGTCAGGAGTTCTAGACCAGCCTGGTCAACATGGTAAAACCCCGTCTCTATTTTTTAAAGAAACACAAAAATTAGCCGGCCGTGGTGGCCGGCGCCTGTAATCCCAGCTACTGGGGGGCCGAGGCAGGAGAATCGCTTGAACCCGGGAGGCGGAGGTTGCAGTGAGCCGAGATCTCGCCATCGCACTCCAGCCTGGGGAACAAGAGCAAGACTTCAGCTCAAAAAGGAAAAAGAAAAAAAAAAAAAAGTATTTTGAAGCTGGTACTCCAGTCTCTATGGCTATTTGTGGGATGAGGAATTTACCAGTTTAATGGAGACTTTTAAAAATAAATCGCTAAAAAGATTAGGTTGAAATGTAATCAGTGTAGTGTCTTATCAGTCATTACTGAGTCTTTAATGCTAATGATTTTACTGTGAGATAACCTGTAATCTTTAGTTATTTATGAATGTCTATTTTCCAATGATTCAGCAACCATACAGGCCACCATTCAGTGTGTCATTGAAAGGGTTCTAGGAACACTGAGATAAAAATATATGATCCTTACCTTAAAGACACTGGCGATTTCATGGGCAGAGAAACAAACAGGTGTGTAAATTACTGGCTTAGGAAGCCAATCCCCCACGTGTCCCATTTGCCAGAGTGAATCAGAGTGCAGGTGATATGGAATATTATCTTCCATGCTATTCCTGAAATATTTCCATCAGTCCCTGCCTCTCTGTTACCACTGCAATGTTCCTTTTTAAATTCCTTATCATCTTTTCACCTATTAAAGTAGCCTCCTAAGTGGTCTCCAGAGAAGAAAGTCCAGATCTACTGCAGGCTACTCCAGTGAAACTTAATCCTTTTGGCTAAGATCAAGTGTAGTATCTGTTCTTATCAGTTTAATATGACACATTCTCTATCCAAGGAAAATATGTTGAATGGGTTTTTGAAGCAAGGAGATGGAATAGGAGTTTGCTCCAGCCACTCTACACATCAACCTGTATTTCAATACCTCCAGAAATCCAGGAACGGTGCATCTCTCCCATCTTATTTACTTCCTTTTGATATATCAAAATTCATGCAGACCAGGCATGGTGGCTCACGCCTGTAATACCTGCACTTTGGGAGGCTGAGGCAGGAGGATCGTTTGAGCCCAGGAGTTTGAGACCAGCCTGAGCAACAAAGCAAGACCCCATTTTTACAAATAGTAATAAAAAAAATTAGCTGGGCATGGTGGGGTCTCAGCTACTTGGGAAGCTAAGGTAGGAAGATCACTTGAGCCCAGGAGGTCCAGGCTGCAGTGAGACGTGATCATGCCACTGCACTGCAGCCTGGGTGGCAGAGCTAGACCCTGTTTCAAAAATAAATAAATCTCACGTGGCATCCAGGTTAGTTAAGCGTATCACATCTCCTACTTTCCCTAAGATCCTAGAAGCCAAAGGCACTGCTCTAAAACTCTAGCATTTTCCTACATCTTCACTACACAAAACATCAGCCTACTGGATACTACTCCATCAAAACCCTGCACCTAAGTAGTAGCTAATAATGGGTTAAATCATATACATATATTCAGAATAATGCTGGAGTCGATAATCTGACACTTTTCAGATAAGGCAGCTATCCAATTTAAGGGAGTTTATGTCTTTAGTATCTTGTTTGTTCAATCACTCAAATAGGCATTTATTGAGAATCTTGAGATGGCCCCGAAAGAGTAACTGAACAGCAGGAATTACAAGTATGCTGGCAGATTGTCAGGGGACCAAATCTGTGACCCTGAGGAAAGTAAACACCTATCAAATCATACTGCATAGGTGGTAAATTTCATTGTCTATGCATAGTGCCCCTCTTGAGCATCACTACTGTATACTTCAGTTTTTCTATCTGTTAAATCGTAGTAAGTGATTATTTGTTATCATTTTACAATTCCCACAAAAAGGGAACACAAAATTTCTTATCAGTATGGAATCTGTTGCCTTCCCAGAAATATGACTCAAATTCCATCTGTTTCCACTGTTAATAAACAGTTAAAATGCTGACTCAGCTATCTTAACTGTCACATTTCCAAGTAAGATGATACAAAAAAATGTATATTCAGGAAATGGGGCATCTCCACCATCTGTGCCAGTCCCCGAGGACTGGTATGTACTTGATATCCAGGCAGGTTACATTATCCTCTAATATCTGCTCTACCAGCATTTAACTCATGCAAGTACATGGGAGCATTGTTATAAAACAAAAACAACAAAAACAAAAACACCAGTCTTCTTGAGAGCTTTAGTCCTAAAGTTTGGTTTTAGAATTATGGCCAGAAGTGGCCGGCCACAGGGGCTCACACCTGTAATCCCAGCACTTTGGGAGGCCGAGGTGGGCAGATCACCTGAGGTCAGGAGTTTGAGACCAGCCTGGCCGATGTGGTAAAACCCTGTCTCTACTAAAACTACAAAAATTAGCTGGGCATGAAGGCACATGACTGTAATCCCAGCTATTCGGGAGGCTGAGGCAGGAGAATCACTTGAACCTGGGAGGTGGAGGTTGCAGTGAGTGGAGATGGTGCCACTGTGCTGCAGCCTGGGCAACAGAGCAGGACTCTGTCTCAAAAAAAAAAAAAAGAAAAGAAAAAGAAAAAAGAAAAGAAAAAGAAAAAGAAAGAAAGAGAGAGAGAGAGAGAAAGAGAGAAAGAATTATGGCCAGAATTCATGGTTATGGTAACGGAAAGATTATTTACTTCATGAATCTTTGTTTACTTTGATAATGCCATTGAATCTACTTTTTTTTTTTTTTTTTTTTTTTTTTTTTTTTTTTTTGAGACAGGGTCTGCTATATTGTTCAGGCCAGTCTTGAACTCCTGGGCTCAAACAATCCTCCTGGCTTGGCCTCCTGAGTAGCTGGGACTACAGGTGTGTGCTACCATGCTAGGCTTACTATCTAATGTGATTCACTCAAAAACCTTATGAAGTTGGGGGCAGAACATGATGCCAGACTCATCTTAACAAACTGAGGCTCAGAAAAGGTAAGAGGCAAACACAAGGTCTCACTTTGGAAGTGGTACAAATATCCCAAACAGAACTGGACAACACTATCTCCTTGAAATTCTCTCCTCCTGTGGCTTTTATGGAAGTTTCACTGCCATGGCTCCCTCCAACGGTGAGACTTCTTTTTGTTGTCTTCAAACTTACAAACCTTATACTGGAGTCCTTAGTCCCGCTTTTTCCCTCTGTCTCAGTTACTCTCAAACTTCAGTGTGCGCCAGAACCCCTGGGAAAGCATTAAAACAGACTGCTGGGCCCCATCACCAGAGTTTCAGATTTAGTAGATCATGGATGGGGCCTGAAAATCTGCCTTTCTAACAAGCTTCTGGGTGATGCTGCTGGTCTGAGGACCACACTCTGGCAACCACTGCTCCATCCTCTTTCCCTAGTTAAACTCCACTTTCATGTTGGCTTCAAATTTTATCACAGCGTGGAAGACTTCTGGTACACTTCCAGGTTTTCTAACACCTCAAAGTCAACATGCCACCAAGGTTTATTTTAATCATTTTCTCCATTCAATCTAATTTCTATGGCTAGAACTTGAGTAGCTAAGAGTTGGTCTAGTTCAGTCCAACTTGAAACCAGTTAAAACTGTCCTTGATATTGTTCAGCTAGAAAATTAACTGTTTCTTCTTTGATACACATTCTCTTATGATAGTGATCATGAGCATTCCAAGTTTAGAATTACTGCTGTATTTGCCTTATTACTTTTTATGGAGTATAAGATATGGGGTAAATGGGATCATGTCTAATACCTTTCTGTTTTCCATGACTTCCTTCATAGTGTAAAACCACAATGCATAATTTTCTGGAAAAACAAATGAAATGACAGTAGCAGCCAGGAGTGGTGGCTCACATCTGTAATTCCAGAACTTTGAGAGGCCAAGGTGGGAGGATCACTTAAGCCCAGGAGTTTGAGACCAGCCTGAGCATCACAGCAAGACCCTGTCTTAAAAAAACAAAACAAAACAAAAAACAAAACAACATGGAAATGGCAGGATCTTCCCATATCATGCTATACAGTGAAGGACGAAGAATACATGGCTCACTGCAGCCTCAACTTCCTAGGTTCAAGTGATCCTCCCACCTCAGCCTCCCGAGTAGCTGGGACAACAGGTCCATGTCAGCACACCTGGCTATTTTTGTTTTCATTTTTTGTAGAGACAGGGTCTCACTATGTTGCCCAGGCTGGTCTCAAATTCCTGGGCTCAAGCGGTCCTCCCACCTCAGCTTCCCAAAGTGCTGGGATTTCAGGCATGAGCCACCATGCCCAGCCAGTAATTCTCAAACCAAACAAAAACCTGCTTTGTAACACTTTGGAGAGAATCAAAGGTAACTATTCCACACAAAAGTGCTAGAGGTCTCTTCTGTACAGACAAAAGAAACTGAAATGAATTCAAAGACAACTGCAATGTCCTGAAGTACACTATTACCCGGATTACAAATTTCGTCAGGTAGAGCAAAGCAGGAACTCTAGTCTGCTGGTTGTCACAGGGTTAAGCCCTAACTGAAAGCTTTCTGTCTAAATATTATTAATTAACTAGGGTTTCCTTTTTGGGTAGCTGGATGGGTGCTTTTGTAATATAAGTCAGTGGTGAAACAGGATTTTATCTATTGAACTTTATGTTTTAAAAAAACTTTCCAGAAACACTTGTATTTAGAAATATGAAGACAAATGTTTGAATTGAGAGCAAGTGAAGTGCACTTTTATGTCAAGATAAACTTTCTGAAAGGAAACCATTAAAAAATGTCTGTATGTGTGCTTTGTGTTGTTTTAAATGCTTGAATAACATCTATTGTCTACTATTGGTTTTTTAAAAAAAGATTAGTCAAATACCATTGTACACCCAAAGTCTCCTATAAAACAAAACACAATGCACATCTAATAGAATTAGAACTTGATGCCTCAAAAATGAATCTATTTCCTAAAATAATCACTTCCAAATTAAATAACATTTTGAATAACCCCCAAACTGAGGAGGATATCAAAATAGAACTTATGTTATACAGTAGTTAATAAAAAGGAAAAAACTTCATATGAAGTTCTATGATTGCACATGACTGAAAACAAATATCCAACTTATGAAAAGGAAAAGAACAACAAAAAAAGCCCAAAACCAAAAACACAAACAAAAGAAAGCATAACGAGGGAATTAATCAAAATAAAAGCTAAATTAAAAAATAGGAAACAAGCAAAAATATAAGAAATGATTAGTAAAACCATCCCAGGTGATATCAGCAGAAGAAACAGTTGACAAAATCTTTTTAAAAATTATTAATATGCTTTAAGCCACGTAAGTTTTGTAGTGGTTTGTTACATAATTGGTAACTGAGACACCTTTGCCTATCAAGAAAGAACAAGGCCATTCTATACATTCTATGGACTACCAATTTGACTTCAGGCCTGAACTGCTTAACATGGGTGACAGAGCAATGATGACCAACGTAAACTGCCTTTTCTCTTCATATCAAGGTCAGCTATATGCAAACTAACTTAGAATAAAGGTCAACAATATTCAGTTCTGACAAGTCCTTATTCATCCTGTGGCACAAACCCACTTCTGCCTTCTATGTATCTTATAAGGCTTTGGGTGATGAAGGGGATACAAGTAAGATAGTATATGGTGGCAACTGCTTTCAAACATTGCGAATAAATACACAATGATACTGCTACTGCTATTATAGAACATTTAACCTAGTGCAGTCAATTTCCTATTATCCATAACGGAAGGATGTGATAGCATGGTTGAATCAAATTGAGTATAGTAAACCTTACTTTTCTAGAATAGTAGAAGGGCAGTGGACTCCTCATTGGCTTGAAGTAAGTTCCCAGGTCTAGAACTGACTAGTTATGTATCTTGAGCCAGTTATTAACTTCTTTAAGCATCGAGTTACCTCACCTATAAAAATGGAATATTGATACTGCCTTTCATAGATATGAGAATTTGGCATTAAGTCATACAAAAGGGCAGCCTAATGCAGTGCCTGGTACCATGGAAAGTAGAGACAGTAAGGCGTTATAGTTATGAATGCAGGTTTTGAAGCCAAATTGTCTGGGTTTAAATCACAGCTTTGGCACTTAGTAGCTGTATAACTTGGGCAAGTTACTTAACCTCTCTATGCTTTTTATCTATAAAATGAAGATAACAACAGCAGTTATCTTAGGAGTTGTTTTGAGGCTTAAATAAATATTATACATGCAAAGGCCTTAGAACAAAAGCTGGAATATTGATAAGAGCTCAGTAATTGTTAACAGGATATCAATGTCCTGTTCCTTATCTCCTATGTCAAAGCCTCAAACTGATTGTTTAGATTTCTTCCTCTTTCCACGATTCTGTCAGAGGTGTTACCCTAAGAACATCTAGTATATAGTAAGCACGTATTAGATATTTGTTGAATGAAGGAAAAAACCCTCATCTGGAAAAAAAAAAAAAAGGAGATATTTAATCAACAGTCTTCAAAATAAGATGAAAAAAAGATTGTAAAGATTCAATGATAAAGTTTTATTAAACACCAATACTGGCTAGGCACAATTAGACACATTATTATCTCATGTGCTATATCTGGTATCAAACAGCAAAGCCTGAAAGATTACCATAGATTTTGATGGCCTCATTAACATAATTAATCTGTAGTGACAGTCCCTGGATAATAAATACAGTTTTATGTCTGTGTGTCTTCTGTGTCTTCCAAGCTGCTACAGGGCCCTATTTGATCTGAGAAAGTGACTGCTGTTTACATCCAGGTATGCAATGTGACATTAGAATCGAAGCAGAAAGGAAGCAAAACAAAATAAGGTTCATGAGGAAACTAATCTTCTAAGAACTAACATGGCCTGGAGGTGAAATGCAAATATATCCAGTAATAAGCCAGATTACTGCAGATAAAAGATTAAAATAGGATTCAATTATTCATCTCCATTTGCTAATCTACAAAGTAGGAAGGACTAACCCTTTTTCCTGGGATTAGTAACTAAATTTAATGATTACAGTAAATACAAAGTTCTTTTGTAAATTATTGTTGGTTAATGATTGACTTGCACTGAGAACAAACTTTAGCCCGTGCCCCTTTTGTTCTCCCCCTGCAAGAACAAAGGGAACATGAACAGTGAGGAAAACCTGGGAACAGGACTGAGTGTTTGCTATCACTTGATTCCTTTGAATGAGCAATGCTTTCTCAAAATATAGGTTTCATATATGATCAAGTACATCAGTTAAGCAAATCAAGTGCTTTGTGTTTTGTATATAAACTACATAATACAAGAGTCTGTGGCAGTTAAGAATCTGGTTCTGCACTTTGGGAGGCCGAGACGGGTAGATCACGAGATCAGGAATTCAAGACCAGCCTGGCCAAGATGCTGAAACCCCATTGTCTACTAAAAATACAAAAATTAGCCAGGCGTTGTGGCACGTACCTATAATCCCAACTACAGGGGAGGCTGAGGCAGGAGAATCGCTAGAACCTGGGCGGCAGAGGTTGCAGTGAGCTGAGATGGTGCCACTGCACTCCAGCCTAGGCGACAGAGCAAGACTCTGTCTCAAAAAAATAAAAATAAAAAAGAATCTGGTTCTGCCAGAATTCCTTAAAATGCTGTCTTCTTTTTGACCACAATTGCTCTTTTGGATGCGAGTGCTGGTCTCAAAAAGATCTGCAGTTAAAAGAGGAATAGCAAAAGAGACTTACACCAAAATAGCAACCAACTCTAAAACTATTATAGGTGAGAGGTAGAGAGCTTCATAACTCAATCTTCTACTTCTAGGTGATGTTAGAAAAATACTTTAACATCAAAATCACCTACAAATATTCCTCCACTTTCATATGCTGGGCAATTTCACCTTAGAGTGACTAAGTCTTATTTATCTCTGTATCTTCAGCACCTAGCACATAGTAGGCACTCATTAGCTAGTGCTGAATAAAGGAAAAAACCTTCATCTGACCAAGGATAAATTTCTCTAACATTGACTATAATAAAATCTTTATGGGGCTCCACATGGAAACTACATGAACTTCACTTCCCCACATACTTGACAGCCTATGTACTTCCTTGTTTCATTTCTTTAAATATACGTTAAAAATTGCTTATTTACACAATAAAAACAATGTCCACCATTAAAAAAAAAAAAAGTCTCTAGTTTACAACTATAGGAATTAGTCTCAGAATAACTCATCTCATTGGATTTGATGAGATCACTCTCAGATTGTTCTGTGGAATCTCCCAATTCCAGTAATGATGCTTGCAATATCCTTTAGCTGTCTATCAGTTCGTCTGGTCTTTATTCAGGCCCAAAGAGAGAAGAAAGAAGTAGACTAAGATAAAATGGGTAGTTTGTATATTCATGTAGTGAATATATTCAAGACACAAATATGAGACAGAAAGGTCACTTCTGCAACAAACTGTCTGATCAGAGTTAAGTTAGCTTCTCTCTCTGAGCCTTGATTTTTCTCATCTCTATGATAGATTCATCCTAGAAGCTCTCTGGTCCTTTTTAGCTTCAATGTTCTATGATTAGTTCTCATTTAATAGATGCACAAACTGAAACACTCACTAATCATACATTTTGCTGGAGGTTGATCAATCCTTAGCAAATCAGGAAGAAATGAATGTTCCACTTACTTCGTGCAGAAGCTCAGAAAGCTGGGCTCTAAAGACCCAAGTTTGTTGTTGTTGTTTTGCCTGAAACAATGTATGTAATTTAATAATTTAAAGTGTTTAGTTTAATTAAATAGTATCTGGTTTAAATGCTATATAACATTTTCAACTGAGGCTGCACACCAGAATCACCCAATGAACTTTATTTATTTTACTGCTGCTTGAGTCCCACCCTCAGAGGTTCCTTTTAATTGATCTGTGTGCAACCTGGGCATGGGGACGTTTACAAGCTCTCCCGATGATTCTAACCTGAGCAAAGGGAATGATGATTGGCATAGAGCAATGAATCTCAAACTTTAGCAGGAATCAGTCACCTGGAAGGATTACTAAAACACAGATTGCCAGATGCCACACTCAGAGTTTCTGATTCACTAGGTCTGGGACGGGACCTTTTTTTTTCTTTTCTGGGAAATTACTTTTTTTTTTTTCTTTCTTTTTTTTTTTTTGAGACAAGATCTCACTCCATTGCTCAGGCTAGAATGAAGTGGCGCAATCACGGCTCACTGCAGTCTCAATCTCCTGGGTTCAAGCAGTCCTCCCGTGTAGCTGGGCCTACAGGTGTGCACCACTTTCAGTAAGTTTGTTTGACTTTCAGTAAAGACAGGGTTTCACCACGTTGTGCAGGCTGGTCTCAAACTCCTGAGCTCAAGTGACCCGCCTAGGCAGGGTGCTGGGGTTACAGGCATAAGCCACCATGCCCAGCCTATGAACTTGCTTTTCTAACAAGTTCCCCAGTAATGCTGATGCTTTTGTCAGGACCCTGCTTTGAGAACCACTTCCAGTGACAGAATATCATTGATCCTGGCATCTGAAGTCCTGAGTTTTAATCCTGATTCTATTATTCCCACCTATGGAATCCTAGTCAAGTAATTTTTTCTCTCATTTTTAGTCTCTTTCTGACAATACTTAGATCCCAGAGTTGTGAGGCATGAAATAATGTACCAATCAGAGTTTGGTACAGTCCCTGGCATAGAACACAATAACAAATATTAACTTCCTTTTTCCATTATACATGGCTACATGGAACAATTAAGTTAAATCAAGAACACATAAGTTGAAACTTCACAGGAAAACAAAGTACAGATAGTCAAAGCAAACAATATCTTATAATTATACATGTAATACAGAATTATAAATATAGAGAAATGTTTTAAGTACTTAAAAATACCTTTGTTCAATTTTCAAAACTTTGAACATAATAATTTAGGTAGTAGGAACATCAGATACAATCTGTAGAAGAAATATTAGACTCAATCTATGAAGAACATGAATTTTTTTTACAACCTATAATGGATTCTGATACCTCATCTATAATTTTAGTTTTCTATAGAATCAATAATATAATTAGTGTACCTGCTTAAAACTGTATTACATTGATCTTAAATGCTATTTAATTTCTGAGAAAACCTAAGTTATAAGAGTACATCAGAATCCCTATTATCAAGCAAAGCAAAACTTCTACCAATGACAGGAGAGGACGAATACTTTTTAAACAAATTTACATATACCAACAAGCAAAAAACTAGAGCTTTCATTCCTGCTTGACATTTTTTCCACTTTGTGCGTCTCAAGGTTCTCTCAGGAATTCGTGTCCAAACCATGAGGTGAATCCTGGGCGGTAAGCAGGCTTGCTGTAGAAGCCACTATACGTGCCTTCAGAAACAGGAAGGGTACCAGAGGCTGTGCCCTCCTAGTGTGGCTGGTTGGAGTGACAACTGGAATACTGTCTGTGTTTTTCTGGGGAACCTACAATGAGTCCAGTTGTCTAAGTTGAGTCTCATAGGTATTGAAAAACTGATGTCAAAAGGCACTTTATGTCAGGACTGTTTAAAACAAGTTTCTCCCTATACCAATAGTGATCCAGAGGCAAGGTCTTACTGGACCTTTTATTTTTAAAAGCCTTCCCTTTCCAATCTAGCCTGATGCCATTATGTGACATCTTTTCTCACTTGCTTTTTTTTGAGACAGAGTATCCCTCTGTCACCCAGGCTGGAGTGCAGTGGTGTGATCTCGGCTCACTGCAAGCTCTGCCTCCCGGGTTCATGCCATTCTCCTGCCTCAGCCTCCCGAGTAGCTGGGACTACAGGCACCCGCCACCACGCCTGGCTAATTTTTTTTTCTATTTTTACTAGAGATGGGGTTTCACCATGTTAACCAGAATGGTCTCGATCTGCTGACCTTGTGATCTGCCCGCCTCGGCCTCCCAAAGTGCTGGGATTACAGGCGTGAAAATGTGATGAATATCTGCATATTTTCTTTGTTGCTGCATCGTGTTTTGCATGGTACCCCTTTAATATTGTTTTCAACACTTAGCCTGCTGATATACTTTTAACTTCTCACCTGTTTATGAATTCTCTTAACTAAGCTGTGAGCTCCTTAAGGGTCTTTAACTTGTCCCTTTCCTCCACACAACTTTCTCAAATGCCCCAGTTCTCAGTAACTTTCCTCTTTTGCTGTCTGTAATATAAACATGACCCCTACTTACACTGTCCTACCTATGTGGCTAATAAGAGTGTTCTCTTTGCAGTTGGAACCCAAAAGCCCTATGGGATGGAGGATCTCTTTGCAGTTGGAACCCAAAAGCCCTATGGGATGGAGGATATGCACTGTACTTCTTTGTAAAAGTGTCTTGACAAAGCTGATGTCCAATCAACATTTGTTTAATTACTAGACTGTTCAAGCTAGAAATGAAATACAATTGATTGCCTGAGTCCTGATAATCTTGCTGTCAAAATCATATAAGGCCTACAGTATGGCCAATATATTTGGCTAATGGAAATGATTTTCTTAAAACTAGAAAATTCAGCTACCCACAGTGCTTAAAACCAGCCTTAAAAGAACATGAACAGGATGGTTCCCACCTTATTGGTATCACTGGCATTCTGTAGTATCCATTCATTCATATCTTCCTCCTAGGCCACAGGAAACACCTACCACATTTCCCTACCCCCTAAAGCAAACAAAGCTCATTTCCTCCCTCTTGCTGCAAAAAGGTTTATTAAATAAAACCGTATGTAGTGTATAAAGCCTTTCAAAAATACTAGCAATCCATGCCCCCCTCTTTTTTCTTGAGATGGAGTAGCCATCTCAAAAAAATGTACTCCTGTAGCCTAGGCTGGAATGCAGTGGCGTGATCTTGGCTCACTGCAACCTCCATCTCCCAGGTCCTGGTTCAAGCAGTTCTCCTGTCTCAGCCTCCTGAGTACCTGGCATTATAGGAATGTGCCACCATGTCCAGGTAATTTTTGTATTTTCAGTAGACATGGGGTTTCACCAGGTTGGCCAGGCTGGTCTTGAACTCCTGACCTTGTGATCTGCCAGCCTCAGCATCTCAAAGTGCTGAGATTACAGGTGTGAGCCGCTGCACCCGGCCTCATTTTAACTAAATCTGAAGCAGAGTTGATTTGATGCCCATCCTGCCAGGGAGGCAGCTCCTTCCCTCAGGTTTGTTTGGTACTAGAACCAAAAAGATAGCCTGAGAGGGTTCAGGTGCCACCTTGGAGGCACTACCCTATCTTCTGTCCTTTTGGAGTTTTCGTGCTGGAGTGTTTGGCCCCAGAACCATATCCCTTACCACAATCATTCCACTGTTCCTCAACAGGACCGTGAGGTATCAACAAATTCACTAGGGCAGCCCGGAGATTGGTACAATTTACCTTTACACCTCACAGTTTTTTAGATGTGAGCAGCGCTGGATTATGGCAATCTACCTTATAATAACCCACCATAGTTGGTTGTTATAAGAAGAAATATTGTTCTTCTAAGATTTTTAATTAGTTGCTTCAGTTACTACATTTTTTTTCTATTTTTTTTTTAAATAGATATGAGGTTTTGCTATGTTGTCCAGGCTGGTCTCAAACTCCTGGACTCAAGCAATCTCCCACTTCATGCTACCAAAGTGCTGGGATTTACAGGTGTGAGCCTCCTCTCCCAGTCTCAGTCATTATTTTAATAAATGAGACTGAACGTCCTCTTATAAGGCTCACTCTGTTGCTCCTACTACATTTGCTCTTTAAGTATCTCTTTAAATTCTTCAATTAAGATCATCCCTTTTATCAGAAACTTAGACACCACAAAGTAGCTTTCTCACCTTTAATTCTCCATAGGTATCACTATTATCTATAATATTTACATATGTATGTGTATATATGTATTTGCTTTTTTAAAAAAGTAAAAATGCTCTTCTCACTCTGTCTGATATAGGCACCCAGGTATGTAATTAGAAATTAAATAAAGGCCACAATAATTTCCCAAGGAAGATCATTAAAAAGAAAAATCCTTTCTTCCTCTAATATCACACAGCTGGTCTTTATGGCATGCCAGCTAAGAAAAATGATATTGCCTATGGTGACACGAAGACTCAATCTTTCTCTCTTTGGGTTGTAGCTGAATTTCTATTGAAAGTCCTAGTAAAATATATAACTCATTTGTTCTAAGCAAGTCTTTTCTTCAGTTTTCCTTCAAACAATACCTTTACTTTCCCATTAGAATACGAAGGATTGGAGATTCTGAACAGCAAGGTTTGGGGTGGGTATCAGTCACTTCAAATCTGGCTATGCAGAGAGTGAAAGACATGGCAGAGTAACGGGATGGAGGGTGAGTGAAATGTATCTTCATTGGGAGTACTGAAAGAGAGCAAGTTTTTCAAAGTTGTTGCCGGTATCTCATGAAAACCCAGGCTGCTATCATGGTGAGGGCAAACACTGGCACCAGCACCATAAATATGGGAATACCACTTGGGTCCCCTTCACCTCGATGTCCTATAGGTCCATTCTGCACCTGTAACTGGAAGGGAAAGAAAAATGTTAACTCTGGTGACTAATGTGTGTTTACAACTGAAACTCCCAGGTTGATGTATCACCTGGGTTTGTAGACTCTAGACCACCCAAAACTGTAACCCCCAGCAATACCTAGCAGGAGTCCTCTCTTTGTCCTGAGCTGATTCATCAGTGTCACAGGATCTTTGGAAAGAAAATAGGTCTGATGGGGAGGCATTTAACCTTGCTGACCTAAAGGGACCCCTGAAGGCAAGTCAGGTAATTTCTGTTTCTGTACTGCCTCTACCTTGCTATTTGTATATCGTATCAGGAAAATGAAGACATGAGATAAAACCTATGATCTTATAGAGAACTTGGATATTACTTGGTGAGGAAGAAGGGGGATCTTTCTGGAAATGTTTACTTAGATAATCAGTCATCAAAATGTAGTAAGAGCAGATGTGGGCAATGTCAACATATGTGCAATACCAACATAGGTCCAATGCCATTACTTGAAAAATGCTTTCCAAATCCCAGAAGGCACCCAACTCCCTCCAAAGATGGGGTTTTGCCCTTCATCTGTTCATTTATAATACTAGAGAGAGATGAAGGTGAATCTATATGGAACAGATGTAAAAAAGTAAAAGGAAATTATATCCTGGGGGTTATAATTTTCTATTGGCTAAGTGTTTCCTTTTGAGGCTGGATGGTCTTCATTTTAGTGATGGTTTTCAGGGTAGCTCTTCTTAATATCAACTTTTAGTGGCTAAGTTGCAATAATTATGGCACCATCATATTTCAGTTGGAGTTAACTTCCTCATTACAACTCATAAAACTGACACTTCAATCTGAAAGGCAAGACTGCACGAAATACCATTATACCCTCTATTCCACCTCTACGTTTTTCATTCATTTGCTGATGAGCTGTCCTGAAAGAACATGCTCAATAGGAAGGCATGGTTTTTAGGGATCGGACAATTCCCTGAACAGAAGGGTCTTTTTTATTAGGAATTATTTATGGATGTTTCCTTAAAAGTGAACACTGGAAATAACTTCTCACATACCTTCCAAAAGAACTGTAATCATATTGAAGTGTGTGCCTATATTTACTTGTTCTTATCTACTGCACAAATGCTCCCATGCTTTAGAAAGAGAAGAGCCAAGGCAGAAGCAACTGATGACCAATATTATCTCTTATTAACCTGTTTTCTAATCCATTACACCCAGATTCTGCTTGCAACTGGTTGTTTTCTCAGGTATCTCTCACGTTCTGCCTTCTCTACTTTTTTAGGAACTCTTCTAAATCTTCTTACGCTTCTAAATCCTTAGCCACTGAGTGAGGAAAAGAGTGCACCTATAAGTAGCAAATGGATTTACTTTAAAGGCACATGGAACCTGTTTTGTGAATACACTCAGAAATTCTCAGTGCTATAGGAGGAATTATACCTACCCAGGCTTCCCTTTATATCATCATCCAAATTATAAAACACTAGGAAATAACAAACAGATGCAGGGATAGGTGCTGCCTTGACTGAATTCTGAATTCCATTTCCTTTTTCCTGGAGTTCCCCTATGAACACTAAAGATTTGGTTAAGAGGGTCACCAAGTTGATAAATGAAGGGTTCATGGCAGTGACAGCGAAAAGCATATAGTGGGTACCAGAAAACCCACCATCTTTGTAGTGTTTTATCAAATGGTTTTATAAATAAGTTTTCAAGGGTAGACACATGGTTCCTTCCCTACCAAAGAGTAAAATCAGCTATGTTTTTTTTAACCATCTTTATTTATTTATTTATTTTCCATTGGTCCATGTGACTCTTAAAATCTTTTCTTTATTTTTATTATTATTATTTTAAGAGGTGAGGTCTCTCTATGTTGCCCAGGCTGGTCTTGAACTCCTGGGCTCAAGCAATCCTCCCACCTTGGCCTCCCAAAGTGCTGAGAGTACAGATGTGAGTCACTACACCTGGCTTTTCTTTTTTAATTTTAATTTGGTTGTCAAGCTTTATCTTTAAGGCATATTACCTTGAAGCAAGGACCTCGGTTATAAGCCCTACTGTTGTGAATTTCTCCTTTTTTTTCCTTTTCTTTTCTATTTTTTTTTTTTAGACAGGGTCTCATTCTCTTGCCCAGGCTGGAGTATAGTGGTATGATCTTGGCTCACTGCAACCTCCACCTTCTGGGCTCAAGCAATCCTCCCATCTTAGCCTCCCAAGTAGCTGAGACTACAGGTGTGCACCACTGTGCCTGAATCTTTTGTATTTTTAGTAGAGACGAGATTTTGCTATGTTGGCCAGGCTGGTCTCGAACTCCTGGCCTGAAGTGATCCGCCTACCTTGGCCTCTCAAAGTGTTGGGATTACAGACGTGAGCCACCGTGCCTGGCCTGAATGTCCTTCAGTGATAAGCAGAAGTACCAATGGATCCCTCCCTTTGCCTGAGAAACTCTTCAGGGGAATGAGTGTAAAATGAACAAACAAAAAGCAACACAGAAGATTACACACATTGGGTTTATTCAAAGTACAGTGCGAAAGCCTGGTGCCAGGTTTCTGGCTCGAGGTGATACCTACCCTGTGCTGCACTCTCAGAGACACAGCATAACCTGCATTACGAAAGAGGTCTACAGCATCCTGGTGCAGCAGGTTCTTTAGGTCTTGGCCATTTACCTGTCAAAATAGCAAAAAAGAGTAGTAAGAAAGGAAGAAAGCTATTACAAGCCAACAATTTATTTTCAAATGGCCAAACTTTAAATAGTAAACTCATTCAGAGCAAATTGCAAGGACTAGGAGTATGGGCAAAGTTACTTAGAGCTCAGAACTTAGAACTTTTTTCATTTTCAAAATTTTGTTTTCCTAGAACTGAAGTTCCACAGGCCGTCTGAAGAGAACCTAGGTAAAATAAAAAGTGGTTTCTCCTTCCTCTTAGCTTCTATGCCTGTCTCGTTTTGACCCTTGAGAATCTGTTACTGTATTAGTATGTCTTCCACGAGCGTTAACCTGCTTCCTTACAGACAGCATGTTCTTCCAGGTTACCACCCTAACCTTTATACTCCTAAGCCCTGGCATTGCCAGCTGCAACTGTAAAAATAAAACTCTATGAAACTCTCCACAAATTTATTTTGATGTGTTATAAATCTATACTAGCCCATTCTACTGGGCTTTTCATAGTGAACAACTTCCCGTGATTCCACGGATACTCCTATCCATTACATCCAAATTAGTGAATTAGTCGTTTTTTAATCAAAATTTAGTAAAAACCATATTCCTGTGATGATATAAATCCTTAAAAAAATTTCCATGTAGGTCACTGCTACCACTTAGAGGTGAGAGATGTGAAGGAATACTCGTATTAATACTTTTTGCTGTTAGGAGTGACATCGGTCACATGTAATAATCTATCCTACGCTGTATTCAGTGGCACAGCAAGATTACATATCTTTTATACATGTCAATGTCATCGTTAACAGCAGCAGCGACAAGAACATCTGATATATTTATTTTGATAGGTTCTGTACTTTACATACATTATCTCATTTAATTCTCATGCTAACCCTATGGGGTAGACATTATTTTTATCTTGTTTCCACAGATGAAGAAACTTGAAACTCAGTGAGATTCATGCTGGAGCTAGGGCTAGGATTTGTAAATAATGAAAGAAAGATCAAAGTGCCCTTGCATTTCACTGTTCCTTCTGTACCACTATTCTTCCATCTTGACTCACCAACTATCCTCTGCTCAGCTAATGCTCAAGTCACTCACTTATTCAACTCTCTCGTTTTCCTTGTCACAATCTTCCTTCTCCAAGGCATTCATAATCTTCCCTCTACTCTCTCTCTTGCCAATACACTTGGTGAATGAATCTACCAACACTTCTGCCCTATAGACTGTCTATCTTTGTAAACCAATAGTTTTCAACTCCATTTCACTTCAGTCACCAATTGACGTAAACTTAGACTTCAATATTAGACATGCTTCAGCTCCAATATCTCAAACTCTTAAAAACCTGACAGCAATTTCCACTCTTCTCACACTTTCTATTCATCTACTGAATTTCCTCCTTGTAACCTTTTTAGACTTCACTTGCATCCTTGCCCATCTAGGAGTTCCTGTTGTAATTTCAACAGAGTACTTGGTAAATCATTAGAATCCTTTGTCCCCATGATCTTCTGCCATCTTTCCAGTCCTGGGCCATATTCTGCAATACTTTTCTTGCCATCATTGAGTTGAATATTCTGGGAAAAAGATATATTCTCATTCTCCACCATATACCCATGCTAGCTGACTCCAGCTCATCCTTAAAACCCCTTTTACTCATTTACTGTACTCCTTAATAAACACGCAGTGATGGCTGTTCCAGACCTTTTTCCACCACCATCTCCAACCCCAGTTCTAACTCTCTCCCTAGCTAATTCCTTTATCTTTTGTGAGAACACTGAGGACTTCTGATAAATGCTTTGTACATTTTCTTTCCTTCTCCCTCAAAGTTTCTTTACATCTTCTCACTACTCCTTTCCCCTACTCTCTGAATTAGATCTATTTCCTTTTCAAGGTGAAACCATCCATTGATGATCTTGATCATACTTCTTGTAGCCTCCTTACAAAACTCACGCAGACACTCTGTCCTTTTGATTACTTAATTATTATCTTTCTCTGCTCGTTCTCTCAACTAAAATTATACACCTCTATAAAGAAAACAAAACAACTATTTCTTGGAACTCATTATCACTCTCTTCCCATCTTCTTTCCTCTTTGACTGCAAAATTTGTTGTAAGAAAAGTTTGCATACACTACCTCTATTTCTTCAGCATTCATTCTCTATTCCCCTGTAATATCACAATATATGAGGTAGAAGGGAAGAACATGTTTTTCTAAAGGTCACCAATGACTTCCAATCACCAAATCCTATAGTCCTTTTTGTCTTCAGACCACCTCCTCCCTTTTGTAATTTTCTCCTATCTTGGCATATGAACACTTAGCATTCTTAGTTCTTAAATTATTCCTTTCCGGATTTCCTCTCCCCTTTCTTTCTCCTGAAGGTGAATCAAGGTTGTTCAGTGTCAATCCTCTATCTTCTTTCTTTCTCTCCCACCATGAGCTTTAACAATTTCAACGATAATCTGTAAGATAACTCCCAAATTTGTATCCCTACTTGTACTTCTGGATTTGCCAGTTACTTGCTGGATGCCTGTACATGTATGCTCTGCTAGACCCTAATTCCACATATCCAAAACCTCTTTATTACTTTCCACAAAAATCAGACTACATACCTGGCTTCTTATTGCCACTATCATTCCTTCAACCTTTTTTTTTTTGAGACAGAGTCTTGCTGTGCACTCAGGCTGTCACAGTGGTGTGATCATGGCTGAATGGAGACTTGAACTCCTGGGATCAAGTGATTCTTCTGCCTCAGCCTCCCAAAGTGCTGGGATTATAGGTGTGAGACATTGTACCTAGCCCAGGCTAAAATGTTGATAACAGTTTTAAATTGTCTCTCTGCTGTCAACCGTCATATACAATAGATGGCCAAACTCCATAGTCTAACACCATGACATCTCTCACAAAGTATTTTCTTGCCTGTTTTAGACTGTTGACACTAAAAATAAAATAAAAACTTGGGTCCCCAATCCACTACGTCAAAAGAAAAAAAAATTAAGCTGCAAGCTGAGTCATGCAATAAACTGCTTTTCCTTTTGTTCCTAAGCAGATAGCTACAGATAACAGGTTAAATATCTCCACAGGTAATTACTCTACGTTCACCTTATCTTATGTAAAGTCCCAACTTACTAAGCAAAAGAAAATACATAATTGACTATTCCCTTGCTTGCTCCTTTCCTCTGGCAACATGTGGATTACCACACCTTCCCTCTTTGCTCTTCAGCCTACTTTTCCCCTTTAAACATTAAAGCCCTCAAAATCATCTTTGGAGAAAGGTACATACCTGTCTCCTAGGTGTGTCCTTAACCTTGGCAAAAGAAACTTCAATCAATTTAGAAGACTCTTGGTTTAAAATACTCTTGGTTGAACTACTGTGATCACTTCTCTCTGATTTTTCGAACCGATTCAAACACTAGGTCTCCAGATTAATCTTCCTAAAGTACAATTCTGTTAGTACCACTTTACCGCTCAAAAAACAAAAACAAAATTGGGGAGCAAGGAAAGAGTACACACCTCGTTTTTTATGCTGATATGGAGAGTCTTCCGGGAAATGGCTCTAACCTACCTTCTCAGGTTAATCTCTATTTCTTTTACTATATCCCATACTCTAGCTAAGTCACATAACTCACTGACTGGGACATAAAACATATGTTTTATCTTTATACCTGTGCTCAAATTGTATCTACCACCTAGATGCCTTTCCCTTTTGAAAAATTCTATTTATCTTCCAAGATTGATCTTTAAAAAGGATCAGTCCTGCTACCTACAGTGTAGAAATGAATACAGTTTTCTAGTTGAGGGTCTTTAATTTCATGTTATGCCTTGGTTTTCTTGGTAGCTATGCTGTAGGGAAAGAACTTTAGGATTTCTATAACTATCACAATGAATTCTCAATGACTCAATTTTCTAGTTATCTCCTGGGAGACAGAATAGGTGTGAGATTGCTGACCGTCATGAGAATGCTCACTTAAGTAATCTAGCCCATGTGATAGCTGTATTTCTCATTATAAAGAAATAAGTATTTTCTTTAGAGGCAGACAAGTAAATTAATGATGCAGTCATGTCAATGAATGCCAAATGATGTCACAGCTCAATATCAGAGCCAGGGTTTCATAGTAGTATAAATGCAAATGAGATAATTGAGTCACCACATTAAATGGTAGAAATACTGGGCTTAAAATAATCTTTGCCATAGTAGTCAGTAATAATTGCAGAGAATTATTGCAGCTCCATGTCTGGAGCTGTCTGTTCATCTTACATGTATTAACTCATTTAGTCTTCACAATGGTTCTGTAAGTTAGGAACCCCTATTTTATAAGTGATAAAACTGAAGTATAGAGAGGCTATCAAGTTATCTACGAGCAAACACAATGAAAGCAGCAAAGCCAAGGATTCAAACTCAAGCAGGCTGGCCCAAAAGCCTTCACTTTAAAACACTAACCTATATTAATTTACATGGCAAGCAAGGATTTTATTTTAGCAACACATTACTGCCTATCACATATATGTTGTAAATTAAATTTTTATTGGTTTTGCCATTTAGTTTGTATTTAATGTTACACATTTTAAAATGTTAGAGTTGAGGCCGGGTATGGTGGCTCACACCTGTAATCCCAACACTTTGGGAGGCCAAGGCGGGCAAATCACGAGGTCAGAAGTTCGAAACCAGCCTGACCAATATGGTGAAACCTCGTCTCTACTAAAAATACAAAAATAAGCCAGGCGTGGTGGCACACACCTGTAGTCCCAGCTACTTGGGAGGCTGAGGCAGAAGAATCACTTGAACCCGGGAGGCGGAGGTTGCAGCGAGCTGAGATTTCGCCACTGTACTCCAGCCTGGGCAACAGAGCAAGACTCTGTCTCAAAAAAAAAAAAGAAAAAGAAAAAAAGTTAGAGTTGAATAAAAACATACTATTCATTTGTATATACTGAAGTAGCATTAAAATTTTAAAAAAAATTTAGTTAGGTGCCACTTCATTGACAAGGCCTTTCTAGATAACTTCACTAGATCTGACTGATTTACTTCTTTGAATACTCTAACTCTGAAACCTATGCAACTATACTTTGAATACTATGTAACTCTCTTACAGTCCAAATTGAACTCTGCCTGATACCACTTTATATCCTATTGTAACTTCAAGATGTATCTCAGCTGATCATTATAACTCTACAACACGTAAGAGAACTTTGTACACTTGAGCATAATAAATAGCACATGCTTTCCTGAAGTCTGGCTGCAGAGTGCACCCTGAAAAAGCCATAAATACACAAAGCCTGACTGACATAATCTCAGTAATACATAAAGCTGCAAGGCCTGGATTCTAATAGTAGCTTTACCTGCCAGTGATTCAGTGTGTAATCCTGCCCCTCATCTGAGTCTCCTTATGCTATCAGGGAAGAAAGACATTGGTACATCAGGCAAAAGAAGATGTTATAAAGGGCATAGGCCAGTTAAGCCAATTATGCCTTTCAACTCTCCTAGTTAAGCCTAAAGGTATTCTAATTTAAGAGACGTTATTCTAATGACTACTTTAAAACCCCAAATAAGAGACCTTTTAGAAATGCAAAGATAATTCTTTTTTAAAGAACCATTTCTCATCCTTTACCCAAGGTAAACCAGTCCTAAAACATGTCATGACTATGACTTTCTCCCTTGACAATGTCATTTCTATTCCAAAATTGAATTTGCTCTCCAATACTGACATCCTCTAAGCATTTTTAGATTCCAGCTGCTCAGTGACTAACCACCAAGTTCTGTAGATTTTACCCTTAAATGTCTGTGGAATCCACTCCTTTTACTACCATCCTTACTAACATAGACCAATGGTTCTCAAAGTGTGGTCCCACAACCAGCAGCCTTAGCATCACCTGGGAACCTGTTAAAAATGCAAATATTTAGGCCTCTTCCTAGCTGCACTTTAACACGCCTTCAAGGTGATTCTCAAGTCTGAGTTAGTTCTTACCTAATCTGCCTGAAACAGTCTTTTGACTGGTCTCCACTCCTGGACTACTTCCCCTATTTAATACACCCCTTTCTACATATCCCTTGCATCTACAGATTTCATTAGTACTTTTACATTCACTGGAGTAGTAATTTTTCAAATATTGTGAAATCAATCCAGTGGGTCAAGACCAGTTGTTTGGCTGGGCACGGTGGCTCACGCCTGTAATCCCAGCACTTTGGGAGGCCAAAGTGGGCAGATCACGAGGTCAGGAGATTGAGACCATCTTGGCTAACACGGTGAAACCCCATCTCTACTAAAAATACAAAAAATTAGCCGGGCGTGGTGGCGGGCACCTGTAGTCCAGCTACTCGGGAGGCTGGGGCAGGAGAATGGCGGGAACCCGGGAGCGGGAGCTTGCAGTGAGCTGAGATTGCACCACTGCATTCTAGCCTGGGCAACAGAGGGAGACTCTGTCTCAAAAACAAAACAAAACAAAAAAACAGTTTATTTTTAAAAAGTGAAATTAGAAGAAAACAAAATATCAAAATTCGTCACATATAGAAAAGTATTGTGTTAAACTTTTGCTTCAAATACACACACGCACACATACACACACACACTTAGTTGATGAATAGGAAATGTATGTATTCCTGTTATGGGTCATAATTTAAAAGGTTTGAAAAACACTTGCCTACAGCAGTGGTTCTCAAACTTTACTGTGCACAGGTTCACCAGGGGATCTCTTAATGCAGAGTTTTATTCTGTAGGTCTGGGAAGGGCCCTGAGATTCTGCATTTCTCACAAGCTCCCAGGTGATGGCCAGACTGCTGGTCCTTGAACCTCACTTTTAGTACCAGGAGCTACTCGGCTGAGAAATCCCAGAATTAACTTGCTACTTCAGCTTCCTTAACTCATGACATAGTAAGGTTTATTGAACCTAAGATACGGCAGATTTGCAATGTGCTAGAAAATTTTGCTGACTCCGAAGGTTCAGAGAATGAGCATGGTGTTGTTCTATTTAACTGATGAGGAAACATAAATTTTTTTTACTTTAACTCTGGTTGTTAGCATGTTAAAATGTGTTTCCTGTTTCCTGTCTTATGAAATCAGCTGAGTTAAAATTAGTTTTCTTTGATTAAGAATTTTGAATTGCCTCAGGATAATCTAAAACAAGATCTCTGACTTGTAAATGTAGAGACATACAGAAAGAATGGGCTCAATTTAATAAGCAATAGATGTGAGAATATACTCTGGATATTGTAATTTTTTACTAAGATTTTTTTGGTCTCTTTTTTCATCAATTTTTGAAGAAACCATAAAAATAGATAATTTAGATCCAATCCAAAAAAATCAGTGTGTTATAATGGAGGGGTTAACTCACGGAACTAACTTATTAGATGCTTACTCTGGGCCAGGTACAGGACTAGGTGCTGGAGATAAAGAGATGATAAGGCAAAGACCCTTCCCCGGAGGCATTTTGTTTAAAGAATGCTGCTGTGTATTTCAACATCTCTGCAGCTGATTGGATGGGGGTTTCTGCTGGGTCTTTCTTACTGATTTCTAAGGTAAGGGCAGAGACCAGTGTTTCATTTTCTCTGTAACTTTCCACAGCACTTGGCACAGTGCTCTGAAGGCCATTAAGTATAATAGTTGATAAATGTTGATGACTAACCAACTCTTTCATTCACCAAATTAAAAACTGTGCTTACACAGAATATGAAATGAAGCTGGCTAATGGTCAATCTGTGCCATTGTGTTATATAAGGGGTTTGTTCCGTGTTAAAATGGAACATTCAGCTGTGTAGTATGACCAGATATGTCACCCTTAGCTTAATAAAAATGTCATGTTCACTGAGGAATGACTATTCTTCGCCTCCCTTCATTTAGGCAGACACACAAGGAATAAGAAACTTAGTTTACTTTTCTAAAAATAAAAATAAAATTATCCCAGGTTCCACACTGGTTTATTATTGCAACCTATGCTAATAATAAACCATTCTCACCAGCATATACACACAAAATGAACTATGGGTGAGGAATTTCCAGCTTTCATCTCGACCTCATGTCTGTTCTTCCATTGGTAATAGCCATTTTTATTTCATGGTTGTCAGATGCAACATGTCCTTAAAAATCATTTACCATCATTATTTAAGAAAATTTATTTTTCTTTCTTTAAGTTTAAATCATCTATAGTGATCATAAAAAATGAAATTTCACTTTTGATGAGAAAGAGGAAACTACATGATAAATCATGCAGTTATTTAATTTTAGAACTTGAAAACAAGATAATATGTGGGAATTACTTGGGGAGAATGAAAAGATTAAATTAATAGCTAATAATAACTCCAGGAAATTTACATGTCACATAATATTACTTCTATCGGCTACCTATAATAGATATGTGCTAAGGAAGAGATACATTTTTAGCTTATCTAGCAAACATTACTAGGGGAAAAATAGGGCATATTTTACAACATGGAAAAATAACCCACGTGAGAATAGGAAAGTACATAAAAACTAAATGGGAATATAGACTAATACATAATTTAGCATCATTTTTACAGAGAACTTCAAAGCCAATAATAAATGAATACTTAAGTACATTTCACAGTTCTGGCCTCGAAGTTCACTTAAGGACAGAGAGGGAATAGGATGTCACGGGTAAGTGATGCAACAGGCTGTTTCATAGTATTTCTTAAGGAATGGGATCTAGAAAGAAGAATTTTGAAGCAAACTCTTGTAATTCTCACATGTCAAGGGAGGGACCTGGTGGGAGGTGACTGGATCAGGCGGGTCGTTTCCTTCATGCTGTTCTGGTGATAATGAGTTCTCATTAGATCTGGTTGTTCGGTAAGTGTCTGGCACTTTCCCCTTCTCTCTCTCTCTCCTGCCACCTTGTGAAGAAGATACTTGCTTCTCCTTCGCCTTAAAAACATGATTTTAAGAGTCTCATGCTCTACCGACTGAGCTAGCCGGGCAGCTCTCAAACTGTCATGAGGACAATAAGCTATTCTTTTTTTTTTTTTTTTTGAGACAGAGTCTTGCTCTGTCGCCCAGGCTGGAGTGCAGTGGCCGGATCTCAGCTCACTGCAAGCTCCGCCTCCTGGGTTTACGCCATTCTCCTGCCTCAGCCTCCCAAGCCGCTGGGACTACAGGCGCCCGCCACGTCGCCCGGCTAGTTTTTTTTTTTGTTGTATTTTTTAGTAGAGACAGGGTTTCACCGTGTTAGCCAGGATGGTCTCAATCTCCTGACCTCGTGATCCGCCCGTCTCGGCCTCCCAAAGTGCTGGGATTACAGGCTTGAGCCACCGCGCCCGGCTGGTTTGTTACATATGTATACATGTGCCATGTTGGTGTGCTGCACCCATCAACTCGTCAGCACCCATCAATTCATCATTTATATCAGGTATAACTCCCCAATGCAATCCCTCCCCCCTCCCCCCTCCCCATGATAG